>NC_081559.1:188532693-188608837 GCF_022355385.1 Mustela nigripes
GTGATCTCTGTCTGTCAAATAAATAAGTAAAATCTTAAAAAAAAAGAAAGAAAGAAAGAAAGAAAGAAAGAAAGAAAGAAAGAAAGAAAGAAAGAAAACTCATTTATTCATCTCCCAAACTACTAAGCAACCGCTGTAGGCCATGTTCTCTGCGCGACACCAGAAAGAGTTATAAGCAAAAGAGGCAAAACCTGTGCGCTGGGAAAGCTGGCGCTCAGGTAAGGGAGGCCAACCGCAAGGCCGCAGACATGGAAGCAGGGGCGCCGGCGCCGGCCCCGTGTGCCGTGGAGCCGGTCGCCCCGAGCGCCCCGGGCGCAGCGACGGCGCCTTCGTTAGGCTCGTGGATTCGGAGTCAGGAACTGCGGCGCCCCGGGCGGCCGGCCGGCTTCTGCTCCGCGAGGGGAGGGCCTCCGAAGAGGAGAGTCGGGGGAGGCGGCGGACCACCGCGGACGCGAGGATCCACTCCCAAGGCGGCTTGGTCAGGGGGACGCTGGGGGCGCTGCCGGCCGGAGCCGCTGCACCGGGCCCCTCCGGACGGTCCCCTCGGGGAAGTCCCGTTTCTCACGGGGCAGCGCGCGGTCCGCGGGGTGAGGCAGAAGCTACGCGGCCGTTCGTGACCGGCCTCAGGAGCCACTCGGGGTCGCTTCCGGTGGGCTCCGTCGGTTGGAGCCGTCAAAAAGGCCCTCGGACTTGGACGGCTCCTGACTCAGCGGAAGAGCGTGAAAGGGTCGGTGACTCGTTCTCACACCACCGCTTCCTTCAGGGTCAATACACGACCGTCGCGAAGCGCTTCAGACGTGGGGTCCGTTAGGCCAGGAGCTCAACCCGGACTCAGCCACGTCTCTGCATGTCCTTAGCGCACGTGATTGGACGCTTCAGCGCACGTGATTGGATGTTTTGGTGCACGTGATTGGACGCTTCAGTGCACGTGACTGGCTACTTTAGTGCGCGTGATGGGCTGTTTCCGGGCACGTGACTGGATGCTTAGGGAGCGTTAGTTCCTGGGCGAGGCGCTGGGGACTCCGTGTGGAACGAGGAAGATGCAGTCCTCCTGCCCCGCGCGCTCGCGGCCGGTAGCAGAGCCAGGTGGCTGCGCTCCCCTCGCGCATGCCGCGGATGAGGGCCGTGGCCATGGGCGTGTGGTGCCCCGGAGCTCCGAAGACCCTCCTTCTGAGGCTGAGCGAGGCTTCGGTGCGACCAGCAGCCCGAAGGAGCGCCCCGCCGTGCCTTCACACCACCTTATTTTAGGACTCTGGAAAGCACGCACGCTCTGCGGCCCCTCCGGGCCGGACTTCAGAATCCGGCAGGTCAGAGAAGCGGTCTCGCGTTCCGGCCGCGGCCCCCTCGGAAGTGGATACCGCGGCCCAGGAAGCGCGTCCCCTGCGGCGTCGTGTGACGTCACGCCCCCCCACAACGTCACAAGAGTTGCCGAAATGTTGCCTGATGGCTGTGCTTACGGTTGCATCCTGTCAGCCCCGCCCACGGCCTGACTGTGCCACCTCTCCTGCCCCGCCGCACGGACCGCTCCAGCATCCGCCGTAAGGTCCGCGTTGATTCCGCTGCTAGAACGTGAACTCCGCGGGGGCAGGGCGTCTTTGGCTCTCCCTGATGTTCTGCACAAGAAGTAAGGGAATAAATGACTGCCTTGGGATTGGCGGGGGGGGGGGGGGGCAGAAAGATGGGCAGGGGTCTCTGGGAGCCAGGGTAAAGAATTTTATTTTTTCAGGGTGCCCGATGGCTCAGTTGTTAAGCATCTGCCTCTGGTCATGGTCCCAGGGTCCTGGGATGGAGCCCTGCGTCGCTCCCTGCTGGGCTTGAAGCCTGCTTCTCCCTCTACCACTTCCATTGCTTGTGTTCCCTCTCTGGCAGTGTCTCTCTCTCTGTCCAATAAATAAAATCTTTTTTTTTTAAAAAAGTTTTATTTTTTCTTAAATCTCTCTGATGCACATTATAGGATTTCATGACATGAATTGATTAACATTTTTTCTTTTATTCCGGCTGCCTTGCAGAAAATGGAATATCCCAGATCCGGATGAGATGGAAGGAAGGAGTGAGGGGCCATCTCAGGTGCTGGGAGACATGCTGGTGGTTTGGACCACGGAGGTGATACTGGAGGTGATGCGGTATGGACAGATTTAGGGTATGCACAGCAGGGAGAGCTGCAGAACATGCAATGGGCTGACTAAGGTGAACAGAAGAAGGATATTGAAGACAGCGAGGAGGTTTTTGATTTAAGTAATTGGGTATAATGTGGTGTCACTGATGAGTAAGACTAGGAAGAAACAGGAAGAAACAGAAGGGGTATGTGGGGGTGTTACTGGGAGGGTGGCAGAAAGTCAAGATTATATCTGGGCCTTGTTAATTGTGAAGGTATAATAGGTATCACCTAGAGAATTCTCCATCTAGAATCTATCTTAATTTTCCTAAGGAAATAATCAAAGATGCCCACCAAGATTCAAACAAGTTCTTTACTTCATTATTTGTAAGTCAAAAGCTGGACGCTATCATGATGTGCAGCATTATAAGGCTGGAGGACTAGCCATCCTTCAATGTGTTATTTATGAAGCCTATAATGAAACCAGAAAATTCTCATTTAAATAATTAAATGAATGAATGGGTGAATGTTTATTGCTGTGTATTTATTACTAGCTTGATAAGTGTTAGGAGAGAAATGACCAAGAAATACTCATACTGTAACTCATGTAACTCATGTAAACCCTGTAACTCATGGAAATTCAGAATTGGAAGAAACCTTAGTGGGGCATCATTCCAGAAAACATGTTCTCGAAGGATCGGTGAAGCCTGGAGGGCCAAAAGGTTCTCGTTGAGGCTACAAAACTTGATTCTATTAGCGGGGAAAGACTTGAACTGAGAAGGACCCATGTCCCAGTCTCTGCTTCTGTTGCTGATAGTCCGGGCTGGGTGACCTTGGGCTCACCTCTGAACCTCTCTGAGCTCAGTTTCTTCCCAGCTGAATAAAACAGTTGCTAATCCTTGGATTCCTTACTTCTCAGAGCTTCAGTGGTTTAGATGCCACAGACTTCCTATATAGTATGGAGTATTTTGGCTGGAAGGAGCTGTGGGGTTCCGCCCTTCCAGCACACTCATGATGCAGCTGAGGGGCGGAAGGCGGTGACCTGGCCAAGGGCACACAACTCTTCCCTAAATGTCAGTTTATAAGCTTCAGCAGAAGAGGCCAATGCAAACAGAGGGCATAGAAATGGGGCCACTAGAAGAAAAACTAGTGACAGGGGAAAAAAAATCAATTAACTTTGGTATTAAAACATTCAACCGTAACTTTAATTTCAAAGGAAATATTTCTAGCTTTATCTACGAGGTCCATTAGACAACTGGAAGATATATGTGCGTCAGTCATCAAGGTTTAATAAAACTAGGCTTCTGTGAAACTTTTGCTTCCTATCTCCTGCTTGCCCCCAACTACCGGTCCATCCTCCACAAAGGGTGCCCAAAGCGATCATCCAGAATGCAAATGTGATTATGTCCACACATGTCTCTTCCTTGCTCAACGGGCCCCCATTTTCTGTGGGGTAAAGACTCGGGTCCCCAGACCTGGCCCTCTCTACCTCCTCCAGCCCCTTCTCTTGCCTTGCCCAGCCTTCTGCTGGTGCCTGCCCGACCCTGCACGTGTCAGGGGATATCTCAACCCTCCCAACTGTGCTTGTGCACTTGTCTTGTCCTTGAGCGCCTTTCCTCACCGGGCTGTCCAAGCAAACATCTACTCATCTTTCCAGACTCAGCTGAACAGTGTCCTCTATGAAGTCTTTCTGACCGCTCTCACCCTGGGTTGATTTTTGCTGCCTTTCCCCTTTGTGACTGTTGAAACTGTGCCCAAACATGCTGCCATCTCCCTAGCATAGCAATTCCCTGCATTTATCTCTTTATTTGTCTAGGTCCCAGAATCGACTAAAAGTTCCTTCAATGCTAGAGACTCTGTTATTTCATCTCTGTATCCCCAGGACCTATCAGGATATTTTTATTAACCCACGATACAAATTCATTCTGTTTCTTCTTCGTTCCCTGTGCTCTTTTTTTTTTTTTTAATTGTTATTGCCAGATTTCTTTCTTTTTTTTTTTTTTTTTAAGATTTTATTTATTTATTTTACAGAGAGAGATCACAAGTAGGCAGAGAGGCAGGCAGAGAGAGAGGGAAGCAGGCTCCCCGCTGAGCAGAGAGCCCGATGCAGGACTCGATCCCAGGACCCTGAGATCATGACCCGGGCCGAAGGCAGTGGCCTAACCAACTGAACCACCCAGGCACCCTTCCCTGAGCTCTCTTAAGCACTGGGATGGGGGCAGGTAGAGCAGAGTGGCAGGGACCATACTCCCCTTCTCCCATGGTGGTAGGGAGTTAATCTCTGTAAATACACACCCAACTAAGGAGCACAGTTGTCAGCCTCTCTTGTAGTTATGGGGTCATGTGAAGAAGTTCTTGCTAATAGGACATGGATGGAAGTGATGTGCTCACATTCTGGGTCATGATCTGAAAGGGGAAAAGAGTCTTCCTTCCCCCACCTTTTTCTGCTGGTTTGAGTGTTGACATGATGGCAGGAGCCAGAGCAGCCATGTAGGGTCATGAGATGGAAGCTGCATGCTGAGGTGGCAGAACAGGAATTAGCAGTAGGCTCCCATACCATCCCTGAGCTGCCTCTAACCTCACAGGAGAAAGAGTCATTACTATGTGGCTTGTTTATAATAGTGTATTTGGAGGCTGTCGGTAATTTTGGCTGCTATAAAAAATAATCTGGACTGGGTGGCTGATACACAGCAGATATGTATTTCTCACTGTCGTGGAGGCTGGGAAGTCTAAGATCAAGGCACTGGCAGACTCAGTGTCTGGTGAGGCTCACTCCCCTGTTCCTAGACAGCCGTCTTCTTACTGTGTCTGCACATGGAGGAAGGGCCAGGAATCTCCCTAGGGTTTCCTGTATGAGGGCACTAATTCCATCATGAAGGCTCCACTCTCATGACCTAATCACCCTCGAAATGCCCCTACTCCCAATCCCATCACGTTAGGAATTAGGTTTCACCATGGGAATTTCGGGAGGACACAAATATTCAGTCTATAGTCAGCTCCTCTGTAACAGCACCCTACCCTGCTCCTTGCTCATATAAATGGTCGTCTCAAGCGGACATGATCTCTTCACCGACTGAACACGTGGCTTAACAAGTGAGCAAGTGAATGAGTGAGTGAACAATAGAGTTCAGGGTCTAAGCAGATCCAGCTAGGAAAAAAAAAATTCTTTGCCACAATAGGCAGATAGCATCATATGCTGTGAGGCGGACATTCTTTGGAGCTGGTGCATCAGACAGCGGGCTAAGCGTTCCTGCCTCACGACTTCGTCTGCCTTTCCTTCTTTCTACAAAGCTACTGTGATCCTTTCATTCTTCCCGCACACATTGTCCTTACTCGGTTCCCTCCTCGCCTTTCCCTAAGCCAGAGCTGCAACTCGGGTGCTCATTACCTCTTACCTAAACCGGGGCACCAGCTGCTGAACCGGCCTCTCCACCTCCAGTCCTTCCCCAGAGCTGTTGCCATGGTAATTTTCCCCTGGCACAGCAATGATCAAAACCTTTCAGGGCTCCCCATGGCCTTCAGGTAAAAGGCCAGCCTCCTTCAATGAGCTCCAAGCTTTGGTCTCCCGCTCACCGATGCCGTTTTCCTGTCCCACAACATACTTTGCCACCTCCTCTCTGGGTGCCTTTTTCCAAGCTGACCCCTTCCCTAGAGGGCCTTCTTCCTCCAGCTTCACTCCTCTCTCTGCCTATTAAAATCCTACCTTTCTTTCAATATTCAGAAAATTCTTTCTCTTTTTGAGGTGGGGTTTTTTTTGTTTTGTTTTGTTTATGTTTTAGGGTCAAAAGTACTCTAGTCTCTCTGTGGACATTCCCAGCCTGTGGATTCCCTAATACAGCATCTGTCACACTGGGATTAGGATTGGATGCAGGGTGCACAGAGGGGAAAGATAAAACAAGCACTAATGTCACAACAATGACAATAATGTCTAACCATTTGCTGAGGGCTTTTGCTACGGGCCCAGCTTCTCCCAAGTGCATTAGCTACCTTAGAACATCGGCGGCTTGCATCAGCCCTGGGTGGGGGCGGAGGTGGGGGGGGGTAGGTACCCTCTTCTCCACTTTAGAGACGGGGAAGTCAAAGATGCGAAGAAGTTACCTGCTCAGGGTGACACTGCTGGGACTCTGAATCTTGACCTGACTGCTTACCAGACACGTGAATTTAGGCAGGTCATTTCAGCTCTCAGAGCCTTAGTGTCCTCACTTCTCAACACAACATTATACGGCCTGACGTTCAGGGTCATGCCCAGATGAGATCCTGGGTGTAGGGGGCACTCAAGACGCCCTCCTATCTGCAGGATTATGGCTCAGAAGTCGTCTGTCCATGGCTTCTCTATGCCCCTGTTGATGGTAGGTCCCTGCAAAATGTCTGCTTCTGCAGAGCTTGCTTTGTCTTAGGGGTCACAGTCCTGGTCATACTGTGTCCACCACCTCTCAGTACAAGACACAGTAATGGAGGGACTGAGGCTGGGAGTGTCAGCTGTCCACCGGTAACTCCCTTCTCTACTGTTACCTTAGTAACAGCATTACAGTTTAATCTAACACAGGCATTTGCATGCCTCCCTCGGTGCTAGACCAGAACTTATAACCCAGTTCAGGCCAATGTTCTCAGAGCAGAAGGGATGCCAAGTGCCTCTCCCCCAACCCCGCCACCCCTGCCTTCCTGCCCCGGGGATGAGGGTGTGGCAATGAGTCTGAGGCACCATGCAGGTGGGGAGGAGTCATAAGAGTGCGTGAAGACTGACGCCAGAGAAAAATTAACTCATGAATTCTTTAAGCCCCTGTATTTGGACCTCTGTTGCAGCCGCCAAAACTGTACCCCAACTGGCATTGCCCGGTGAGGCCAGGGGAGCCCAGCTGCCCTGCTTCCTGGTCGGGTGACCTGGGGAAGGTCCTTCAACCCTCAGGGCCCAGTTCCTTCATCTCCAGATTGCCACAGCAAGGGTACCCATGCCATGGGGTTGTCCTGAGGATACATGAGGTCCCATGTGCAGCACAGTGCTGGGCACACTCTGAGAGCGCAATAAATTGTAGTGATTATTGTTGTTAGAAGTCAGCTAAAATTGTAGCTTTCCAGATACCTACCCTGGATCTAGCTGGGGTGCTGCTCCCGCTCTTGAAATAGATGGTACAGTGATCTCATATTCCGATGTTTATAGAATCGACTGCCCAGATATGTTTCTCTCCAGTCCCTCCTGCTGGTGGTGTCATTGCCCTCCTCCCCTAGCCTTGTGTGGAGCGAGGCAGGGCTCATCTCAGTCCCAGCAGGAGAGCAGGGGAAAGTCACACCACTGTTTCCAAAACATAGCTCTGAAGGGCTGGTGGGTCTGTGGGGTGGATAGTCGGCTCAGCAGGGGCCAGTGCTGGAAACGTGTTCTTCTCCCATGGGGATGCCTGCGTGGCTCAATTCATTAAGCGTCTGCCTATGGCGCAGGTCATGATCGCAGGGTCATGGGATCGAGTCCCTCATCAGGTTCCTTGCTCAGTAGGGACCCTGCTTCTCCCTCTGCCTGCCATTCCCCCTGCTTGTGCGCATGCGCTCTCGCTCGCTCTCTCTGGCAAATAAATAAATAAATAAATACTTAAAAAATAAGTAAATAAAAGGGGTAGCTCCCCTAGCCTGGTGCTCTCTCTTGGCACAACACTCTGTGCAGCCCATGTAATCCTCATCCTGCCCTCTGGGATCCGGGCTCCAGATACAGTTACACGGATGTGAACGGTAAGGGTGAAGGATGTAAAATGATTGGCTCAAGGTCACGCATCTGGACAGTGAAAGACTAGGGTGGTACGGAATGCCAGAAGAGCTCTCCGGCTTTAATTAGAACAGCTTGCTCCCTGAGGAGGAGAGAGCGCCAGTGTGCAACATTGATTTATTTCGGTTTGGGGGGTAATTCTCTTCTGAATCATATTTCTGCCCTCTTCTACCTGCCTTTAGCGATGAAGCCCCAAGAGACATCACTGCCCCTGGCATTCCCAATGTGTGCCTCCTGGGTCATCTGATTTCCGTCCTGCGAATGCTGCTGTCCTGCCAAGCCACAGGCTTTCCTGCACCACAGATTCTATTTTGCTCGCAGGTCATATTCAGGTTTAAATGAAAGAGAATCCAGATAGTAGGAATGGATATTTTCTTAAAGAAATAAAAATGGAGTGCTGTATAAATTGTACATCTGTGTGTAGGGCCTCTGGGGGATAGCACTGGGTCCCATGGTTTGCACGCCCTTGTCCCAGGGCCCAGGGAGGGTCACAGGCTCACAACCGGTGAACACAGGAGGACACCGCGGTTCAAAGAGGTCACCCAAGTAAGGTTCTGTGCTGCTGGCCCCAGCTGCTACCTTAAAAGCTTAATTACAATCTGTTTCGGATGTGGAAATTGCATCTAAAACTGCATCTGGGGGAGAAAAAACCTCTGCTGATAAAAATAACAAACAAAAATATGCCCAAAGCAGTGTTATATTAGAAAAATCATTGATAAGGGATCGAACGATTCTTGGTTCTAAGCCTTGATCCTCTGTCATGAGATCTTAGGCAAATTTCCTTACTTCTCCTTCTTTATCTACCCTCAGAAACTCCGTGTCCTCATTTGCAAAATGCAAACCCTGAGTCTCAATTTGGAGGATTGTTTTGAAAATTGAGATTACAAGTGGCTGTCATCATTAGCCCACATTCGGAAATCTGGGAGCCCATGTGGGTTCTCACCCTCTCTTCTGGCAGGCCGCACCATGAAGGAGCAGCAACAGCAACCCACAGATTACACAGCACAGATTCATTTCAGCCGGCATTTCTCAGGATGCTGGCTCAATGTAATGAAGTGCTTGTTAATAATGTAGATTTTTGAGCTTGACCCAGAACCACTAAATCAAAACTCCTGCAGATGGGCTGTGAACTTTGAATCCACACTTTGAAGGAACAGCCCGAGTAGTTCTTACATGTACAAAGGTAAAAATAATCCTGGCTTAGGTGATAGAAATTGAGGAGACCTGCATAACCCAGGAACAGCTCAGGTTAAAAAGCATGGTGCCACCAAGTGTCAGCGAAGAAGAAGCGGGACCAGTTGCTTGGAGTTTGCGCTCATGCTCATGGCGAGCTTACAGTGGTAGCGCCGCTGTGCAAAACCATTTGGTGTGTCTCCTAAAGCAAAACGTGCAACTTTTCTATGAAGCAGCAATTCCTCTCCTATTATCCACCCAAGAGAAGTGAGTACCTGTGTCCACAAAAAGATGTATCAAAAACCGCCCATGGTAGCTTTACTCCTAACTCCAAACTGTGAAGAACTCAAATACTCATGCACAAGCACATGGATAAATGAATTGAGGTCATGTTCATACCATCGGGAAATATTTTATAAGACTTGGAAAGAAGCCCGAGAGACCTTTGGGAGTCCCCCTGGCATAGTGCTGGGTGTCGTCTAGGGACCCTTTGAGGGGTCTCTGAGTATTTAGAGGGTGAAACCTTTTACGGCCGATGTGACTTCACAGCTCTAGGGAGATAGAGAAGTTACAGAAAACCAATAGCAATGCAAATGTCTCCTCTTCTGAGCAATTAAAATGATTCCTGTTCACAGCAATGCCCACACATTTGATCTTGACAGTGTAAATCTCAGGAAGTCAAATTTTCATCAGAGCCTGTTTTTAATGTTTTCCTGATTCCGTCAACAATTAATGAGTTGAATAAAATCTTTGATACATGGTACATCTACATTTGTGTCAGAGTCAAGTTGTTAACTTTGGGAAATTATAACTTAGATGTATGCCTAGAGATTATGCAGGTATAAAAGAATAAACTGCTGACGTACACGACAACGTGGGTGAATCTCCCAGATCTCACACTGATGAAAAGAAGCTAAATACAAAAGCGGGCTTACCCTATGATCCCACTGATACAAAGAACAAAAATAGGCAAAATCATCATACGGTTTTAGAAGGGAGAGCAGTGGATTCCTCGGGGGGTGGTGGGTGCAATGTCTGGGAAGAAAGGGTCCAAGGGAATCTTCCAGGTGGTGAAAATAGTTGATGTCTTGATTTTAACAATGGTCACATGGGGATGTACATCTATAAAAAATCATCAAGGTGTACATTAAAGATGTGTTCCCTTTTCTGTACGAAAGCAAAACCTCAAATTTTTCTAAAATGCCAGACATTTTAAGGAAATTAAAAGATTGTGCTTAGTCCTCTCAGCCACAATACAGCATTGGTCTACACTGTGCTGGCCGCCTAGCTGGAGCTGGGTCCAGTGGGAGGTGGGGGAGCCGGATGGCCCCCCAGGGCGCCTGGCTTCCTCTCAGGGCGTCCGCTGGAAAATGTCTCCCTGACCCAAGCCGCCTCTGGAGCCCTGGCTGGTGACTCACTTTGTCACTCTAACAGCTTCATTAAAGTGGCTGAGGGCAGAAATAACCCCACGTCCAGACAGCTGGAAGCAGATAGATGTTACTCATTTTAAAGCTCAGCAAAATGTATTTTAGGGAAGCCCGGAAGAGCTTTACAAGGAAAGTCTGTCAAAAATTATCGCAGGCATCCATCTCCGAAATGGCCCTATCAGCAACATCTTTTATACGAAATCAAATCAAAACAGAGTCTTTGCCTAGAAAGAAAATTTCAACGACATCCTAAGGCTCCTCATTTGGAAGAATCAATCCTTGACTCCTTCTAGAGCATCTGCACCAAGGGATTGGCCAGCTCTCATTACCGACAGGGCAGCCCTAGCCTCTCAATATTTACAACTAAAACTCACTGAGGACTTACTTAGTTGGTTTCATTTCATTTAATCCCTACGATAACCTAGGGAAGTAGGTACTATCATAATCGCCATTTTACAGATAAGGAGGGGGAGATTAACAAGTCTAATGAACTTGCCCAAACCACACAGCTGGTGAGGGGTAGAGCCAGGGTTCATGCCCAGCTCTGCCTGTCAGGGGCCAGAACATAAAACTGCCCTGGGTTCCACTTCCATGGAGGCCAAATGCACCCTCAGATGACTGTTCTGGTATTTAGAGAGATTGTTCTTGTAATGAAGACAATCTGTCTATTAATATTCTCATTTCCACAGACATTGCTGAGTTTTTCTGCCTCTACTCTTTGGGACACATAGAATCATCTCTTTTTCTCATACATGTGAGAATATTTCAGATATTTGAAGATGGCCCCCATTGCTCCAGTGATCTTCTCTTAACATGAATTTTACCTGATAGCCACAAACTGCCAGGATTTGCCAGAGACTGAGGATGTGGGACTTCCAAGGCTAAAACCTGGATGGTCCCAGCCAATCAGGCAATCACTCACCCCACTTTTCAGTGTGTCCTGATGGTGTCACCTGTTGCATACACTGTATTTTTTTTTTTTTTTTTTGAGAAGGCTTGTTCTATATAACGCCCCTATCTGGCAAAACTCTTGTTGCAAATGCAGAAACAACTCAGCTGGCTCAAGCAAAAGAGGGTTTTATGGGTTCACAGAGCTGCAGAACTCAAGAGTTCCAGAACTCAGGACTCAAGCATTTTGAGCAAACCCTGGCCCCTCGCCACCTCTCAGCTCAGCTTTCTTCCATATTATTTTTGCTATCAGCTGAGTTCTGTCCAGGCTTTTATTCTCCCTGCCTGGTGGCCCTAGCAGAAATCCCCTCCTGCACCAAGCAATACACACAGTTTCAACAAAACTGGAAGAACTAATCCCATTGGATTAACTCAGGACACATTCCTGTGCCCAGGGGAAGAGACTATGGTGGTTGAACAGGGCTTGATCTCTTGACTACCTATGAGCCATGGGACAGGGAAGGGGGCATTCACCTAAACCATTTGAGCTGATACTAAAAGACAAGTGTTTTCTACAAAGGATATCCTCATGCTGTTGTGAGAAAGAGGGCGAAGGACAGCTGGTCAGCAGAGGACAGTGGCTGGCCACGGCACTTCTGCTCGGTGGGTCTCCTCCACCTATTATAACACTGGAATACCTGAAGGTGGCCTTAAGCCCTTGGGGGTATGTGCCTTGCCCACCTCTCCAGTCTCACCTCCTCTTCTCTGCCCCTGTTAAGTTCAAGACTTACTATCCCTAGCCACGAGATCCCATTTCCCACTTTCCATTTTTGTTCACCTGTTTCCCCCATCAGACTGTTGAGACCCGGGCTCTGTGCTGTGTTTGTCTTCCTTACTTCCTCCTTCACCTTACACATCGGGGAGGGCTCGGCATCTGTTGCGTGAAGAAAGGCTGCTTATTTGTGTTAGAGATTCTTCCTTGTTATCCGATATCCATCCCACCCAAACTGGAATTGTTCAGTGTGACAGGCACTCAGATAAACAGCGACATCTCCCGACTTCCTATGCGGCTGGTGAGGCCATAATAATATGAACTTTGGGCCAAAGATTCAAGTGGAAGTGTCATAGGGAAGTTGGAAAGTTATTTCGAGGAGCTGACCCAGTCAAGACGAGTGTTCTATTGTTTTCCAACAACACTTGTGCTACCTGCCTGGAACGGGGCTTGGATGTGGCACTTCTGCAGACTCTTGGGTTTTGACACACCTCAAGGATGGAAGCCATTCACTGAAGAAGACAGAGCAAATAAACAGTTGGATCCCTGAGGAAAGTTGGAAGCTACTATTTCAACCCTAGAGTGACTGCTCCAGGCATCCTTGTGTGAGGGAGAAATAAGCAAGTATTTCAACTACCATTATTTGGGTTTTTCTGCTGTATTTGTTCTCTACAGAGGACTTTTAGTTGATAACCCATTAAACATTTGAATAAAAAAATACAAGTGTGCAGGTACATGAACGTATCATTGGTTAAATGGTGGAAATGAGATTGCTTTCAAACTGAAGCAATCTACTTTACCACCTAGAACTGCAACTCTTTCAGCTTCCTATTTAGAAGATTGTAAACCACCAAGACTAAGGATGTATCAGTGCCTATAGTGTGTCTTCTGACTTAAGAGTGCTTGTCTTTGTTGGAGAGAAATGGGTGACCAGGGAATAAGAGAAGGTCAATGGTGGATCTAACTCATTTGACAGAGGGAAGTCTTCTTTCTCTTTTGTATGAAGTCTTTCTTTTTAGAGCAAGACTTGACTTCCTGATTTAGGCTGAGATAAAATCTGACCCTGGTTATCATCCTGAAGGTGACGGGGGGAGAGGGGCAGATCATGAGAGGCATCCACTTCAGGTGAGGTCTTTATAACATCGCCATGGAAGAGGAGCTTCTTTTTCTTTTTGTTTTTTCTCTTTCAAGGAGAAGGAAGCTACTTCTCTTAGCCACAGGTTTAGGAGAAATTGGGGTTTGAGATTTTCAGTCACATCTGCCCAAATATCCCCATGCCAGGTCTCATGGTCCCACTCCTCCCTTATCATAATCTAGACTTTAACATAGGAATGTTGTCCAGATTATATACCGTTTCCTTTGAAAACCTGCATTTGAAAATACTCACATGCTGGCCCTTATTTTCAGCAGTTTTCCCCATGACTGTTGGAGATGAGATATTCCTTTAGAAAATTGCCCTGTGGATGGTCTGGCTTTAGTAGCAACTTTAAGTTGGTGATTAATTACTTTTATCATACCTTTCTCATTTTTAAAGCCTCAAATTTCATAAAAAGAGGTCACCTTATGCCATACTCCTCATAATCATCGTTGCCCCCATACTGGCCAAACACAACTGCTGTTTGATTTCTCAAGCTTTGCATTCCACCTCAGTCCAATTTATGTTATGTGAAACTCTGGTAATGGTGATGCCACATCATGTAGGAAGATATTATTATTGCACTTACCAAAAGCAGTGGTGGTCCCCCTTGCCTTCAGACTCATGGGAAATTCAACTTCAAAACCTCATCTAGAGGGTCTGTTTTCTTGGATCACTTCCAGAACCCATTGTCTTAGCTTGGATTTCCCCAAAGGCAAAGACCTAGGCTAAACTGAATTCGATGGGTGCGTCCCAGGAGAATAAGCAAGAGGCAGGAAGAAAAGGACACAAATGCATGTTGGCCATAGCCTCTCACAGTTGGTGGAGGGTCATGTGGGATTTCTCTAGAGGGACTGTATGGAATCACTGCATCTCGGAGAGGAAGAACAACTGATATATATATATTTTTTATTATTTTTATTAACATATAAGATTTTTTTTAATGGACTTCTGCTCATCTCATGTCTCTGTGGTCAAAATCCATCACATAGTGGTATCAAAACACCCAAACATTTGATTAGTGGTTTTTGGCTCCATTGGGCATCCACTGGGGAAGCCAGAGCTGGGATGGGTCTAGCTGGCTTGGACTCAGGCCATCCCCAAGAAGAATCTGCCCTAATGACCATGTTAGGATATGAAAGTGTGGCCACAGGGGTTTCACAAATGTGAGTGGCATGAGCTATGAGTCTCTTGTGGACAGCAAACCACAAAGAACCTAAAGCATTGCATGTACGGGGCTGGGGATACCTATGCATTAGGTGTTCTACATCAGCTCCCCTAGACTCCCATTTATTCTTTGCCTCTCTCTGCTCTGTGCCCTGAGGACTGAATTACTTTTTCTACCTTTCCTTATCTCTTTTGGTTGGGGTCAGCCAGTGGGAGACATCAGCAGGAGATCAGAAAATAGAGCAAAGGGTTGTAGAGAATTTCTTCTCCCACTCTCTCCCCAACTATTGGTGTGATTTTAGTGGTAGCTGGATCTCTCCATGACTAAGTGCCTATTGGATGACCTTTCTTCCATGCCTCTAGTAACATGGGTTCTTCTCCTTGTCCTTATTAGCTGAGGGTTGGTAACAGCTTATTGTGACCACTACTTGGGTATCTTAACATTCCTCAGTGGTGTCCCTTATCCTGAGCAGGACTTTGTACAAGCACCCTTGATTAAACTGTCTTCAAAATCCTAGCTGAGAGCCTTCTGTTCCTCCTGGGACCATAAGTCTAAATTTTCATTTATCACATGTTTTTTTTATTATTAATTTTTGTTTGAACTTTTAAATTTTAAGTTATTGTTATTAAGTTATTCTACAGCAAGAAACAATTAGGACACATATCCTTCCCTTTTATGAGTTATGTTTTCTGGCAGGTTGGGATCTGCGTCTGACTTCTGCATGCCGTGCTCATTTCCTAAGTATTTTTATTTCTCCCATGCTGTATTTGCTTAGTCATTGTGCCATTTTTTTTTTTTCCATTTGGTCCCTGTGCAGATGTGCTATTTCTTTGGGTACTGTGGGGCTGATTATTGACACTTTTCTCACTGTATCTGAATCCCTTTAAATTTTCCTCTAAGGTACAGTGTGTGCTCTCTCCATTTCTCCAACCTAGAAAGGATAGCAGATGCATGTGTGCATGCTCAAGTATGTGTACACACACACACACACACACACACACACACACATCATGGAGAGTGTCTCTGAGGTTTTCTCATTCTTTCTGCCTTCCAGAGAAAGCCCTATGTTCTTTACACTTCCTCCTTCCTGCCTGGAATGCAGGATGCTTGTGGTACTAGATGTACAGCAGCGACTGTAAACCTATGAGAATAAAAGCCACATGTTAAAAGAAGGCAGGTCAACCAGGCAGAGGGAAACTGACTCCTCTCTACATATTCCAAGCTCGTTCCTTGCAAACCTCAAGGCCTCCCATCTTGTCCACAGAGCTAGAAAAAGCTTGGTGAATAAGTGCATATTCTGATCCCTAAGCACAACCATGTTGCTCATTCCCTAACTCCATCATTGCATATTTCTTTAATTACCAGGAGAAAGAAGGAGCAGTCATATTTAAGGAGGGGCTAAGACTGAGTGTGCACTTGTTTTTTTTTTTTTTTTTTCACTTGGAGTAAGATTAACTCACCAATAGAGAGAATGAGGCAGTGAAAGAATTTATTTATTATTTGTTTAATATTGAGTAAGCCGCATAACCTTTCCAAATCTCAGCTTCCCGGTCTGTAAATTAGGGAGAAAACACTGATGCTCACTCTATCTGCTTCCTCTTGTCACTGTAACAAGCGGCCACAAGTTTAGTGGCTTAAAACTATACAAACGTATTCGTTTACGTTTCTTGAGTAAGAGGTGCACAAGAAGTCGTCTCGGACTAAAGTGATGGTTTGGGCAGAGCTGGCTCCTGTGGAGGCTCCAGGGGAGAATCCACTCCTCATCTCCCCCAGCTTCTCCCGCTCGGCTGACATGCTCGCCCACGTCCCTCCCCTCTCTTCCAGTCTCTGCCTGCCTGCGTCACAGCACCTGCTCCTCCTCTGACGTCAGGTGGCTTCTACCACCCCACCCCCACGGCCTGCCAGCGTCAAGACTCCCCCGGCTGCCTGCCTGTGTCACAGAACTTTCTCCTCCTCTGACGTCTCCCCACCTCCCTGCCTGCTGGCATCACAGCACCTTCTCTGACATCACGGCTCCCTCCACCTTCCTGCCTGCCAGCCTGCCAGCGTCACCGCACCTCCTCTGACGTCACATCTCCCTCCACCTCCCTCTTTTTAGCAAGCTTGTGGTTATGCCCAGAGCACATCCCAGTCCTCCAGGATTATCTCTTCATCTCAAGATGCTCGGCTTAATCGTAACTGCCAAACCCTCTTGCCATATAAAGTAACATCCACTTATTTCAAGGATCAGGAGTGGTCATTTGGGGGGGAGCAGTGGACATTAATCAGTCTGCCACACCCAGGACCAAAGTAAAGCAGGAAGAGTACAGGAGAGGTCCTTGGAACCTTCAGGTGTCTTGAACTTGAGCCTGAGTGGCCTACCTCCTCAGGGACCCCAGCAAAGTCAGAGAGCATACCTCACTCCCCTCAGCTAACACACTCAGCAGCACAGAATGCAGCCCTGAGTCTACTTTGGGGGATTTGACAAATGAATTAGGGAAGGCATTAAAGAATACTATGGGATGAGTAGGATGGCTGAGGAAGTGAACCGTGGAGGAAAGTCAGGGAAGAAAAGGTGACTTGCCACGAAATGAAGCATGGTCCGTGCGGGACCTATGGCTCCTTGCCCATCAGGACCCTAGGGGAGAAGCATAATCACAGCAGTCCCTTACTGAGCACTGCCTCTGTAATGGGCTTCCCGCAGGCTTCCTGCAGCCCACAAGGGAGCTTGGCTCTCTTGTTCATGAGCAAGGGAATGGACGCCAGATGCGCCCGAGGTTCCCGATTACCTGAGGGAGGGCGACAGGGACTGGGGTTCAAGCCCAGCCCGCAGTTGGGGAACCCCAGGGAAGTTTGCAGCAGACAGGAAGGCAGGGTCCTTGGGGGCAGGGGAGGGACCCACATCTTCTGAATGCCTGTTGTGTGAGGTCAGAGTGGTCAGCATTTCTCCTTGGGAGGGCTCAGCTTCAGAACAGCTCTGCTGGATCGTATTGTGGTCCCACTTCCGGAGCAGGAAACTGGGGCTGCGCTATTCCGTGTACCGCTCTGAGTGGAGCGGAGGGTGAGGGCACCCCTGGATTTGAGCCTCGGCTGACTCCAAAGTGGTGGCCCTCGCCCTTCAGTGAGGGTTGTTGGCATGGTTTGAGAATGAGACTCCCACTCCTGAGGAAGGAGAGGTAGTCTTGTGGAGTGAGAGGACATGATTGGGTAAGGAGAGTAGTACTCAGGTCAAATCACAGCCCGGCTCCCGAGGCAGACGAGGCAGAGACCCTTTACCCCAGGGGCAGTGCCGGCATGTGGGCTGCTCTGGCCCCACACCCTCAGGGCCAGGAGAGGATGGCGGGACTCCAAGCCTAAGGTGTAGGCTCGTTCAGAAAGGATGAATTCCACCTGCCTCGGAGCTTAGAGGAGCAGATGGAGTCAGCCTTTGGGAATAAGGGTCCCATTCCGCCAAGGATTTGAAAAGGCGACTCAGCCAGAAGCTGCTAGAGAGGCAAAGTCAGGGCAGTGAGGAGGCGAGGCCACCCTGCCTCTGATGGGGGAGCTGTGTGACCTGAGACCGCTCTCCTCTGCTCTCGGACCTCAGCACCCCTAATTCACCCACGAACCCCTGAGTTATTTCTGCTCTGGCAGTCTGGGAGCACCAGCCGTACAAGTAGCATCTGGTCATGGGGAGTGAGTCTGGGCAAAAGGCAGTTTTTGTGTCCTTCTAGGAGCATCTGGCTGTTCGACAACATTGACGAGGAACCTGTGATGTTCCTGGATATGGGGAGAGCCCCCCTCAGGCTGAGGTAATGACTTGGCGCAGCTCTCAAATGTTGCCGAGATCATAATCTGATGACTTCAGGAGGGCCAAACTCCCCTTGCAGACCAGTTCTGATTAGCCAATACTGAGTATTGAAAATCAAAACCAGGAGAACCGGGGTGGCTTAGTCAGTGAAGACTCTGACTCTTGGTTTTGGCTCAGGTCGTGATCTCAGGGTCATGAGATCACATCCCAAAGGTGGAGAATCTGCTTGAGATTCTCTCTCTCTGGCCCCTCCCCCCTCTGCATGCACACATGTGCGCTCTCTCTCTCTCTCTCTCAAATAATAAATAAATCTTTAAGATACTAAAAAAGAGGAAAACAAAACAAAACAAACCCAGGAACCGCATGCCCTCACTGCCAGGTCACAAACCCACTCCCTCCTTTGTCTTGGCCCAGATGGCATTTGAGTCCCTGCCTACAAATTAGACACCTAATTTGCATTCCAGAAAGCTGGTCCAAGCCTTGATTTCTTCTTATCCTTTCCCGCCCAAGGCAGGCGGAGGGCAAAGTGTAATTTGTGGGCTGCCCTTTCACTGAAGGACAAGCGAAAAAATGCCTCATCTTCCCTTGCTGTGCAGGGCCATGCCCGGCAGCCCGGCCCCCGAAGGACCCGGAGCCCAGCGTGAGCGGGATTCTCTCCCATGCATTATTCACACCAGTGCTTCCCTTTCTATTTTTAATGTTCGGGCGTAGAGCGGTTCCCTCCGCCGGCTATTTTTAGCAGCGCTGCTGCCAGCTGACGGCAGAGACAAAGGCACCCAGGCACCTTGAGAATGACAAACGGCAATTTCAGTGATGAAAATAGAAAGGCTATTTTTCTTCCTGGAAAGAAAGAGAAGAAAACGACCACAGTTGCAAAGTTGCTAGGGCTTGAATTGAATTTATAATTTGGAACACAGAGACTGCCACACACATAAAGGATTTCCTCTCTCTCTCTCTCTCTCTCTCTCTCTCTCTGCCATTCCCTCCCTCCCTGACTCCCTCCTGCCTCCCTCCTCCTTTGTCCTGGATCAAATACACCCTCCTCTGTGAAGCTCTCTCTGATGCTCTGCGCACTCCCCTCACTCCCCTCTCAGATGGGTCCAGCTCTTGCTAGATACAAAAGCTCCCTCATGGCCAGCCTCACCTGGTGTTGTAAACTTTAGCTGCCCTCCAGGCCATGAAGTGCTTGAGGTCGAGACCTTGTCTGATCTCCCGGGTCTAGCACTGAGAAAACCTAGCAGCCCCTGCCAGCCAGTATCCCACTGGGCACTCAGGGCTGGCCCATTCCATCCTCCTGTTGGACACAAACCATCTCACTGAACCCCAACGGCAGACAAGGCTACTCTGGGACTCCGTGAGGGTGAGACAAAACAAGGCCACTTAGGAACTTTGCTGGCTCCCCTAAAGCAAGGCCTTTCAACTGCCCATGAAATACCAGACAGCCCCCCTCTCTTGGCTGAACAGATTAACTGTGACTTCTTTACCAGCCAGTCACCCTAGTGTTGCTCAGGACATCCCCCAACAAGATTTAGTGAGATACCTGGACATAGGATTGTGCCCACTTTCTGACTTCACCCAAACCAGAGCTGATCCCGGCTTCTTTACACCTGCCCTCCATCCCCAAACAAAGCCCCAGTCCTAGAACCTGGCAATTCTTTGCAGCCCCTTTGATGGCAACTCCTTAGGGTTCTGTGTGAAGTGCACTGCCTGGGCTGTGAGGAGTGGTTGTTCAATGATTGGGGTGTTCTTGGTGGCCTTTGCTGAGGGTGGAGGGCACCGGTTCACACAAATAGAAGGTCAGTTGTGCTGGATGAATCATATGAGTCCTGGGGGCTAGGCAGACAGAGGCAGGGCCATGAGGCCCCAGGCATTTCCTTTGGCTCACCCTAGTCCTACCCTGCAAGTAACCAAATTGTAGGAAAGACATTAGAGTTCAAAGCCGATGGCCAAGGAAGAAGTCTTGAGACATCTTTGGTGCAAAAAGTGACTTTATTAAAGCATGGGGACATGACCCGTGGGCAGAAAGAACTGCACTGGGGTCATGAGGAGTGGTCCATTATAAACTTTCGAGTTGGGAGGACATTAGGGATAGTGTAAGTCTCTAAGAAATTTGGAAGAAAGCTTTCCAGAACCTTGAGGGGGCTAGCTATGCTTGGGAAAAGGTCATTTATCACTGTCTAATAAAACCTTAGTCATGAGACCCTTTGGATGTATATTGGTGTGCCATATGCTTGGGGGATGATTGCCAACAAGTGTCTTGGGGATTAGAGATAAAGGAAACTTCTAAAGGAATTTTTATATGTTAAAGTAGGTTTACAGGATCGGGGGTGGGGGGTAAAGAGTGGGGGTGAGGGGCCCTCGGGCTAGGATTGCCTTTTGCCCTTAGCAAAGTATTAACATCAAGGCAGTTGGGTCCTTAGAGGAATGTCACACTGCCTGTTTTAAGGACTTGTCGGGGCTCTAGGTAGTAAGGAAATTTAATAATTTTTCTTCCACCTTTGTTTCCCACATCAGCCAGGCCTGAACCACTACTTTGTGCTACCTTGTACTCATTACCTAGCTCTGACAAATGAGCAGAAGGCCAGCTGAACACAAAACACAAGCTGGCACCCTGCAACCTCCTCCCAACTTCCCAGACTTCTGGATGAGGTATGTGTGATATTCTTCCAGGAAGTTCCCAACCGTCGTAATGTTATTGCTTCAGGAGAGGGAAAAACAACCTTAACTCTACAAAGGCAAGGCCTCTGGTATCTAGCAGGTCCTCTTTGGCATATGAAAATTCTTTTGAAAATCTCCCTTTTCCTTACCACCCCCAACTCCCAAATACTTAATCAGTCACCCCTCACAACCCCAGAACAGCAGCTCTTTCTGCCCAGGGATCTGTCCCCAAGCTTTAATAAAACCACCTTTTTGCAACAAAGACGTCTCAAGAATTCTTTCTTGGCTGTTGGCTCCAGACCCCACTCCAAAAATTCTCACCTATATTCCAAAACCACACCAGTTCCATCTCACAAGCCTGTGAGGTAGGTCCTATTATTTCCATCAATTTTTTGACCTTCCAAAAGATCCTTCAAGAGGCCAAGCAAATACCCCAGCTCGTCAAGGTCTTGGGTAGACTAGGGTCAGCGACAGGTCTGGCTAAGTTCCCTCCCGTCATGACATCCTGAGATGTACGCCTGAAAAAGAGATGGACAAATTTAAATGCAAACATAAGCTTGAAAGCCCTAATAAGAGTCTTCATTTGAGGACTCTACCTGTATATAAGCCGCTGGGCGTGACATCCCACCTGCAGAGGTGTATGTGTCAGTGGTGCCTGAATGGAAAAGTCCACGCTAATCACGTAATTCCACCCTCCCTGCCAGCGGCTGGTTCAGAAACCTTTGACCTGCTTCCCGGAAGTGAGGAAAGAGAAGGAAGCCTCTGGTGTGGATTCTGCGAAATGAACTCCTAGAGGCGCCAATCCTCTTCCATCTCTCTGTATCGTCTTGTTGGGGTGCGATGCCTGAATGTTGCTGCAGCCTCAGTGCTCTGAGCCCGGAGTGAGGCCCGTCTGGAGCAGGGCTGAGCCAACTTCTCCTTCTGCGAGACACACGTCTCCTCATTGACGAGCCTGGTTCACACCGAAGGGGGGTCTGGTACTTGCAGGTAACGGGCTCCCCGTCTTGTTCATCCTGGCTTCATCACCATCTTGAACAGTGCCTGGCACGGCAGAGGCACCCAGAGAATACTGGTGGGCTATGTTAACAAGTGGAAGGTGTTTGAATGAGTAACACATGGAAGTCTTTTCGCAAAACTTCAGCAAAATCCAGTCTTGGATGACATTGTTCAGGGGTAGCTGCTGGGATGAGATGGACTGACTGGCCCAGAGGAAGGACAGGAGCAGCCAGGTGTCCAGGCTGGGTGGGTCTGAGTCCAGGGTCCCTTTTCTACCCACCTGCCCACCACCTGACTGGACACACGGGGCTGGTTGTCTAGCCCCTGGTGCAGGCTGTGCTTTGGGTAGAAGGCACAGACTATTATTCAGCATTGTCCAGTCCACACAGGGAGTTGTGGGTCAAATTCTCAGGCCCATGCTGTGACTGGGGGAACATGTTTGGAGCCCAGACATTCAGAGGATGAGGGGTCTTGAAAACTTTCAGGAAGCAAGGTATGTTTATGCAGGAAAGGGGGAGACTGCAGCGGTCAAAGGAGAGTAGGAGGGAGGAAATGCGAGTCCAGGGCACTGTATGGCAGTGCCCTGTCCAGGGCTGGCTAAGCAGTCATGTTCTCTGTTACTAAAGGGAAGAGGGAGACCAGAGCAGGTTGTGTGTATGTGCACATGTGTGTGCACCCACCCGTGTGTAATTTTAGAACCATAGAATCACGTGTGAGAACATCTTGAGGTAGAACAAGAAAGTCTTCCATAATAATTTCCTTTAGATCTGCTAGTTTTCACATCAGTGCTTTTCCCATGATGTTGAGATATTGGTTCAAAGACTTACTTGTATCTACCTTTGGCCACCCCTTGCCACTATTCTATCGAATGACCTCCTACCAGCCTGAAATTCCTGGGTCCCCCATCAGCCTTGTGGTTTCCATCTTTCTATTTCTTCACAGTTGATTCAGGCTCCTGACTTGTATTCTTCCCTGACATCAATGGTCTGGTACTTCCAAAGGTGGGTAATTGGCACAGTCCTCTTATTTTTCAACCCCGAGGGCTTTTATCCTCTCACACTTCCTGCAGAGCAGCACGTCTTCTGGGCCTGCATCAGCCTGGCTCTGGTTGGGGAGAAGGGTGTGCCTGTGGCCTTATGAGGTACTGTCATGTGAAAGATGATTATAATTGTCCTCAGCAGACCCATGGGGTGGAAAGCCACAGAGAGACAGATTTCAGCTCAATATTAAGAGGAAGCTTCCCCTATTAGGAAGAGCAACTCAAAGATACATGGTGGACCTCTTTATGCAGAAGGGAGATGCCCAACACAGGGAGCATACAAGCAGAGACTGGAAGGACAGAAATGCTTGAGAGCACCATTGTAGGTTGTAGGAGTCTGGCAGAGGGTGTCAGCAGCATCAAAGGGTGACCAAATTAATTGCAGAGCCTGTATTGATGGGCTTCCTCCCCCACTACCCCTCCTGAGAAAACATATTGTGAAATGTACAGAAATGCCATTGTGATCCATAAAATAAAACTTTATTTAAAAGGGTTACTGGACTTGTAGTAGCAGAGTTTCTCCAGCAATGGATACTAAAAATACAACTACTATTTTGGGGAGATCTGTGAGTTTTGTTTTGTTTTGTTTTTGTTTTATTTTTTATTTAATTTCTTTTCAGTGTAACAGAATTCATTGTTTATGCACCACACCCAGTGCTCCATGCAAAACGTGCCCTCCATAATACCCACCACCAGGCTCATCCAACTTCCCACCTCCACCCCTTCAAAACCCTCAGATTGTTTTTCAGAGTCCATAGTCTCTCTTGGTTCACCTCCCCTTCCAATTTCCCCCAACTCCCTTCTCCTCTCCATCTCCCCATGTCCTCCGTGTTATTTGTTATGCTCCACAAATAAGTGAAACCATATGATAATTGACTCTCTCTGCTTGACTTATTTCACTCAGCATAACTCTTCCAGTCCTGTCCATGTTGATACAAAAGTTGGGTATTCATCCTTTCTGATGGAGGCATAATACTCCATAGTGTATATGGACCACATCTTCCTTATCCATTCGTCCATTGAAGGGCAACTTGGTTCTTTCCACAGTGAGGTTTTTTGACCCTACAAGTAACCTTTTATTCTCAAAAGATTTGAGAATCACAGTTTCAGTGGATTCAAATATCAGATGGGAGAAATTAGATCAGATGACATTTACTTCCCTTCCAGAACAGTTGTTAGATGGTAAGTAAGCATTCACATTTAATTAATATTTTTCTACAACAAAGAGAGGAAAAATAAACAAGCTACTAGCAGCAATGAGATTTTTATGTGTCTGATATATTGTGTTACCAAAAAATGGATTGTTAAAAAATAATAGGTAAGGGGCATGCCCACTTAAAAAAAAAAAAAAAGAGGAGATTGTACTTAGTAATTCAATTATCCATGTATTTGTAACTGACATTAGTTTAAGACTTAAAAAAAGATTCATTTGGACAAGCCATACAAACATCACTTATGTGGCCCTGAACTTCAGGCATCAGCTAAAGTGAAGCATGCATCACACCTGTGTCTACAGGAAGGAAAAATTCCTTAAGGAGACAGGTGCTCAGTCACTTTTCAAGCCCACTGAGGACCTGAAGCAAAGACAATGGCAGACTTATTCAAACCAGCCGCAAAGTAAGACTTTCTGTCAAATTCCACAGCCCTTGTTGGTTGGGCTAAATCTTTCCTAAGAGATGGCATGGATTTTCACTTTTGTGGGGTTTGTGTTAGAGAACATGCTTGGCTTCTTACCTGGGAGATCCCATGTCATCTGCAGAAAGAACAATAAGCTTAATGAAGCAAAATGTTAATAGTATATTTAAGGAAGAAATTACATAACCTGTATCTAAAGGTGCTGGAAAGGTCTTTGGGTTGAGCCATGCAACCTGTGTTCTTGGTTCAATACTGCACTGAACTTCAGTCTGGGGCCCAGATCTCCGTGGGACTGCATTAATCATATTAATGTGGTGTGGTGAGGCCATGTGCAGATCAAAAAAGAGAAACTGTTAAAACCCCAGGTAGAAAGTCTTTGAACACAGCCATAACAATTTCTTACTAAACACATCTCTGGAGGCAAGGGAAACAAAAGCAATAATGAACTATTGGGATAAGACAAAAGCTTCAAGATAAAAGCTTCTGCACAGCAAAGGAAACAACCAACACAACTAAAAGGCAACCTACAGAATGGGAGAGAATATTTGCAAAATATGTATCTGATTAAAGGTTAGTATCCAAAATCTATGATGAACTTATTAAACTCAACACCAGAAAAACAAAAAATCCAGTCACAAAATGGGCAGAAGACATGAACAGACATTTCTCCAAAGACGTCCATATGGCTCACAGATACATGAAAATATGCACAATGTCACTCGGCATCAGGAAATACAAATCAAAACCATGATGAGATATCACCTCACACTGGTCAAAATGGCTAAAATTAACAATACAGTAAACAACAGGTGTTGGCAGGGATGTGGAGAAAGGGTAACCCTCTTATTCTATTGGTGGAAATGCAAGCTAGTACAGCCACTCTGGAAAACGGTATGGAGATTCCTCAAAAAGTTAAAATTAGACTACCCTATGATCCAGAAATTGCACTTTTAGGTATTTATCCAAAGGTTACAAAGATACAGATTCAAAGGGACACACTGATGTTCACAGCAGTTTTAGCCAAACAAGGGAAGATCCCAAATGTCCACCTACTGATCAATAAGTAAAGAAGATGTGGTACACACACACACATACACACACACACACATGCACACCCCACGATGGAATATTACTCGGCCACCAAAAAGAATCAGCCACCAAAAAGAATGAAATCTTGTCATTTTCAAAGACACAGATAGAGCTAGGGTGTATTATGCTAAGTGAAATAAGTCAGCCAGAGAAAGACAAATACTATATGGTCTCACTCATACGTGAAATTTAAGAAAGACAACATGAACATATGGGAAAGGGTGACAAAAGAGAGAGGGAAAAAAAAAACATAAGAGTCTCTTACTGATAGAGAACAAACAGGGTTGATGGAGGGAGGTAGGCAAGGGATGGACATTCAGGAGAGCACTTGTGATGATGAGCACTGGGTATTGAACCACTGAATTCTACTCCAGAAACCAATATTGCACTGTATGTTAACTAAAATTTAAGAAATAAATTATCAGAAAGGATGAATACCCAACTTTTGTAGCAACATGGACGGGACTGGAAGAGATTATGCTGAGTTAAATAAGTCAAGCAGAGAGAGTCAATTATTTCACTTATTTGCGGAGCATAACAAATATCATGGAGGACAAGGGGTGTTAGAGAAGAGAAGGGAGTTGGGGTAAATTGTAAGGGGAGGTGAATCACGAGAGACTATGGACTCTGAAAAACAATCTGAGGGGTTTGAAGTGGTGGGGGGGTGGGAGGTTGGGGTACCAGGTGGTGGGTATTATAGAGGGCACGGATTGCATGGAGCACTGGGTGTGGTGAAAAAATAATGAATACTGTTTTTCTGAAAATAAATAAATTGAAAAAATTAAAAAAAAAAGAAAAGATATAAATAAATCAAAAAAGAGACACTGCAAAAAGTAGACCCACAGCTCCCTGGGAAGATCACAGAATGTCATGTGGGGTCATGTGGGACACAATGGGGTCAAAGAAGAGGCAGAGAAAGAGGAAGGACCCAAGGGTGAACACCATTATTGTGGGCTCCTTAGGTGGGAATGGGTGAAGGCAGGGCAAGCAGGCTCTGGATTAGCTAGTTTAAATAATTTCGGTAGGCTCCAGGGCATTAGGCTGTCCCTGTTGGTCAACCTGGCCAACTATTAGGATGGGTGTCAAAGCCCAGAGTATGAGAGAGCCATGAGCAAAGTGGTTGGGACTGTGGACTTATGTGGCTGCTCAGGCAAGGACGCTCACTAGCCTCTAGCCAGGGTCCTGAAGCTAGGTCAACATGACCTTTATAAACCATTGCATGACTCAGGCCTTGACCAAACCACCTCCCCTTTTGGGGTCATGGCTTCCTGATCTTTAAAGAATGGACTCAAAGGCATTCAAATTCCCTTGGAGTCTGAAGTGATTCACTTTGATGAAAATGCTTTCTGTTGTCATTTGCAACATCTGCTAGAAATCCAGTGCTTTCCATCTCATAAATGCTGGAATTCTAATTTAATATTAACAACAACATTCAAAATATTGCCAGTATTGTCTGGGATGCAAAACACAATAAATAGGACATGGATATTTGATTTTTAATACAATATCTGGAGCCCTGGGCCACAAATCATGCACCTCAGCATGATTTTCCCACCTAAAGTACAGATTGCAGCTCCAAAAGCTGAGTCCTGGGTTTTCATTTGTTTTCTTACTCCCCAGGGATGTGCTCTTCCCTGTTCGATGGATTCTCCTTTTTCAGGGATAATGAATGTCATTGTCCCTTCATTAACTCATTCAACCACCCAACACACATTTACTGACTCAAATCCTATTTATCAGGCACTGTGTAAGCACCGAGTATGTGAAAAAAGTCCTGAGGCTTTTGGAGACATATCTTGAAAGAAGTTGCTGTGACTGATATCGAAGAGGTTACTGCCTATGTTCTCCTCTAAGATTCTGATGGATTCCTGTCTCACGTTGAGGTCTTTTGTCCATTTTGAGTTTATCTTTGTGTATGGTGTAAGAGAATGGTTGAGTTTCATTCTTCTACATATAGCTGTCCAGTTTTCCCAGCACCATTTATTGAAGAGACTGTCTTTTTTCCACTGTATATTTTTTCCTGTTTTGTTGAAGATTATTTGACCATAGAGTTGAGGGTCCATATCTGGGCTCTCTACTCTGTTCCACTGGTCTATGTGTCTGTTTTTATGCCAGTACCATGCTGTCTTGGTAATCACAGCTTTGTAGTAAAGCTTGAAATCAGGTAACATGATGCTACCAGTTTTATTTTTGTTTTTCAATATTTCATTAGCAATCCGGGGTCTCTTCTGATTCCATACAAATTTTAGGATTATTTGCTCCAGCTCTTTGAAAAATACCGGTGGAATTTTGATCAGGATGGCATTAAAAGTATAGATTGCTCTAGGCAGTATAGACATTTTAACAATGTTTATTCTTCCGATCCAAGAGCATGGAATAGTCTTCCATCTTTTTGTGTCTTCTTCAATTTCTTTCATGAGTGGTCTGTAGTTCCTCGAGTATAGATCCTTTACCTCTTTGGCTTACCTGGTTTATTCCCAAGTAAGATATGTCTCTAAAGGCAAAGGAAACAAAAGCAAAAATGAACTTTTGGGACTTCATCAAGATCAAAAGCTTCTGCACAGCAAAGGAAACAGTCAGCAAAACAAAGAGGCAACTCACTGAATGGGAGAAGATATTTGCAAATGACAATACAGACAAAGGACTGATATCCAAGATTTATAAAGAACTCCTCAAACTCAACATACACAAAACAGATAATCACATCAAAAAATGGGCAGAAGATATGAACAGACACTTCTCCAATGAAGACATACAAATGGCTATCAGACACATGAAAAAATGTTCATCATCACTAGCCATCAGGGAGATTCAAATTAAAACCACATTGTGATAACACCTTTCACCAGTTAGAATGGGCAAAATTAGCAAGACAGGAAACAACATGTGTTGGAGAGGATGTGGAGAAAGGGGAACTCTCTTACACTGTTGGTGGGAATGCAAGATGGTGCGGCCACTTTGGAGAACATTGTGGAGTTTCCTCAAGAAATTTAAAAATAGAGCTTCCCTATGACTCTGCCATTGCACTACTGGGTATTTACCCCAAAGATACAGATGTAGTGAAAAGAAGGGCCATCTGTACCCCAATGTTTATAGCAGCAATGGCCACGGTCGCCAAACTGTGGAAAGTACCAAGATGTCCTTCAACAGACAAATGGATAAGGAAGATGTGGTTCATATACACTATGGAGTATTATGCCTCCAACAGAAAGGATGAATACCCAACTTTTGTAGCAACATGGATGGGACTGGAAGAGATTATACTGAGTGAAATAAGTCAAGCAGAGAAAGTCAATTATGATATGGTTTCACTTATTTGTGGAGCATAACAAATAGCATGGAGGACATGGGGAGATGGAGAGGAGAAGGGAGTTGAGGGAAACTGGAAGAGGAGGTGAACCATGAGAGACTATGGACTCTGAAAAACAACCTGAGGGTTTTGAAGGGGCGGGGGGTGGGAGATTGGGGGAATAAGGGAGGGCACGTATTGCATGGAGTACTGGGTGTGGTGCAAAAACAATGAATACTGTTACGCTGAAAAGAAATTTTTTTAAAAAGTCCAAAAAAAAAAAAAAAAAAGTCCTGAGGCACCGTGCACATCCTCAGTGATTTTAACATCTAGGTCAGGCAGCTATTCATTTCAGCCAACACGTTAGGGACAGTGAGAGAGATAGAGTGGAACTCCAAACATTCTCACAATTGTCAGTTTGTCCCAAAAGAATAGCTACGCAAATTTCTGTATGTATAGGAAGTAAGAAAAACCTTCTGACATTGTAGAAAAAAAATTGTGAAAGAAGTGATGTATGACATTCGTTTTATGGACCCCCTTCTCTTTTGCATCTCTTTGCAACCACCCCACACCCTCCCACCTCCTACGTCCCCATGGCTGGATTACTCAATTTTGATGTGCCTTTCCCATGGGGGAGCTATCTCCTGAACTCCCGCACTTCCTCCAGCCATGGAAAAATTTACCAAGCCCATAGTTGGTCAACAATGTCCTGTTGGGCAGACAACTTAATTAAATTAAAAAGTCAGACTTGAGTCATCATTGTGATCTTCAGAAGACTAGTCTTTTCTTCTAAAAGTTCGTTTGGGGGGCACCTGGGTGGCTCCGTGGGTTAAAGCCTCTGCCTTTGGGTCAGGTCATGATCCCAGGGTCCTGGAATCGAGCCCCACATCGGGCTCTCTGCTCTTCTCTGCTCTTTGCTCCTCTCTACTCTCTGCTCCTCTCTGCTTGGCGGGGAGCCTGCTTCCCTCTCTCTCTGTCTCTGCCTGCCTCTCTGCCTACTTGTGATTTCTGTCTTTCAAATAAAGTTCGTTCTTTCTTTCTTTCTTTCTTTCTTTCTTTCTTTCTTTCTTTCTTTTCTTCTTTCTTTTTCTTTCTTTTTTCTCTCTCTCTCTTCCCCCATCTATCTCTCCTTCCTCCCTCCCTTCTTTATTTCTTTCCCCCTCCTTTCCTTCCTTCCTTCCTTTCTTTCTTTTCTCACTCTCTTTCTCTCTTCCACTCTTTCTCTCTTCCTTCCTTCCTCCCTCTCTCCCCCCTCTCTCTTTCTCTCTTTCTCTCCTTCTTCCTCCCTCCATCCCTCTCCTCCTTCCTTCCTTCCAATACACAAAGGGAACCTGTATGTCCCTGTGTGACAGGAGGGGAACCGGTGCTATTCGCTGGGCATGTACTGTGCACAGAGGCCTGGGATGGGCCTGGGGAGTTTGCTGATCTTCCCAGCATCCTGATCAGGTGGGCACTCTCAGAGAATGACAGAGTGGGAGATGGGGTTCAGAGAGGAGAACATTTGTGAACTGGGCAGATGCAGCCTTTTCAAACTACATTAGCTTTAAAGAGGGCATCAGTTCAGCTAGGGAAAGACAAGTGGGATTAGCAGATGGAGCAAAGGGAATCAGTAATTTCTGGGAAGAACTTTATTCTGTGGGACTCAGAGTTTTGTTTTGTTTGTACCTGATTTTTATTTTCCCACACGTTTCCTTTTCCTCGGGTTTTCATATTTGCTACTTTAACAGGTTCATAGCCCAGATACATAGACTTAGCACCCTGAGCCTCACAGCTGCTTCTGTGCCTGGAGCCTCCCTTTCCCAAGTCACCGTGGCAAGGATTTCCTCCTGGGTGACTCGCATGCCTAGGAAGCTCATGTCCAAACCCCCCTTCCACCACATCTTCCACTCAGGGTCCACCCCATCTCCCAAGCCACAAAGGTGGAGGTGTGCTGGGCTCCTGCCCGCCTCCCCGCCTCTGCCTCCACACCCAGTCACCCCCTTTCTGTGCCCACCCTTCCTCTCTACCCTCCAGCACTGTCCTAGCTCTGGTCCACATAGCCTACCACTGGGATCCCTGTAGCCTTGCTCCACCCCATGTCCAGGAGTCCAGGGAGAGGCTCCTTAATGACTGGTGTTTCCATTTTGGTAAATGTGTTTTCCTTCTAACAAAAGCAAGAAGCAGACACTGGCATGAGGATTTGCATGCAGATGAACTTGGAGGATGAATTCCCAGGAGAACCTGCTCAAGGAGCAGGGGAAGCAGAACAGGACTCAGAAAGAAGCCCTGCAGGGGGAGGCTACTTCAGGCTGAGTCTCCAACCTGATCCCACAGGAAACTCTGAGGTCTAAGGGGCACCCAAACCGTCTGTACCACCAACTCAAGGAGCTGGGCTTCCCTATCCTGTGTCAGTCAGTCCTTGGTTTGGGACCAATGCAGAAGTAGAGGTGAAGACACAGGGAGACCAACTAATTCCCTAATGCCCCACTGGTAGGTGGGGGAAGAGATGGAGCCCAGGCAAGCTGACTTTGGGCCCACAGCTTTACCCTCACCACGTTAGCCACCTGCCTCACTGACACGAGGGTTCTGACACCCAGTGCAGCCTGCGGGGTTCACCTAGGAATAATTGGAGGGTAAGAATTGGAAAAAAATTCTCACTAAAGTATTTTCCATCTATGACTCCATTTGCCAAAGCCCTCCAGGCAAGTACTGTTATCCCCTACCTGACATGAGGAGTTCAAGGTACAGAGAGGCCAAGCGACTTGCCTGAGGTCTCACAGCCAGGTAGTGACAAGGTCACAGTTCAACCCCAGGTCTTCTGACCCCATTTTAGGACATGGCAGGCAGCACAGAGTACAACCCAGAGAATGATGCTGTGGCTGGTAAAACTCTATGCTGATGAAAATTGGGGTTCCATGTCCCCCTTTAGTGTTTCCCTAGAACACCTCAAAACACCTTCTTCTCTCTCCTTCTTCCAGGAGCAGGAAGTGGTCTAGCTAAGTGTGGTCTGAGTTCTAGGGATGAGAATGGGTAGATCCGGGGGGCTGGGAGTAAAAGTCCCAGGAGAACAAATGAGTAAGGTCATGTCCCCCCAATACCCCATCATGTGCCTGTTAAAAGGAAAGTCAGAGCATATCTCTTCTTTGCTCTAACCCTCATGGGTCTATTTTACTCAGGGTAGAAGCCACATCTTTGTGAGGACCTCTATGGCCCTATATGGCCTGCACCCCCGACACTCGCCACTACCTTTCCCATCTTACTTCTTACTCCACCATGCCCACCTGGCTCTAGCCTCCCCTGCCTTCCTGCTAGGCTTCACACAGGCTCAGCAGGGGTCTGCCCCAGGGTCCTTGCCCTTGCAGAGGCAAGGGGCGCTCTCTACCTGGGATGCTCTTTTCCCAGATAACCACTTCATTCTGGTCATTATTTCTGAGCACTCCATCTCAACACAATCTCCCCTATTACTTCCCATTACTCCTCTCTGCTTTAATTTCCCACTTCTACTGTAATTTTACTTACTTATCTTCATGATGTGTCCCACCTCCTGCCCTCTGCCCTTCCACCCTCGAAGCTCCCAAAGGGCAGACACTATTTCTCTCTCCTTCACTCACCGCTATATCCTCGTGTCTAGAATAGGGTCTGGCTCACACGACATCTAAGAGGTTTGTTGTCACAATGAATGAACTGTCGTAGGGGGTCATGTCTGTGGTGTTTCCTGCCCCTTCATCCCCCAGCAGGGTGAAGAGCATGTGCTTCTGCATCACGCAGACTAGGCTCGGATTTTAAGAGTTAATGACCCTGTGGCCTTGAGCCAAGAATTGCATCTCTGTGATTGAAAGCCTCATTTTTAAAGTAGTGATTCTTATTCATATCTCACGGGGTCTTGGGGAGACCAAGACATGAAACACTGGTACATGGTATGCACCTGAGCCCTGTGGACTATGTGGTGGGCTGTCTGAGGATCCAGGTTAATTTTAAAACCAGGATAATTTTTAAATCTCAAATATTCACAGACCTGGGTACTTAGCCTCACCTCTGAAATTAGCCGTTAAGTGTGAAAAGAAGCTAGCTGGCTGGTATTACAGCATGAGGTCTGAGATGTTGCCTTAACAGATAATTTTAGTAGACACATTAACAACATTTAAATAGAAATTTGGAATAATTGATGAATAAATGAGAAATAGCAGGTGGAAAAACTTACCCTTTTCTAGGTTTTCTATCCAAAGCACCTTAAGAAACCCTTTGCATAGATAGTTCTTCATATCTGAGATCCAGTTTCCTCCTGACCCCCTCTGTACATTTATGTTGATTTAATACGTATATTCAGTAAGTTATATGTAATAAAAAGCCTACTCATAGAAGGGGGCATCACTGCCCTCTCACTGGCTCATTTACCCTGCTTCATTCATTCACTGAACAAATGCTTATCAGATACTACATACGTGCCTGGCCCTGCGCTGGACCCTGCAGGGTTGCAGAAGTAATTAATAGATTGCTTTCATAAAGCTCACAATTTAGAAAGGAGAGATATAAAAACCTGCATGCAAATACCAACCATCTAATACTGGAAATGGTCCAGAGAGCTACAGAAAAGGAAGATGATAATTCAGACAAGAGGAGAAATTGCTTCCAGGTTGAGTCATCCAATTACACGTGATCTTCTTTGACAGAAATAACCCTCTCTCTGCTGGCACCGTGTTCAGTTCCAACAGAATGAGAAGAAGGAAAGCAGAGGATAGTTAGCAAACAGGAAGGCCTCAAGCTTCCCCCACCATGCTGTCTCCTCAGCCCGCTCTTGTGTGGGTCACTGTCATCCTCCTACACGCTTCCCCCAGAGCCTTCTCCAGTTCTTGTCTACATGGTTCTTGGACACAACTGGCCATCTCCTCCATGAAGCTGGTCTTGCCTCAGCTTCTCCTGGTTTGATCCCACCCCGTCCTCCATCCTCTGGGGTCTTCAAATCACCCCCCTGAGATTGTGCCTACAGACCAGGGTCCCCCCCGGTCCCCCATCCTCGGTGTGCCTCTCAAGAAAGAAATCTCTAAGATGACAGAAAATACTGCTTCCTCCACCGGACCATTTATCTCATTAACAGCAGTAATAATCACAGTATTTGTATTCCAGAAAATGCAGTAAGATAAGACTCGGGGCACAGAATAGTGTAAATGGCTCCCTTCTGATGATAAGACAGGATGTATACCTAGCCATCACTTCCCGCCCAAAACCAGGGAGCGTGTGTGCTGTGAGTTCTAAAGGGTGCTTGTTCGAAGGAGGCAGAATGTGTAGAGTTTACTGAGTTTGCAGAGTTAGTTGCACTCAGGTGCAGCTCTTCCAAGTCTAAGGGTATTTAACATCCTGCCGAGGACCCAGGGTGATCCTGGAAGCATGGAAAAAGCAATACCTTACACTGAGCGAAGTTGAAATGCTGAGATTGCCATGGCAGGTGGGGAAGACTCAGGAGAGGGGGCATGCTGAAAAAGATGGACTATGTCTATGTTGTGGAAGACCCATTCAGAGAGCAAATCATTTACCGCAAATGTAAAGAATGCTCGTTGAGAGGGCACTAGCATCCCAAAAAGTGGGAGATCTCCTCTTTGGACCAGGGCCAACACAGGAGGGGCTATGAAAGGGCTTGACCTGCAAATAACAATGGGGATGATGGGATCTTCAGGCAGTAGAGGCCAGCTGGCAGCATGTAATGAGGAGGTGGTAACTACTACAAGGGTCCAAGCAGGAGGGCCTGACACAGAGGGCTAGGGAGACTGTTAATGCAGTGGGGCATCCTTGGGGGCAAAACAGATGGGCAGAGGATGAGAACAATACTCAGCCAGTAGCAGAGGAAGAAATCAAGGACCACCATCTGGTAGCTGAAGGCGAGTCATTTCTCCTACTAAATTCCCTCCTTTCTAAGTTTCTCCTTAGAAAGAGAAGCCCACCAGGATCCTGAAGGACTGAATCCCCAAACATATTTGGAGAAGTAGATCCAAACAGGGTGTCAGGAGGACTGGAGTATGTATGTAGATGTGCTGCCACAAGTCCTTTTTCCAGGAAGAGCTTGCTGCCCATTATGGCGGTGTGGTCACAGAAACCCTCCTACTAAAGTTTGCTCCTTCAGGGCTTGACTGAGCTACCTCCCCAAGATCACACTTCTCCTAGGGCTGCTAGTGACCAAGGATGATGGTCATCCCACAGTTAACTAGTCCTGGTGAGTCCTCCGTAGCTTTCTCACATCTTTATAAAAGTCCTCTGAAGAAGGACTTCTTGAGTTCTATTTTGAGAGCTCGCTGACTCTGATCAATGTAACGACCCGTACGATGGGTACATCCACGGAGACACCCAAAGAAAAGATTCGGGGGAGCCACATTATGAAGTTCAGTTTTATTTAGCAGGTCAGCGTAAAACCAAAAAAGCTCAGATTACAAACATAAACACAAGGCTGTATTATGTATCCCGCTCGGAGGTTTCTGAAAGATTTCTGCATGTGTTCTCCTCAGCCTGTAGACGGGGGCATTGTATTCTCATTCCAGGCTGCCGGCTGCCTGTCTTAGATGTCACCCACTGAACATGGCACCGACTGGCCATCATCAATCAGCCTGGAGTCGATGTCTTTTCAACACTGCAGAGCCTGCCAGGCTCAGGAACGCATTTGTTCTCTGGGGGCTTCCAAAAATATTGACAGTTCTTGGAAGAGATTCAACACTAATTCTGGGGACTTTCTCTTTTTCTTTTCCATGGTGACAGCTTTCCTGACAGCATGAGGCCAAGCATTTCGGCTGTTTAAATGGTGATTTTTTTTTTTTTTTAAAGATGATGATGATCTCATCCCTGTAGCTCTGTCTGGGTGGGTATGAGTGGCAGAGACATCTCAGATGCCAGGCTGTGTAATGAGCTCTCAGGAGGAGGATGAGCTCATCTGATTGCTAGCATGACTGTGGTCTTGGGGTCGGGCTGCCTTCTGTGTAGCCATGGCATCTGGTTTCTTGCATATGGGCACCTTTGCTTCTGAAGATGACACAGCTGGCATTTAATTTTCCAGCTGGTCATTGGCAGCTCTTCCCTGTAGAAATGATACTTGCTTCAGATGCCTTCTCAAGAGATGCTAGATAATGCCATTCATCCAACGTGCCCTTTACTGTCCCGTCTCCAGACCTTTGCTGTTTCCTCCACCTGGAGTGACTGCTCTACCATCTCTGCGTGTCCAAATTCTAATTATTTTTTGATCGCCATTGTCACCATGCAGTCTTCCCACAGTGTTGGATTTAATATTCCCCTTATCTGAACATCTGCAATATCCTACCTCTGTGATAATTTAGAAATAATATCTGTGTAGCATTTCCACTTTCTAGGCACTTCCCACTCACAGTAGTAATCCTTAAAACCTAGGATGTTATCCCATTAGTTGTTGAAGGCTTGTCCACTGTGGCAGTCATTGGTCCACCGAAATTTGCAGACCTTCTCTTGGCACATAATAGTGTCGCACTTTCCTGCTCTTATGAAGTTAAGTGAAGCCATATGGCTTGTTTCAGTCAGGAAAACAAAACCGGTAAGTCATCCCTGGGTTAAAGCTTTAAGAGTCAGGGTCTTTTTTACTCTAGAGCATGATGACAGCAATGCTGGAGGTCATGGCTTCTCTGACAGCCTGGATTCTTTTTTTTTTTTTTTTTAATTTTATTTTATTTTATTTATTTATTTGAGAGAGAGATAGTGAGAAAGAGCATGAGCGAGGAGAAGGTCAGAGGGAGAAGCAGACTCCCCATGGAGCTGGGCGCCTGATGCGGGACTCGATCCCCGGACTCCGGGATCATGACCTGAGCCGAAGGCAGTCGTCCAAGCAACTGAGCCACCCAGGCGTCCCGACAGCCTGGATTCTTTGCTGAGTGTGGAGATCATAAGGTGGGTAAGATGGGTGCAGCCTTGGAGATGCTTGTGGGCTAGTGCAGAGTCACTCATGCTAGTGCATTACTAGGGCTAGTACATGGAATCCTATGTTTAAATGAAATAACTGCTATAATGGAAATATTTTCAGAATTCTGAAAAGACCCAAAACAAGGAATAAATGTTAGCCAGGTACCAAAGTAAGAGTAGGCTATTTCGAGAAGCATGCTAAAGGTACAGAGGCAGGAAAGGAGCTTGAGATGACAGACAAGATAAAGTAAACGAATGGCCTCCCAAGGAGATCATAATGAAAGCTAACACTCTGGTGCTTTTGTGAATGTGTTTCTTTATTACAGTGTCTCGACTATTAATGGCACAAAGGAAGTACTGAGTAAGTGATCGTCCCCATGCCTCCCTTCCCCTGTCAAGCTCTGTATTGTGTTTGAGGTCAGGGATGAGGGCTATCTTCATACTGTCTCTATAGATGTTGTACAAGGAGACCTGGGTCTATTCTCCCCAACAGCTTCCTCTTGCTTCTTTAGTCAATGCCCTGGTTTAAAACTGTCAATGGTGCCCAGCTACCTTCAGGAGGAAGTTCACTCTCCTGGGGAGACCTTCCAGGTCATCCCCAGTCTGTCCCTGAGTTACCTTTCCAGGATCCAAGTGCACTGCATTCCTATAGATGTATGTGTCCTGAACTTCTAGTTCTCTGGGTCTTTGTTGATCATTCCCCCATCTTGAAAACCCTTCATTCAAAGCCAAGGCCATCTTTCAAAGTCCAGCTTAAATCTCGTCTCCTAGGTGGAGCCAGCCTCTTCCCTGACTCTCTGCCCTTTCCACTCCTGCAGACTAAACCTCTCCTCTCTGTTACTGTTCTTTGCTCTAGTTGTTTCCAAAAAGATTTTTTTTTTTTCCTTTCATTTTTGGCAGTTTTCCTATGATGTGCTTAGGTGTAATTTTTTCCTTTTATTTATCCTGCTTGGGATTTGTAGAGATTCTAAGATCTCTAGCTTGATGTCTTTGGTCAGATTTGTAAACTTCCCAACCATTATCTCTTTATGTAGTGTTGCTGCCCCATTCTGGACCTTCTGTCTTTATGGGGCTCTATTACCCTGTCTTTTGTATTTACTTGTCTTTTCTCACTTTTCATTTGATTCTCAATGTCTTTCCATTTACAAGTTCTCCTCTTGGCTTGATTTAATCTTCTGTTAAAGAAGTCCATAGTGTTTAATTTTTGTTACTATATTTTTTTGGTTCCAAAATTTTAATTATCTGATAGTTTCTGATTTACTGCCAAAATTCGCAATCTTGTTTTTTATCTTCTAGATTATGTATCTTTATTTTATGACTCCGTTATTTTTATCACCCGTGGTCTGTTTCAGTTTCCTATTTTGTTTTCCATTCATATCAGCTTGTCTCCTGGTGTGTCTGGCTTTTTATTGAGTGCCATACATTGTACACAAAGCAGACAAGAGACGTTGCATGACGATGATCCCCGAGAGACAGGAAGCATATGAGATGAGCCCATGATTGATCCAGTTTTCTGGCTTGGAGAACTTTTTAGAAGACTGCAGGGGGAAATGAAAACCAAAAAGAACACAGAGGTTTTGGTGATCTGGAGCTGCTCCTGTGGGCGGATTTTGTGGAACAGGCTCTCACAGAGAAGAATGGAGCTACACAGATAAGGAGCTCCGGAAATGTGCACAGGGTCCACTGATGTCTGTCCGAATACTAACCTGTACTTGCACAGTGAATCTCTTAGGAGGGAATATGTGCATTTTTCATGTGGAGAAATACTTATGATCACAAGAGGGACCTAAGTACAAATGGCCACAGATCCTCACACTCTGCCTATTGACCATTGAGATCGGCTCCCAAGCCAACATGCCCTTCTGGACCTGTTTTGTGTATGTCTTGGGAAACTTGGACTCAAAAGGGTCTCTCCTCTACTTGACATGTCTCCTCCACCCCCAAGGCTCTTGTCCCTTTCTTTGCTGATCTAGGTATAGGCCACAGTGTGCTGCAAGCAAACAGTTAGCTGAGGAATCAGTGTCTCCTTACTCGCTTGCATCAGTTTTTATGAGTGATTCTTTTGGCTCTCTTTCCCTTGGCTTGGAGAATGGGAACCCTCCACATCTTCTATTCCCTAGCTGACAGATAGGTGTGGAGCAGGACAGGCAGAATGTAACCTCTCCATAACATTCCTGTATCTTCTCCTGTCACCTCACAATTCAGTTTCGGCGGGGATCAGAGGAAGTCGCAGTAGGAGCTGTCTTGCTGAAGCGGTACCTCTCTAAGCCACCAGGCAGTGTCTGTTGAGAATGGAAGGTCTTCTGTTTTCACTGGTGCCCTTAATTTTCATTCTAGAAAGGAAAATGAGGTCCCATTCATGCCCTAACAGCATCCTTTTACATATATATCATTTTCTCTGTATTCCATTAGTTACTAATTGATTTTAAAAATCACTGCAATATAGATTAAGAATATACCAAAATACAACGTCACATCCTGCCTCTTAAGACTAATTTTTTAATAGAATCATTTTCCATGACTTTTCAAATTCTTTCCGAAAATAGTTTTTGACATCCCTAATTTACTTAACTCTTTATCCATTAGATATTAGATGCCTTAAAAAAAAGTCTAACATTTGTAAGTAGGGCTGTGATGAACATCTTCAAACATAAGACATTTTTGTGTGATTCTGATTATTTCCTGATATTAGATGATCAGAGTTAGAACTTTGAGGTCACAGGGTATCAACATATTTAATATTCTTGCTACCTCTGAAAAATGTCCTTTCCCAAAAGGTTGCAGCAGCTGACACCACTCCAGCACCAGGCAGGAGAAGCCCCTGGGACAGGTTTGAAAAGGAATCAAAGACACACGGGTTTTCCCTGTCCTCAGAGAGTGACATCATCTCTTGGTGTCTCTGCCAAAAACAATTCTCTGCTGGGTGGGCTGTGAAGCATGACTGTGTTTAAAGCCAACGAAAGGCTCTCTGAAAATGGGATTTTACAGTTTTTTCAAGTGAGTGGGAGGCCAGTTGGCTCTGGATCTGAGCTACAAAGATTTTTTTAAAAATGAGACACACATGAGGATTTTCTCTTTACATCTAAAACCTCCAACAGAACAGGAAGGCATTTAGCACTAAATGGTGGTTTCCGAACTGGGTTCAAATCCTGACTCATTAGCTAGATGAATGTCAGCATTTACCCCTGTAATTGTGTTTCCTTCATTGTACATTGAGGTGAATAATACCTCTAAGTGTTAGTGAAGCATAAAAAATAATATCTCCCACTCAGTCCTCTTCCTTGAATTCTGGACACCAACTGCCTACACAGCCCTCCTTGGGTCTCCAGTAGCTCTTTGCAGCTCAGCATGCCCAAGACCAGGCCCACCTCACCCCTGCCCAAATGATCTCTCCCCGCTCTTCCACACCTCTGTGTAAGTGGACTTATCTTTCCTGTTTCTCAGATACCCCAAAGCCACCTTAGACTCACTCTTTCTCTCTGTCTCTCTCTCTCTTAAACACACACACACTCCATCTGCAAATCCTGATGTGTCTCTCCTGAAAATACACACAAGATGCAGTTACTTTTCTCAACCTTCCCACCACCCTTAATACAAGTCAGCATTATCTCTCTCTGGCTTGTTACCACCACTTCTAACAGGTCTCTGGCTTTTCCCATTACCCCAACAAAGCAACCAGGGTGGACCTTTCGAAAAGTCTTACACATCGCTCCCACTTTCAGCTTCCTCCCCGCCCACTTCTGTCTCACTCAGAATGAAAGTGAGGACTTGGCAGAGCCCTGTGAGGTGCCGTATAATCTAGCTCCATTAATTCCCTGACTGTATCTCCCCCTGGAGTGTTCCAGCCATGGACCCCGCCCCACCATCACTCCTCCAAGTTCATTCCTACCACAGGGCCTTTGCACTTACTGATAAATCTACTTAAAAGCTTCTTGAGTCCACTCTGAGCCTAGCAAGACAGTTTATTCTTTGCCCAAATGCCACATCATTTAAAATGTCAGCCCCCATGGTGCCCTGTAGGCCCCACTCTCATTTATTTCACTCCATGTCTCTTACACCAAATGGTTAGCTTATTGCTTATTTATTTTCTGTCTCCCTTTAGTGGAATATAAACTCCCTAAGGATGGAGATTTTTTCCCATTTTGTTTATTGCTATATCCTCAGGCTGGAACACAGCAAGTATTCAATCAATATTTGCTAGAATAAAGTATAGCGCACGCAGTGATACTTAATACATGTTAGTTATTATTATTCTCATCTTTACAATATTAGATTAGCCTCAATTAACTAAATACGTCATGAGGATGTGCTGGTGAACTCAGTTTTCTGGTTTATTATAAATTAAGTCATTGCTGATGAAAGAACACATTTAAAATTATATTTTACAAAATAAACCTTTAAAAGTAAGGACTGACTAAAATGACTTTTACTTGATGACTTACCATCCAAGGCTCATGGAATAGCCTCCATCAGGTCTAATGAAAAAACAATAACAGTTCTTGAGCCCCTTTCTAGCAAGAACTACTTCTGCCTCTCTCTTCTCTGGAGCTCTTAACAAAATCTTACAGAGGGACAGAATAGTGGGGAAGACATACTAAGGGAACACTGCTCACTCAATATCTAAGAAGCTTGATTTTTCCCTTTTGATACAAGCAGATGCTGATAGTGTTCATATTTGTGCTGTGATGGCTGAGCTCCTGATGCATCATCACTATCACCATCATCATAATCTGTCATATCACCATGTCACTATCACCACCACCATCACAATCACCATCACCATTATCAACATCATCACTACCCCATCATCATCATAAACGCCATCACCACCATCACCATCATTATCATCACTAACCTCTCCACCACCACCACCATCATCACCATCATCATTACCGTCATCACCACCATCACCACCACCACCATCACCATCATCATCACTATCACCATCACTAACAGCATCACCACCCTGCCACCATCGTCATCAACATCACCACCACCACCATCATCACCATCATCTCTATCATCATCATCAACATTATCAACATCATCATCATTATGTTGATAACTAGTAGTTATTAATATGCTTACTATGTGCCGGTCACTTTATGAGCCTTTAATTCTCAAACTAACTCTGTTAGATCACCATTATTATCAACCATATTTTACAGATGAGGAAACAGAGACTCAAAATGGTAGGTAGAATTTCTAAGATCATATATCCTGTAAGTGGCTCACCAAGGATCTGTCTCATCTTTGTGGGAACCCAAGTCTGCCAAGGTTTTTACTGTACAATAGCGCTTCCCTCAGCTACAACCTTCTTGTCAATTAAGTGGTCCCACTGTAGCCTAGAGATGGATGTTTCAGGTGTTGGACAGATGAACCTGACCTGAGTTTGCTTTACACCTGACCTGAGTTTGCTTTATTTTATAAACATCTGAATGAGCAAATTTTCTCAAATGGGATTTTTAAGCCTCGTAAAGCTTTTAAAGACTGATATTGGCCACTTTGGGAATCACTGGAGTTTATACCAGTGAGGAAATGCACAATCCAGGCTGAGATGCCTGAAGACTTACTTAGAGAGAGTTCCGCTTGTAGGCCCCGTTGAGCTCCTTTTTGTTCCCCATACTAGCACCTCTCCCATCCAGCACAGGGTTCCTGGCAAGTTAGACTCAGCACCAAAAGCAGGGGCAGTGTTTCCATGGTGCCAGGGAGTTGCCCTGACCTGTCCATTAACACAACTCACAATTGATCTAGTTGCTTGGAGACACAACGTGCTCTATTTAAGAGGTGAGCCAGGGCCAGAATGATTCCAATTGGGAACAACTAGCTCTGGAAACCTCACACCCTGTGTGTTGGAGATAGTGCAGCTCGTGGGAGCACAGTGATCGGAAGGACACTGGTAGGCAGGGAGGACTTCCCTTCTCTGACCCTCGGATTCTGCTGATGGCTAATGCAGACCTGCTGATATTTCTGCTGAGTTCCCATTCTTGTCTGAAGTCAGCAGCAGAGGGGGTGCTAACTGCATTCAGGTAACACTTCAGAAGGTAATTTCACGCCCTGCCTCAGTGCTGATGAGGCACTATTAATTTGGGGACACTTTAACACCACTTCACTGTGCCAGCTTAGCAACCTGGCTAATTAATAGAAAAAAAAAAAAAAAAGAACAAGGAGTTGACTTAAAGAAACATTGCAATAAAAAATTAAAAAGTCACTGCAAATGTTTTTATACAAGGAGAGAGTTTGGGATTCTTTATATGTCAGTGGAAGTAGGGTTATGATATCTTATTGTATTATCTTATTAATACACAAATATGGAATCTTGAATATTTTTCTTATAAATCAGTATGGTAGAGTGTAAAAGAATCATGTACAGTGGGAAGTGCATGGATTTGAGATAAGACAGATCTGAATTTCCATCCAAACTCTATTCTTACTGAAACAGCATGAAGTCCTTCAGTTCACCTCAGTGAACTCCACATTCCTCATCTATAACTGCAGCTAAGACTTCCAATACAGCAGGTTATTCTGATTGGAGACTGCTGTATATGATGCATTTAGTGTTGTTTTGGTCCCATAGGAGGTTCTTTTTTTTTTTTTTTTTTAATTTACTTGACACAGAGAGAGATCACAAGTAGGCAGAGCAACAGGCAGAGAGGGGGCGGGAAGCAGGCTCCCCGCTGAGCAGAAAGCCCCATGCGATGTGGGGCTTGATCCCAGGACCCGGAGATCATGACCTGAGCCGAAGGCAGAGGCTTAACCTACTGAACCACCCAGGCACCCCCACCCCCATAGGAGGTTCTTTATAAACAGTCTATAAATGGTAGTCAGATGTCAGAACTCTTCAGACTAGAGAAGCATTCTGCATGTGGAGTCTATGAATTCAGTTTTTTGGACATAAAACACTCCTTAATACCTTCCTGTACCAGGAATTAGCTGAAACTGCAGTCAAGAAGCTTGCTGGGTTTAAGTGATGCTCTGCTGGGCATCGGGGCGTTGGCTGGTCCACAAGAGAACCAGGCTTTCGAGTCCAGAATATCCAGCCTCTGGAGGTTTTTGAGTAGGGCAATGATATGAAATATAGAAACTCTGAGGTCACTGCGGGTGTGGGGGATTCCCTCAAATTGTTTATTATGAGCCAAGCTCTGTGCAGGCTCTGGGTAACCACTCATGGTTAAGATATGGTCCAGCTCCCAGGGAGATGAGGAGGAAATAAAGTGGAATAATTCAGAGTTCAATGCACACTAAAGCTTACAAACACAATAACCTAAAGCAGTGAGTCCTAACCACGAAGGGGATGAGGAATCTTAAGAGAATGTACTGTGTTAGGATATGTGGGGGTTAGGATGGGTAGCACCTCTCTTTTTACTGCCTCAGTTCAGATGCAATGAAAGAGAAGCAAGAATGGACAAAGTTTTCCCTTGAACAATTTTCAGTGGGAAATGATTCTCCAGCCCAAGAGTGGAAATATTTTCTCTGCAAAGGATCAGAGAGTAAATATGGTAGGCTTTATAGGTTATGAGAAACCATGAAGCAGAGCAAAAGCAGCAATGGTCTTTGTGGACAGTGAAATCTGGATTTTCTATAATTTTTTCATATCATGAAATGTTATTTTTTCTTTTGATTTTTTTAAAGCATTTGAAAACATAAAACCCGTTCTTAGTTCACAGTTTGTACAAAAAAGGTGGTGGGCACTTTTGGCCTGTGGGTTCCAGTTTGCAGATCCTTCCTCTCTGCGGCGTCCTGGAGAGTCACTAGCTCATCAAGGTGGTGCCCTCAAGTGGCCAAACACGGCTGGGTCTCTGTCTGGCCAGCACAAAAAATGGCAACATTAACAACAAAAACAGTGTGAGAAAATGTTTATACATATAAAATTTTGCATAGAAGATGTATATATTTATATTTTATTTATATTTATATTTATATAAAATACACAAGTGCATTTTATGCGTGTTGGTGTGTGTGTTACTTGGTTCCACATGACCTTCTTATTCTTTTCTTTGGTAGAGACAATTATAGTAAGTGTTTAATTAAATAAAGGAGTGATTTAGTTCACATTTGGATTGAATTTTAATTTGGACTTTATATGTCTTTGTATTTAACGAAGTTCCCCAGGCAGGAAACATCGTGGCAAGAGGCATAACCCACATGCTATCTGGGATGTTAGGCATCTTCTCCGACGTTCTGAAATAACACAGATTGCCTGCTTCTCAGCCGTCTATTTCTCCCTCAGTGTCCTTCGTTTAACAGCCAGGTCAAGTGTTCATAGTATGAATCAGGCACTGAAGGATATAAATGAAAAACGCAGGTCTTGAATGAATTTGCAACAGGCTTTTTCTTTAAGGAGAGATGGGCATAAGAGCTCCTGCCTCTTCACGCCCTCCCCATTCATAAGGCCAGGCCTGGAAAGCAGCTTTGACTGGGGACAGTTTATTTTTGATAGTCCAAGACTTCCTGTCCTCTAGAAAGTAAGGTCTTAAAGGAAAGAGATCGTGTTGGTCACTGGTGGCCCCAAAGGATTGGAACACTGCTTGCTCATACTAAGGGCTCCTCATATTTATTGGGGAAAGATTTAAGTGATTACCAGTCTAGACTTTTCTGTTTCTAGTTGGCTGAATTTATTATTATTTATATTATTATATATTATATGTTATATATTATATGTTATATATATTTATTATTATTATTTATATTTATTATTTCTCAAATTCTCTAAAAGCAGCATAAAAATGAAAAATTAATATTGACTTATTGATCTGCCTTCCCTTCTCCCCTGACTTAGGATCTAAGATTTCTGAAGAGAGTTAATCACATTCTTCAGCTCATTACACATCATTATCATGCTGTTCATACAAAGCCTCTATATAGTATGTTTCATGTATGCATGTACGTGTGTACATATGTCCATATGCATGTGTATGTGTGTATCTATGTATGTATGTATCACAATTATTTTCTCTGTCATCCCATGTCCCTAGACCCATTCCACTCCCCCACAGCATCTAATTTAGTTTACTTAGTTTATGCCTTTCAAGCTTTCTTCCTAGAATTTATTTTGGTATATGTGTGTCCTTCTAAAAATTGTGTTTCATTGAATGTGTTATTAAAAAAATTTACAAAGATCCTATGTGCTTTGACTTTCAGGCTATTTCTTACTTCTTTTTACTTGATTCTAATTTTCAAGATCTATGCCTCCACACATCCATCTAGTTCATGGGAAGAATGACGTTCAAAGCATAGGCATCATTTTATTCGTCCGTTTCCCTGAATGGTGGGCTCCTCCCACTCTATCCTACAACAAACATTTCTTTGTGGACCCAGGTGTGAGTCTTGCTGGGATGCATGTTGGAAGGATGACTTCCAATATAATTGATCAGGCACCTATTTTGATGGGCTGTTGCTCACAGGGTACCAATTGTTAGGTGATTCGACCATCACCCTCTCTGCACCAAGAGCTGCAGACAGGTTTCCAGAGGAGAGAGGGTGTTCCCATTTATCCACCTCTTTCTGGCAGTTAATAACAAGTTTTCTTATCTCCTTGTTTAATTGGTCTCTTCTGATTGGCCAAGTGTGCTTGTTAGTGTTTAGATTTTGCCTTCTGTCACTTTCCTAGTCTTTCTTTTCCCCCATCAGCATAAGTTCTCCATGTCTTTTAGACACTAATCTCTTGTTTCAGAATTTCAAATAACTTTGGGTAGGAGATGTCCTGTTGAAAACATCTTTACCCATCTTGAGATCCTAAATATATTTACCTATATTTTCTTCTATCTGTTTTATAGATTTATCTTTCACCTGCCCATCTTTAATCCATTTGGAATGTATTTTTATGCTGGGAAGTAAACACACCCATTTTTTTTCTTCCCAACTGAAAATCCATCTTTCACCCATTTTTTTGTGATGCCACTTCTGTCACATTCCATGTTCCCCGGGGTCTATTTTTCATTTCTTTCTTTTGTTGCTATTCCTTTGTTAGAATCACAAAACTTTTATTGTATTGTTTAATATGCATTTATGGTTATGGATTAAGGGAATATCTTTTTATATAGTAAGGTAAGTCTGAAATTCATTTTGATTTTTATTTTCCAATTTGTCTTGGCCATTGGCTGACCCCCAAGTTCTTATATTATTTTCATTGGAAGTGAATCAAATTAACTATTGGGGATCTGAAACATTTGTATGTGTCATCAAGCCATCCATGCACAATGGTGTAGACAACCCTTTGGTAAGAATTTCTTTTATGTCCTTTGAACAGAAGCAATTTATTTCTCTATTCTATTTTTGCATGTTCAGGATAATTCCTAGGTACTTTATAGGTTTTGCTTCCAGATGGCAAACTTTTGTTTGTGAATAATAGCTTGTATTCTATTTTACTTTTAATTCACTATTATTGATGTAGAAGGACACTGTTAAAATTTGTATATTGATCTTAAAATTGGGAAGCTTTACTGAACTTTTTTGTTCTAACAATTTGTCTTTCTCTGTTAAGCCTCTACAAAAATAATCACATTGTCTAAAAGTAAGGATATCCCAATACCCCTTATTCCTTTTCTTGTCTTTTTTTTTTTTTTTTTTTTTTTTTTTTTTTAATCAGAACGTGCAGGAGCATGCTGAATCAGAACAGGGTAGGAAACATCTGTTTCTCCTCCTGAACTTAAGGAAGTGCATACAAATAAATGATTTTCACTAAGTATCATGATTGCTATAGGTTTTTAGTGGGGAAATCTTATCAGGTTAAAGAAATTCTTTTTCCTAATACCTATAGTTCTAAGGGTTTTTTCCTCTTCAAAAATTGTATACATTAACCAATAATCTTCGACAAAGCAGGAAAGAATGTCCAATGGAAAAAAGACAGCCTCTTCAATAAATGGTGCTGGGAAAATTGGACAGCCACATGCAGAAAAATGAAATTGGACCATTTCCTTACACCACACACGAAAATAGACTCAAAATGGATGAAGGACCTCAATGTGCGAAAGGAATCCATCAAAATCCTTGAGGAGAACACAGGCAGCAACCTCTTCGACCTCTGCCGCAGCAACATCTTCCTAGGAACAACGCAAAAGGCAAGGGAAGCAAGGGCAAAAATGAACTATTGGGATTTCATCAAGATCAAAAGCTTTTGCACAGCAAAGGAAACAGTTAACAAAATCAAAAGACAACTGACATAATGGGAGAAGATATTTGCAAACGACATATCAGATAAAGGACTAGTGTCCAGAATCTATAAAGAACTTAGCAAACTCAACACCCAAAGAACAAATAATCCAATCAAGAAATGGGCAGAGGACATGAACAGACATTTCTGCAAAGAAGACATCCAGATGGCCAACAGACACATGAAAAAGTGCTCCACATCACTCGGCATCAGGGAAATACAAATCAAAACCACAATGTGATATCACCTCACACCAGTCAGAATGGCTAAAATCAACAAGTCAGGAAATGACAGATGCCGGCGAGGATGCGGAGAAAGGGGAACCCTCCTACACTGTTGGTGGGAATGCAAGCTGGTGCAACCTCTCTGGAAAACAGCATGGAGGTTCCTCAAAATGTTGAAAATAGAACTGCCCTATGACCCAGCAATTGCACTATTGGGTATCTACCCTAAAGATACAAACGTAGTGACCCAAAGGGGCACGTGTACTCGAATGTTTATAGCAGCAATGTCCACAATAGCCAAACTATGGAAAGAACCTAGATGTCCATCAACAGATGAATGGATCAAGAAGATGTGGTATATATACACAATGGAATACTATGCAGCCATCAAAAGAAATGAAATCTTGCCATTTGCGACAACATGGATGGAACTAGAGCGTATCATGCTTAGTGAAATAAGTCAGGCGGAGAAAGACAACTATCATATGATCTCCCTGATATGAGGAAGTGGTGTTGCAACATGGGGGCTTAAGTGGGTACGAGAAGAATAAATGAAAGAAGATGGGATTGGGAGGGAGACAAACCATAAGTGACTCTTAATCTCACAAAACAAACTGAGGGTTGCTGGGGGGGAGGGGGGTTGGGAGAAGGGGGTGGGATTATGGACATTGGGAGGGTATGTGCTTTGGTGAGTGCTGTGAAGTGTGTAAACCTGGTTATTCACAGACCTGTACCCCTGGGGATAAAAATATATGTTTATAAAAAATAAAAAATTATATTAAAAAATTGTATACATTAAACTTCAACAAAATTTTGCTATATTTATTGCAATGATATAATCTTTCTTTCTTACATCTATTAATGTGAATTAAATAGATTTCATAATGTAAATAGATTTCTTAACATCTGCATTCCTGAATTAAAGGTTGCTTGCTAGCAGTGTGTAATTTTTAATACAATGGTATTAAATTAGTTGATATTGCATTTAAGTTTTATATCCATTTTCATAAATGAAATGGCTCCCTATGTTTTGTGAACTATCTTTATCTGGTTTTGTATGAAGATTGTTCTAGGTTGCATATTAATAAGCACTTTTTTTTTTTTTTTTTTTTTTTTTTTTTTGCAGGGGGACCAACTGAAATGATAGAGATTGTTTTGTCCTTTGAAAATTTTATAGAATTCTTATAAAACTGCCAGGAGCTCATAAATTTGGTGGTGGGGAAAGGAAATTGTGTAGGGAAATTAAGAAAAGTCTCTCAAATTTTCAAAGTTTTACTGGTTACAGATAAACACGATTTTTTAATTTTTAAATGGATTTTATTATTAAAATGTTTATTTTTTCCAAAATTCCAAGCATATCGGTGTGTTGTTTCCTTAGCATTTTATTGAAAAATTTAAATTTCTATCTTTATAGGTCATTATTTTCCCCCTTTTCCCCTTTCATTCTATATTTTGTTAATTGACATCATCATTCTATTTATTTTCCCCAGTCTTACCAGAGTTTATCCTTCAAGTCTCTTCAAATATACATACTTCTCTACTGTTTGTTGTTTTTCATGGATTCATGGATTTCTCTTATATCCTCACAATCCACTTCTCTTAATTATTGAGTTTCTCAGTTGTGTGTTTTCTAGCTTCCTGAGTTAAATTATAAGTTGTTTTGGTCTTTGACATTTTTCGATGAGTGTACTTGAAGTGCCAAGAAAAATTGAGAAACGTTCTGAGCTGGGTAAATACGGATTGCTGGGTGGTCTGCCAGCACAGCTTCCTGGGCCATCGCCACTGTCCATCACTGATCCACAACTGTGCAAGTGGTAAACAGCTAGGAGTCCTACAGGTGGTGTCTGGTGGACTGCGACTGACCGCTGCCCGGCGGAAAGACCTTGTGTCTGTCTGTGAATTCGTGGCAGCGGAAAGACCAGTCTTGTGTCTTGTCTGTGAACTCTGGGCAGCAGGACCTCCCCGCTTTGCTGCTACTGACTCGCAAGTTCTCCTCAGGACCAGTTGGGACATCCTACTGGCTCGCTTATTAGTGAGTTAAGTACAATCTTTGACATTCATTTATTTATATCCGTAGGAGAGTTATAAATTTACATTTTTTAAAAAATTTTTTAACAAAGGCGATACATTTTCTTCTAAGCATTGCTTTAGCTTCATCTTTAAGATTTTGACCTATGTTGCTTGACAGCTCATACTGAGATCTGCCCCCATCCGGAGCCTCGGGGAAGCCTGGGCTGCATCAGAAAGCATGTAAAGGGAAGGCCAGAAAAACAGTCACTTTTGAGCAGCTCAAGTACAGTTATCACAGTTCACTGCTGCTCTCAAAGAAATATGTCCAAAGGAAAAGTTTTCCAATTTATTTATTTATTTATTTTTATTTTTAGAGAGAGGACATGTGAGTGGGGGGAGGGGCAGAGCGGGAGAGAGAATTTTTTTTAATAAAAATTTTCTTAAAGATTTTATTTATTTGAGCAAGAGAGAGAGATTGATGAAACAAGTGGTGGGGGAAGAGGGGGAGAAGCAAGCTCCCTGCTCAGCAGGGAGTCCTACGTGGGACTCCATCCCAGGACCTTGGGATCATGACCTGAGCTGAAGGCAGATGCATAGCCAACTGAGCCACCCATGTACCCTTAATTTAAAAAAAAAAAAAATAAGGTTTTATTTATTTATTTGAAGTAGAGAATGAGAGAGAATGTGCACGAATGGGGGGAGGTGCAGAGGGAGAGGGAGAAGCAGGCTCCCTGCTGAGCACAGCCAAACTCTGGGCTTGATCGCAGGTCGTGGAGAGCATGACCTGAGCCAAAGCCAGACACTTAACCAACTGAGCCACCCAGACACCCGAGGATTTTTCTTTTTTTTAAAGATTCATTTATTTATTTTGAGAGAGAGAGAGAGAGAGAGACAGTGTGTGGAGGGAGAGAATCTCAAGCAAATATCCCTCTGAGTGTGGATCCTCACGCCAAGTTCAGTCTCATGGGATTCTGAGATCATGACCTGAGCTGAAATCAAGAGTCAGGATGTGGAACCATCTGAGACACCCAGGTGTCCTTGGCATAGGAAATTTTTTAAAAACCCTCTTTTCTATTGTTATCTGCATGACCTAAGGAACATTAAATGGGATCTCATTCATAACTCCAAATAACCCTTCTGGACTGCATCCAAGGATCTTCTAGTTTGTAAGTACTTTTACTTATAGAACACTTCAAGGAACGGAGAAGCAGCCAGTGGCATGTTTGATGACAATGGGGTGGTGACTCCAGCCTCCAGATTTCAAGTTATCCTAGGCATAAGAGAGAAAAGACAAGATGTCTCCACTGTCTGTATTTCTGACCTACAGAAAGTGGGAATGTGATGAAAGGGTTGTTCTGTGTCACTAAGTATGGAATGATTGTTATGTAGCAATAATAACCAGAATGGGCATTCTAATCTTTTTTTCCCCTTTGGTAGTAGAGATAAGCAGACTCCACAACCCAGTTCTTCATTACTCTGAGTTCTGTCAGGGGAGATCCTGGATCTCTGTGATCTGTGATTTCTCCCTTCAATAGACCAAGGACAAGAAGTGCACTTTCCCAGAGCATCTGATGCAAGATGACGGCCTATCAAGTTGGTCTTAATTTCTCTCTGAAAAGGGCCCCATTTGTTTATAATGACCTCAACAACTGATACTCTTATGAAGGAATAGGTACTGTGTGCTTGGTCCTGCCTTTTCCCCCACCAGTAGGGTCTCTGCTCTGTCCTGGGGCCTTGGCAACATCAAGCTGCTCCCACCCAACCCTGAGAGGGCTCACCTGGGTCCTCAGATCCAGCCATCACCATCACCAGCCTCAGCTCAGTGACACCACAACAGAGCATCTGGGCATGTGTAACCCGCACATGGCTCTCATTAATGGAGACAACTCTGGTGTCATGGGTGGGTTGGTGCCCAGGGACAAGTGGTGGGAGATGTGGCCCCACAGCAGGATGGGGTTCAGATCTTATCCTCTGGCCAACAGTCCAAGGGGTATTTAAGTCGAGGAGGCATGAGATGGGGATCATGTTGACAAGTGGATGATGGGAGATTGAATGCAAACAGTGGAAATGGGTTTGGAGGTCATAGGAGAAGCCCTTTGTGAAGTAGAATGGACAGGATTTAGTTACCAACTGAATGCCGAACACAGGAATCAGTGAATGGAAAGTGAAGGCATAAAACAAGAGCCAGAGGACAGAAGTCAGAATAAGGTGAAGGGGCAGGAAAAGAGGAAAGAAGTTGATGGATGACCTGAATGTTGGACCAGGTGGAGTCAGGTGAACTTTAGGAAAGCACTGGAGGCCTGAAACGGGGATTTCAGGGACCATCAGCCTGGAGCTGCCAGCAGAAGGCACGGGAATGGGTCCAAGTGTCCCAGGACAGGGGGAGTGTGTACCCACAGGAGAAGAGGATGGGGCTGAAGGGGTCACCCTGGGTGGAAGCCTCATGCGAAGGGTGAAGGGAGAGAAGTCATGGAAAGAGGACGAGAGCTGGGAGAGTTGGCTCTCGGAGGAGAACTTTCCCTAGCACCTGACATGGTTCCTGGCACCTAGCAGGTGCTCAGTAAATGTTTGCTGAGTGAAGAGACCCATCCTCAGGGCCGAGGGAAGCTTACCTCTCACACACAGAAAACACCAGACCAAATGAGAAGAGCAAAAGTTAGGGAGTGAACTTGGAAATGAACAGCTACTTTTGGCTAAGGTCTGCTCTAGGATTGTCAGACACATTGGCCTGACAGGCATCAACTGGATACAGGCTAGCACTTTCCGTCCAAATGTGTCAGGCAAGCTGTGACAGACTGCAAACGGTGACAGACTCATGCTGCATGATGCAGCCCCCAATATCAGGTGAAAGGCAGACTTTCTGTGCAGGGTGGAGGGGTGAGGGAAGGGGGGCACTGCAACCTAGGCCCTGGGCCTTGAGCCACATTGCCCACCTCGTCCCTGTGACTGCTGTGGTCAGCAGTCTCCTGCCACTCACAGGCCACTCATATGAAAGGGCCCCACTTCCAGGAGTGGGATGCAGAGATGGGAACAGCTGGGCCAGGCACAGGGGTACGTGACAGTGGAGAAGGGACATTCTTGCTGTTCAACACCACCTACAGAAAAGCAGGAGGAAACGTTTGTGGACTGAAGGGCATCTGGGCATCGGGCAGAAGCTGGCATCACGTCAGCGAGATTTTTCTCTTTCCTGGGGCCTCTTCTGCCCCTGGAGGAACGGATGTGGGTGCAGAAGCAATGAGTTTTCCAGAAGTAAGAAATGGGCAGAGGTGAGGAGGATGGTGCAGCGAAGATCTGCAGAGAGAGCTAGAGCAACGGATTCCATAATCGGGATATTTTTGCAAATAATAATCTTGCACCAAGTGATCAAAACAACGCATTTGTGCCTCCCACTCTGCCTTTCTGCCTTCTTCAGTGGAGTGGCCCTGCCCTGCCCTGGATGAAGATGTAGGAAGGTCCTATGACATTTCCTCCTGCTCTTGGAGAATGGATGACCCTTCAGCGTTCCCAGTCTCTGCTCAGTAAAGTCACCATCCCAGCATTAATGTTCTCCACTCCTCTCCCTCCCCTGCCCCAGTCCTTGTCCCAGGCTGCTGAAGAAGAGGGGACATGTGGCTCTTCTCTCACCCTACTCCTCTGCTCCTCCTCCGGACTTCTGGGTCTCCTGCTTCATCCTGGAATCAGGAAGGCAGGGGCAGGCGAGGGAGGAGAGGTGAGAGGAGTGTGTCAGCTCTGTCCTCTGCCACCCAGCTCCATCCACTGTCGCCCTCCACCATCCTGGGGACCCTGGGAGTGTGACCTCTCAGGGTCACATGGACAGTCTCCCTTGCCCCTGGCTTCTGGTTGGATTTGGCCAGTAGGAAACTCTAGCAAGAGATTGGAGCAGAGGAGGAAAGTAAAGTCACAATGTTTATTCCCCCAGCTTGTCCCTGTGGGCTATATCCCTGGAAGAAGGTCCCAGTTCCAGCTGGATGTCTATTGTCCTCAGCTGTCTCTCTGGGTCCAGGTAGCCACTCCCTCTCTCCCTCAAGTCCAAGGCGAGGAACTGCCAGGACCTTGACTGGTACCGGTTGGATGGTCCTCACATGGCTTGGCCTATCTTCTTTCTGCCAGCCTAGAGGACAGATGAAACTCACTATTCTCCTTCTTGAGGACCTTTCATGGACTCTTCAGAGGCTCCCTGTTTGTCCCTCAACTACATCCCTGGTCCTGGACAGTCCTCTGAGCTTTTTTCCTCAGACCTGCATGCGGTGGCATGCCTCCAGTCTCCTCCCTGGGCTCCTCAGCCCTCCGGATAGCCGAAATAGACAGTACCCACAACAAGCCACATCTGGTCCTTAGAAAAGTCTCAATTTTCCCTGCCCCCAGCCAGCTATGGGAGGGGACCACACTCTCCATTCCTCTGGCACAGCTTTTCTCTGGTCCCAAGGATGGGACTTCAGTCCACGGTCGGTTTCAGGTTTCTCAGGCAGGAGTCAGGCACTAGCTTGTGTATCACCGAACTTCAGGAAACTCTTCAAAACTCCCCCGTACAACCGTTTAAAGGCCCTCTAACTAAGCTTGGACTATAGAGGAGGAACCCCAAATTGGAGGTAGAGTTCACATGAAAGTAACAGCTCTCTCCAAAGACATGTGTTCATCCATCTTTACCCTCAAAGACATCATCCCCCACAAAGCCCCTCTACCTCATACTTCTTTTTATATTTCTAAAGGGAGTGAGTTGTTGTAAGATTCATAAAGTAGGTTTGTGCCTCTTTTCTTTGAAAACATTGCCATGTGAATCATCTCCTTCACTTCGGTCAGTAAAAATCTTTCATATTAGATATTCAGTCAAAAATGACTTATTGAGAATCTCATTCTAACATCCTATTGGGCTAATATCTTGGGTCAAGCCACCTGATCTTTGGAAGTCTCAGTTGTAAAACTAACAGTGGGTTCAGAAAAGTTAGCTCAGTTTGTTAGTATAATTGATCTGTATTTGTTTGCATCATAAAAAAATATAAGTTCAGTAAAACCCAAGTCATGCGCTTTGGGTTCACCATTATAATCCCTGCACTAGGTCCAGGGTAGGCACATTCCTATTGAATGAAAAATGAACAAATGCTTAGTTGAGAGGATTTCTCCTAAGATAAAAAATGAGATGGGTATAGGAAAATATTTGAAAAAAAAAAAAACCTACAAAATTCAAAGACACTCTTTTGGGAGAAAAATGATTGTCCAGTGGTAGGCTTGCCTTTTAAGATGGAGCATTGTCAGGGTCCGTTCTCCATTAGCTCTCCCACCCATTCTCTGATACTCTGCTTTGCTCAGCCTGCTCCAGTACACCCTGGCTTACTGGTTGTTGCTGAAACCATGTGCTACCTCAGGCCCTTTGCACCTGCTGCTCTCAGTTTTTAGGACACTCTGCCCCCAGGTATGCACATGGCTCACTACCTCATGTTTGGATCTCATTGGAGATCCCTGCTATGCTGCCCAAATTTTATCCTGTAAATCTTCCTCCTAGCCTTCTGTTACGAGGCCTGCACATACCCTGGGTGATTGTGCACTGACAAACAGAGTTTTCAGGGTTACTAGACACCAACTCTAAACTGTAGTCCCCAGGAGACCCGAAACAACAATGTGGTCCACAGTCAGGGGGAGGTTGTTTTTTATTTCAGTTGGGAGAGACTGGAATGAGAAAGTTTTATTTTTGAACCTAGCCAATTTAGTTTCTTTATATTTTCTCTAAGTGCTGCCTAAAAATGGACTAATTATTTGAATCTTTTGATTTGGAGCTAAAGGCACTAGTGGTCCTCTGGCATTCTACTTAGAAATCTCTTTCCTACACCTACTCAGGCAGGAGGTACATTTATAATGTTTCCATGTTACCCCAGGCAACAGCTCTGTTAACCTTTCCTCCTCTATGTCCAGGGGTCTCCTTTCCCCATCACTGATGAGTATTTCTTTCTGTAAGCCCTCAGGACAGCCTCCTCAAGGCTGGCGGAGCTTCTATAACTTTCTTGTGGAACAACAGAGGCACCCAGTTTAGCTCTTCCCAAGAGAGAACCTGCACAAGGAGTGCAGAGTACAAAAAGCCTCCAGCCCCAGCTGCCTTTCTCTGGTCCTGGAGCTACCTGCCAAGACATAAACATGGCAGGGGTAGCTGGGCTTGGCCGTCTTGATGCAACAGGTTCACCTTACGTGGACGCCTGTGCTAGAGCTCCTGCTGGGCTGGCTGGGTTCTCTGAGAGCTGCACTGTCTCCTGAGGCTCCATTTAGCCCATCCCCCTTCCCCCTCCCTCCACCTTTCTCCCCTAATTTTGCGGATGTCAAGCCTATATCTATAGCCTTACAGATTCTCTCTTCCTACCCCTGCTCATTCTCCTCTTCATCATTCCAAGGCATTACCACCAATAATCATGAGAAGAAAATTGAAACACTGCTAAAATCATATTAAAGCATACCAATTTGATCCAAAATTACAGTTTTAACTTCTGAGCTTGACCAATTTGCTGAAGTACCAATTTAATAATCAGGCCTTTTATCTTTGACTTCATCTCTCTGCATTAGCAGCCAGTCCTGTGATAGAAAATCAACGTCTTAATGTAATAGTTCTGTGATTTATGGAACATTTGCACTAGTGAGCATTTTATTATAGACAAATGAGTTATAGCATTTTAAGGTATACATTTGAATTTTAAACTAGTTTAAGAATATTAGTGTATAAAGTAGAAGCTCAAACACTGGAATAGTAACATTGATAAATAAGTCTTTGTTTACTCCATAAATGGTCTGCACACACTCTGCAATGAACAGAATGGGGTCTGGTGGGTCCGTCGGTACAGCTTGATGTTTCAAATCAATGGAGGCACTTCAGGGTTGTCTTCAAACTCAGGATCTTCTTCACTTGCTGTAATTTTGGGTTCAGATTGAATTCTTCGGGGCCTGTGTTTTTTCTCTTGAACTATGCTAGCCACATCAGGGAAGGAATGCTTGCTAGGATCTACTTCTAATTTCTCAATTTCCTTGCTTCTACAACAGCAAAAAGAGACAAAAGGAAATTAAGATGCCATTTTAAATGAACTTTCAAACCCATTCATTCATTTATTCAGCAAATATCGGCAAGTGCTATCATTAGAGCATAGAGATGCCCGTAGAGCATAGTAAAAGAATAAGAGACTGTCCGTGGTTTCAGGTAGCTCAGAGCCTTCCAGGACCAAGAGTAGAGAAGTAAAGTGCTGTTGTTGCACAGACAGTGAGGGGAGGTCAGCTAGGAGACTCTGCTCACTTGAGAATCTGTATTTATTTACGTTTTTAAAGATTTTATTTTTAAGCAATTTCTACCCCCGCATGGGGCTTGAACTCACAACCTGAGATCAAGAGTTGCATGCTCTACTAACTAAGCCATCCAGGTGCCCCTCACCTGAGAATATCTAAATGATACAGCAGGCAAACCCCACAGCCAGGATGGGTCACAGACCACTGTGGGCAGGTCTTATGCCTGACTGTAGCTAATCCGGCTCCTGGGCCCTGCTGCTTTGGCGGATCCAGCCTGCATGCAGGGGCATTTATACGCATTCGGATGCCCAGAAAGCTCTGTCCACCAGCTTCCCCAACAAGATCCCACTCCTGCTGTCGGTGCCCAGTCCTCTGGCAACAATTACATGAAAACACAACAAGAAAGAGTCCCACACCACCATGGTATAGAAAATTCTAGATAATACAGGTCACTGGGCTGCTTCCCTGGCATTTTCAATCCATAGGTCTGAGGTTGGGTCCAGCACTCTCTATTTATAGCAAGTTCCCCCAGTGATTTTGATAATCGGCCAAACTATTTTGGAATCACTGTACTGGTCATCCAGTCATCATTCTGCAGAATATATTACATGCCTCCCCTATTCCAACGCCCAGCCATCCCATGGTCTGCACAAATAGGCTTGTTTCCTGGTAGCATCTCACAGCGCAGCATAGAGCTTGAATAGAACATTTATCACATTATCATGTAATTGTCTCATTATTGGTCTGATCTCCCTACTAGACCAGTATTCTTGAAACAATTATATTGTCCTTTTCATCTTGTATCTTTGGTATATAGCTTTACTAAATACATGTTAAATAAATAAAAGAAAAATTATGGTACTGCGCAATCCTAAAATTAAAATCTTTGACCTACAGAAAATCACAGTCGGCCTCATCCAGGAGCCCCACACTGATGTCCTCAGATGCAATGTATGTTGGGGGAAGGGAGGGTCAATCCTCTCAGGAGACTGTAAACTCTGTTTTTCTGGTAACCCTTCCACCTCTTTCTTGTTGGTTGCCCTTGCCCTCAAACACTTGAAGGCACTTGAGTTTTTAATTTTCCTCAGTATTCTGATGGATACACACGGACCCACTAAAGGAAAGTGTAATGTATACCAAGAATACGAAGCACAAATATTCCAAAGACCCAGACTGTACACTATGGACTATGTAGAAAATTAGTTTCCATAGTCAATAATAAGTAGAGCTTTATTTTTTAATTTCCATGCTCTTATTTCAAAGGCTATCATATCTATGGCTTAATTAAGTAGGTTATCTAAATTCATCTATTATAATTATGCTGACTTTGAGGAAAAGCAGCCTGTCTTACTTCCAGGCATGAACCTCTTGGCCCACAACTCTGGATCTTAGCAATAAACACTGAACCCAGTCAGAGGCAGTTATCTGCCACTCACCCCTTCAGATGTTGTGAGAAAGAATTTGCACGCAGGACTTTAATTGGTCATGAGTCTCCAGGTAATAGACAGTAAGAAGATAGGCTAAAGGCACCTGCAGATCACACTAATCCCAAAATAAAGAGGAGAGGGATTTTGTCCCCTGCTGCTCCTCCCTCAATGTCAGATGCCAACAGATACCCATCGCCAGTTTTACCCACTATCTTACTGTCAAAACCAGATCCACTGGAGGCCAATAAGAATAACTGGAAGGCAAAATGAATATTCTCATTACCATGGAAGAAAACAAAAGAAAAGAAAAGGTCTAAAATCACTAGGCATAAAACACATCAAAGATTGATTCCTTATATTAAAGAACATAAGCAAAGGACTTGCTTCTGGTAATATGGAAGGCCAGCATATTTGGACCAAAGACTCCCACCTCCCACTGAAAGCATCAGGGAGATTATGAAAGATGTGATAAGATAATAAAGAGCCGTAAGGGCAGAATTCAGTAAAAGGAGGAAGGAGGGAGGAAGTGGATCCCTCAAGCCACCTTTGCTCTGAGGGTATTTTCTGAGCCCCTAAAGTGGCCTTAAAAAGTCTGGGAACAGAGGTCAAGGCCCTGAGTGTGCCAGGTCGGCAGTCTGACAGGACACCTTCTCAATCAGAAGGCTTTTCTGTCATGTAAGAAAGAATGAGAAGTAAACCCACTCTGCCCACTGCCCCAGGGACTGTGAGGAGAGTGGGAGAGAGAAGGGCTGAGTTGTCACAGTCATAGTTAAAAACCACTGATCTTGAATTCAAAGTGAAGTGGTTCCAAACTAGCCGTGCCTTCAGGTAGGGTCTGCCTCAAGCACATGCCAAAGCTCCCTGGCTCAGCACCTCCCAGGCTTCTGAGAAGCCCCTAAACTATTTGCTAAGGCAATGGAGCAGCTCACCATCAAAATTAACAAGCACCCAAGGAAAAGGTGTGTTTTGCATGAGAACCAGTAGAAGCAACAAGGACAGAAATAGAAACTAAAAACTTCAGATTTTGAATATGAAAATATAAATTATGAAACTAATAAAATGTTTCAGATTTAATAGTATAATGTTGAACTTTTCCTCTGGGGTTGGCAATCAGAGATGCCTGCTATCCCTCTCCATTCTACATTGAATACCATACTTAAATACCACACACTTAAAAAATTAATACAATGTGGGTATATTTAACATGAATCTAAACACAGGCCTCGCAGCCTTCATAAGAATTAACTCCAAGTGGATCACTGACCTAAACACAAAGTGCAGAACTGTAAAATTCCTAGAAGAGAACACAGGAGAAGAGCTAACCAACTCTGGGTATGGCCATACCACTATTGGTACAATAGGAAATGCATGATCCATGAGAGAAATAGTTGACAAGCCGGATTTCATTAAAATTAAAAACTTTTGCCTCATGAAAGACAATTTTGGGAGAATGACAAGACAAGCCACAGACTGGGAGAAAATATTTGCAAAAAACATCTCACGAATGACTCTTATCCAAAACATACAAAGAACTCCTCAAACACAACAATAAGAAAACAGTGTGACTGGAAGACGGCCCAAGGACCTTCTCAGACACCTCACCAGCAAAGACGTACAGCTGGCAAATTAGCAAATGAAGAGATGCTCCAGACCATATGTCATCAGGGAAATGCAAATTAAAACAACAAGGAGATGTAAGTACATGCATATTAGAATGGCCAAAGTCCAGAACACTGACACCACCAAATGCTGGCAAGAATGAGGAGCAACAGGAACTCTCATGCATTACTAGCAGGGATGTGAAGTGGTACACCATTTTGGAAGACAGTTTGGCAGTTTCTTACATAACTAAACACACCCTTAACCATGCGATCCAGCAGTCGCACTTCTCAGTATTTGCCCAAAGGAGCTGAGAACTTATGTCCACACAAAAACCTACACACCGTGTTTACAGCAACTTGATTTATAATTCCTCAAAACTGGAAGTAACTAAGATGTGTTTCAGTAGACAAATGGATAAATAAATTTTGGTCCATCCAGATAATGGAATGTTATTCAGCACTAAAAAGAAAGACACTATCATGTCATGGAAAGTCATGAAGGAACCTTAAGTGTATATTACTAAGTGAAAGAAGCCAATCTGAAAAGGCTACATATTATATGATTCCAACTCTAGGGCATTATGGAAAAGGTAAAACTAAAGAGACAGTAAAAATATCACTATTTGCCAGGGGTGCTGGTGGGGACGAGGGAGAGGGATGAATGGGTGAGCACAGTTATTTTTAGGACAGTGAAACGACTCTGTATGATACTATGACAGTGGATACATGTCATTGTATATTTGTCAAAACCCACAGAATGAACAACACTGAGTTTGAATCTTAATGTAAACTATGAATTTTGGGTGATAATGATGTGCTTCAATGTAGGCTCAACAGTTGTAACAAATGTACCACTCTGGGCGGATGTTGACAGTGGGGAAGCCTGTGCATGAGTGGGGGCTGTGGACATATGGGAAATCTCTGTGCTTTTCACTCAATTTTTCTGTGAACTTAGACTGCTCTAAAGAAAAAAGTCTATTAAAAAAAAAAAGACACCAAGCCCAAGAATCGACTAAGATTTATAATTCTGGCACTTAGCAACTTTGTAATCTTGGGCAAATAAATCTCTTTGAACCTCAGCCCATTAGGAATAACCCAATTTCTCCTGTAGTTATTTTGAAGATGAAAGACAGGTGATGGAGAGTATCATATAGCACAGACTAGGCACTCAACACTCAATAAACCCATTCTGAGCAAGTTATGTGTCCCCCTTGATCAGACAGTGTCATGGGACCACAAGAGTTCACAGAATCAATTACCTTTCCCACAAAACCTGATGCCCTCTGGTGCCCGTGACCACAACCTTACTCCACTGATCTTCCCCTCCAGTCACTCTGTCTGCATAGCAAGAGGAAAGGGCCACTCTGGCTTTGAGAGGTGTATCTCTGGGTCTGCCATCCTCCTCTCCCTCAAAGTCACAGCTGCCTGACCCCGTTCCCACATACAGCCTCCATAGACAGCTGTTTGTTTCATGGGATCGCCCATCCAGGGGCTGAGGTGAAATGGATGGTGAAGTTTGTCAGTGATTAAGGAGTGCCATGAACAACCTTCACATAGATATGTTATGCAGAGTTGGAAGGTGATTATTTCTCAGAAAAAACAAAAACAAAAACACCAAAAAACAAGAGAGACTTTGCAAATGTAATGTAGGAAGTAATCACCATACAGGTGATCTCCCCAGGATCTGAAAACGAGCTCCACGGTGTTTGTCATGACTTGGCTTCCCATTCCTGCAATTCTTCACAAACTGGATTCGCCCTCCTTACATGTGTGGATGCTGCTGGAGATCAGTTATGACCATTCATATTCATGATGGCATAACATTCATTTATTCACATTATTCATAATAGCATAATATTCATAATAGCATAATACCCCTGAATCTCTGTAATTTACGCACATATCTGACAATGGAAGCCACTAAACTAGGAAATACAAGAGTGGGTCTCCAAGGTTAAAACCAGCAGCCCACCTTTCAAAAGGAATTCAACTCCACACCTGTTGTTTAGACAAACCCCATGTGTGAAAGTCCACAAAACTTCCACCGTTGACTCAGAATACGAATGCCTGAGTGCTTGTATTATGCAAGATGTAAATATAGCTCTTGTTCAGGTATTTTTGTGATGATAATTTCAGCATATACATTTGTATCACAAAGATAGTTTGCCTGAGTTCAAAATAGATTTTGCCATCTGGATGGTAAGAGTCTGGAAATCATGACAAGTAGAAGGAAAGTCGAAAGGCCTGGGATGTGCATTCTAAGGAAGAACTAAAATGAGGAGGGCTTTGTCCAGAATACTGTGAGAGAGGTCACTGCTCACAGGAGCTGGGCTTTGTTCTGAGGGTCTTCAGGTGGCAGAGCTAGAGTATTCAGTGGGAATGGAGGAGAGGCTTCCTGCCACGGGGGAGCATGGAGATCAGGGAGGGAGCCAAGGGAAAGAAGCTGATGCAGAGGCTCACAGATGACCTGTGAGTAGGAGGTTGACAGGAGGGCACATGATGGGGCCTTTTGGCTCTTGCAGCCCTGAGAGTTTTAGGATCTGTGAAGTGACATACAGACCATGGGCAGCCTGAGCAGCATTATGCACAGGACTCAGCAGAGCTGTCCCAACATGTCATGGCTACCCGACCTTCAGACATCCTAAACTTCTCTTCTCCATTTGCCCCATCCGTAAACTGAGGATGAAACCGGGGAGGATGGAGTGTGTTAATATGGGTGAAGCACACAGAACAGTGCCTGATACAAGGTCACTCAGTCAATATTAGCAGTCACTGGTGCTGACATCACCACTCTTAACATCGTCACAAGTAACTGGGGCCCGTACATACACAGATTTGTTTTTTAGGGATCAAGAGCCCTATAAATCGAGAGTCTACATTTTGGGAAGAAACATTAAAATTCACAGCAGGAATCGTTTGTAAATTTTAAATAACTCTATCTTTTAGGGAAGGTGTATTCTAGACAGCAAGTGACAATGAAGAGAACTATAATGAAGCTTAAGAGAGCTGGGGAGGTAGTACCTTCTGTTTGGGCGCTCTCTGCTGCTGTCCGAGGTACTTTTCTCAGATTTGGATGTTTGTTGCCGACCTGTGATTACTCCGTCTACCTGAAATGAAAATACAACACGTGCTAGGTGATACATTACTCTTTGATATATCTTCAAAAACATACACTATCTATATATTTTTAAGAAGCTAAAACATTTTAATTTTTGCTACATATTCCATAAAAGAGTCTAATTTAAGCCCCTGTATGTGGCATAGAAAAGTTGTATCACAAATTGAATCTGTGTACAATACTCCTGCAAAGCCACAAGCAGGGGGAATACAGTGAATCAATTCATGTAACAAATATTTTCTGAAAGCAACATGCCAGACACGGCTTGGGAGAGTGGGTGAGGATAGAGATGTGGCAGAGACACTGCCCCTGAGCTGTCCCACTCCCACACACATGTTGCAGCAGGAAGCACACTGAGCTGGAAGCTCAAATCCCTACCTTCCCGGCACATCGGACCCCATGAGGTATGAGCTCGAATGCTTGTTTTGGGTATAAAAAATTCTGTAAAAATTCTATAATTCTTCCACTTCCTTTAAACCAAATAAGCTCAGTGCTAAGCATGTTGGGTTCTCAACAAATGAAACTGATTGATTTAATTTAACAAACATACAGCAAAGATTATTCACACCCAGCACCTTCCCTTCGGAAGCTCATAGGTACAAACGTGTGGGGGCAGAAGAGAACATGGGACCACTTACTAGACCCAGACACCACGCTGGACATATGCCTGCCAACATGAGGCAGTTCACGTGTTCTATTTAACCCCTCCCTCCAGTATTCCTGAGAGAAGGATTATTTGTAGGTGGAGAAAAGGAATTTTAAAACTCCTCTACTCGTGTTGTTTTGGTCCACTAACCAAGATGGGGGCCTCTGCCTTTTCTTTCCAGGGAAGGGAGAGGTCTGGCATATGTACATTCCCCCTCCCAACATAATCATTTTTCTTTAGGGAAAAAGTACTTCAACTTACTGGCCACATTTCACTGGTGTGCAGGGTCACTCCTCCTCTGCTGGTGAGGGGCATCTACTGCCCTTTCTCTTTTGGGCCTTAGACTTTTCTTAGTGACAGGAGTGGTCAGATCCATGAAGGAACAGACTAGGCTTGGAATTCGAGGGTCTGGTCACCATCCCACTCTCATCTGCCAGCTCAGGCAAGCATGTTGGACTCGCCGTCAGTGTTTGGGAAGACAATCAGGAGCCCTAAGGTAGCGTCAATCTTAAGGCAGATTCTCTAATCCAAGTTTTACCAAACCTCTGCATCAGAGTGCTGGCCACTTAATCCAATTACTAGATGAGGTAATCTGTTTCCCATTTGACTAGCAATTCTTGATTGCATGTCCTATTGGTTAGAGTCCCAGAAAGCCTATCCCATTGTTTTTCACATGAATGTTTTATGGAAACATAATGTTTTAGGAAGTGTTCCTAAAACAAAATGTTTTAGGAAATGAATGGTGAATGAAGAAATGTAGTAATGAATCCTAACCCGAGGGATGATAGAATCAAATTTGGGGAGGTGAATGCTTGAGGGAGAACCATCTCTCCCTTCTATGTTTTGGTATAAGAACCAGTGTTTTAGACAGTTGTGTATTTATCTATCATATTTGACAACAATTCAGTCCATCTGTGGGTGTGTTTTTGTGCCGCTCCCTTACGCAGAGGAGCGTGCCCTTACCTTCCCATAGAACTCATATGAGGGAGGACCTCTGTGTGATGCAGAAAGGAAAGATCTGGTAGAACCCGACCCTTTTGGTGTGTCTACTGAACAAAAAAAATACCTGTAAGTACCACACATGGCCAGTCTTGTGCTGAGACCCTAGGAAGAAAGAGCAGTGACTACTGCAGGGACCAAGGATACTACATTTCAAGTCTGGAAGAGTTTGTTAAAAGAGGTATTCTGAAGAACAAAAACTTATAGAAGAATACTGTGGAAGAATCATCAACTAAAGCTACCAATGCAACACTTACTGAATAATTACAGGAGGTGACTCATGGAAAGTTTTGCCCAATGAAGCAGATTCTATTATCATCAAACACGTTTTTTGTTTTTGTTGTTGGTTTTTATTTGTTTTGTTTTGTTTTGTTTTTGAGGAAATTGATTCTAACATGGTTTATTTGCTATGTTTTAAAATCTATTAATGTCAAAATTTTGTCTTCCATTAATTTCTTGTTGGCTAATGACTGATGCTATATTTTCGGATGTTAATGTTGGTGAGGTATGTGTTTACACTATTTTAATATGAAAACTTAACTGAGTTTTCTTCTTTTTCTTTAACTGAACTAGTGTGATGAATACAAATAGTTTCCCCACCTTCCTGGCCTATCCTTGAGGACACGGAAACGTTCAGTAGCTACTGAGCCTGGTTCTGGTTTATTAAGCCATATTAATATCAAACATGAAAGAAAAGACACAACTGAGGGCATTAAACAGAGACAAGTCCAGTTGAGGGGAGCAGAGGGAGAGGTTGCAGATGTCAGGGTAATGAAACTGGCCCCTTCTTCCTGCAGTGTCTTAGAGAGGCAGGAGGACCTCTGGGAGATGTGGCTGCACCATTGGGTGGAGCAGCACTGTCCACTGGAACTTTCTGCAATGATGGAAATGTTCTGTACAGCCCAACATGTTGTTCCCAAACATTTGAAATATGGTTAGAGCACCTGAGCTTAAAGGTTTAATTGTATTTAAATTTCAGTAATTTTAACTGACCAAGCCAGAGAGAGAGGAACACAGTTACTGTAAGCCTCAAATGCATATGTGGACTGCCCAATTCTTCTTCAGGGTGAAGGACATCCATCCATACCAGTTACTCCTAATTCATCTCTGGTCCTTGACTATGTGGTCTTTACAGTTCTGGAAGTCTCTGCCCCTTCCTCAACATGCCAGAGAACTGGTACCCTTATGAAAGTGGGAGAACTTGGAGCCTAGGTCCCAAATTGATCCTGCTCCTGGCTCAGCTCTTCCCTCCCCCTCACAGGAGGCTGTCCCAAGGCATGCCCTCAGAAACATGCTGCACACTCCTCTCCATCTCAGATCTGTTCCCAGGGAGCAGTGGTACCTTTGCAATATTTTTTTATTTTTTAATATTTTAATTACATTAAATGAGGCCAATGTTAGTTAAAAAAATCATTAAATTGTCAGTTTTAAGAAAAAAGCTCTTGAGCCAAAAGTACAAATTTTGTATTGCTTCACATTGTAAATGCACTAACAAGAATGGGAGCATATGCATAATTAAAGTCTTAAAACACCCCATTTCTAACACTGTTATTTGTCACATAATAAGCTCAGACAAAGATTCACTGTGTTTATGGAAATGCAAATAGAATCACAAATTTGGAACTTCTCTTCACAGAGAATTTGCTGTGCACCAGAATCTAAATGTGTTTCTTATTTTTAAAAGATATTTTCAGCTTATTTAGTTCCAAAGATTCTTTTAAGTTTAAAAGTTAGGAGGAACTAAGAGATCAGTAAGAAAAATATTGACCCCCAACATTCATATTAACATGAAAATTCATCCTAACACCGTTATTATATTAACAGCAGGTAAAACACCTCTGATCTCCCCCAGCAGAGGATCGCAGGTTCAGGTCCTGAAAACTTGCTGGTTGTTTTCCTACTGTACCTGCATTGCTCTTCCTCTAGGAAGTGATGTTCATCAACACTAACATTTTAATCATTTGTACTAAGTGTGTTTAGGGATGACTGATGGACAAGCTGTAAAGGCCAAAATATATTCAATAAATTAGATCATGAGGAATAATGGTTTCCTGAATCCATAGAAAGAAATGTAATCAGCTTCCTGAAAATTCAATTGTGGGACAGGCACTGAGGTACAAATTAACGTTTTAATGATGTGATATTACTTTAATTCTCATAGAGTCATGCAATTTCATGCAGTTGAAAGTTGAGAGTGAACATGGAGGTAGTAACCAAGTCCCCTTTTCTATAGAAGGCAAATGTCCTTTCTAAGGCTTTCCTGGCATATGACTTTCCAGCTTTTGCTGAAATCCTACCCTGGGATGGAGTCTCATAACTTCCTGGGGCAGCACCCAGCACTGAGGCAATCTCTCTCTACTATTTTTATTTCATTTCATTTCGTTTCATTTCATTTCATTTCATTTATTAAAGAAAGGCAAACTGCCACATGCAGCACCTCATGTGGATATGTCTGGAGTCTTGGAAACATGACTAGCCTATGTTCTCCTAAAAATGGGCCTTGAGAGCTTGTTTGGAAGACCCAGCAGGGGAGCACAGATATTCCTTTACCCTCTCCTCTATCAGGGAGAGTCATTCTCTTCCACGGAGCCTGCAGCTTTGGGGGGGATGCACAGGGCGCAGTGAGGGAGGAAGGGAACACCACCTGGCCACCCAATCAACCCTGGCAATAAATGGAGTGACAGATGTCCTAGTCTGATCACCCTCACATCCTTTTTTTTTTAATAGTTTATTTTTTGTTTCAAGTTTTTATTTAAATTCCAGTCAGTATAATATTAGTTTCAGGAGTAGGATTTAGTGATTGGTCACTTACACGCCACACCCAGAATTCATCCAAACGAGTGCCTTCCTTAATGCTCTTCCTCCCTCTAGCCCATCCGCCCCCTCCCTCCAGCAACCCTCAGTTTGTTCTTCAGAGTAAGAGGCTGTTCTACCATTTGCCTCTCTTCCCCCCGCAAGTTCATCTGTGTTAGTTCTTAAATTCCACATATGAGTGAAATCATATGGTATTTATCTTTCTCTGACTGACTTATTTGGCTTAGCATCACACCCTCTAGTTCCATCCATATCATTGCAAGTGGCCAGATTTCATTCTTTTTCATGGCTGAGGAATATTCCATGAATCAGTTTTTTTCCATTTACCTCTACTTTAACAAAATGCATATCATTGCTTTCCCAACTCTAGAAAGTTTCATCACTAAGATGATGAAATCCAGACTGGGTGTGCTGGGTAAAATTCAAGAAACAGACACAAAAGAGAGAAACCCAGCTCTCAATCCTTATCTTCAGGTTGAACCATAGAAATTACAAATACCTAACTATTTTTGACCTACAAAACAGTGATTTCACATGGTTCAACTTGTTATTTATATAAGGCTGAATATGAATGAGCAAACAGTCACTCCACTTTAGATGAAGACTTGATAAATTAAAAGAGCACATGGATGAAGAACAAGTAATCTAACTAGAAATAATTATCGAGGAACAAAATATAAAACAATCAAACTTCTAACTTTTTCTTTTGAATTTACCCTGGATTCTTACAGTCTTTGGGAAAATCAGAAGTAAATTTCTCTTTTCTTATATTTTCACCTGTACCATAGTTTCAACTATTACCTCCATCAAATCTTCTCAAGGAATATTTACTGAGCATCTACTATATGCCAAACATAGGATTAAGTGGTAGACATGAAATGATAGATTGAAAAATTATCCCTGATCATCTCAGGTTAGATAAAGACACATAAGCAATTAAAACACACTGGAGAAAGTGCAACTGATAGATATACTAGTGTGGAAGCCCAGGGGAGGGAGGGATGTATCCTGATGACATGGGGAAGGCTTCCTGGAGGCTGTGAGTTTGATATGAATTTTAAAGAATAAGCAGGAATCTGCCAGAAGATGGAGATTATGTGGGAATGAAGAACACTAGAGGGAGAGAAAGAAAGCCTGAGTAAAGACAAGAAGGTAAATGACCACATAAACTAGTACAGAATACTGGGCAGATAATAGCTGGAAACAATGTGAAGAACCAGGCAGAGGTCAGGTTTCAGGAGACTATTTTAAGGTGCTTGAACTTTGCACAGGAGGTGATGGAAATCTCTGCATTTTTCCCCCCAACTCAGCAAAACAGCAACATTCTTAATGTACTCTTTATTTTCATTAGTCAAAGCGTGTGATGTTAACAAAGTGATTAAGTCTAGGGGAGTGTTAGTTTTTGAAAGAAAGTGTTTCTTTCATCATGAGATAAAAATATACTTTTTAAAATATTACAGTTAAATTTCTCCCTCCCTCAACCCAAACTTTATTTTGAAAGTACTTCTAACATGCAATTTTGTTGGGAACTCTGTGAACATGTGTCTTGGTCATCCAATTATTGTCAAAATACTGCCATATAAATTATTGTCTAACTAATCTGTTCTTCTGGGCTTCTGTTTGCCTGTCTACTCCAGATGTGTGTACATTTCTCTAGCTTCCTGCTGTCCCCCATGAAGGAGGTTTTAGACTCTGCATTCAGGCTCACAGAGCACTTACACATCCTCTTAAAAGGCATCATTTGCACGAAGCACAATGCATCACTCACAATTTGCCCCTGTGTGGAGAATAGGAAAGTTCAAATGGAGATCGGCTGTTAAAAGAATTTAGCGTTGATAATTGACTTTCACACTCTTCAGGAGAGGCTTCTGCGGTATTTTTGTGAGGCTGTGATATGGAATCCAAACTCACCACACAGGCGCTGAGCCTGTTTGCTGTTGTATGCACTTGTCCTGTTTCTGCTCTGCTCTATACAGATCAGGGAGATGGACCTCCAGGGTTCATCACTCAGCTTCCCATGTCACATGGCTTCCAGCTGAGTGCGGCCAAGGGGAAGCACAGAAGGGAAGCTGGCAGACTAAGAAAGAGGACCCAGGTGCCTCTCCCACAGTCCCTGTCTGTAACGATGACTTGTTCAGCGGAGGTAGAGTCTCCTCTGTGGCTGCCCAAGAGGTCTCCACAGGTCTGGTTTCTTCCAGGTGACACTGGTGCATGGTTTCCGCCAATAGCACCTCCTCCCTCGGTCCTGGGAGTAGAGGTAGCCACCTGATGTTCCATGTTTCTGGGTGGTCTTACTCTCCTTTCTTTGGCATCCTAGATCTTCTGTCACCCATGTAATACATTTCCTGATTTACTCCTATAAAGTACACTGCTGTATAAATCTCCTGTATACTTTTCCAGTACTTAAGTATTTCCTGATTTTTTATTAGACCCTTAACTGATTTACTCCATGTTTCTCACACCTCCAGGTACTTGTTACAACACACATTTCCACAACATCTAATTAGAATCTGCAGATAGTGGCCTGGGAATCTAGTTTTTTAATAACCTCTCTCCAGGTGATTCTTAGGATCAGACAAGTTTTGGAAACAGACTTACTGATCCCACTGCTTTGAGGCTTTTCTGCATGCGATTCATTTACACAAGCCACATTTATAGGGAAAGCCAGCCATTGGTGGGCTTTAAGCACAAGAATAAAATGATCTGATTCATGTTTTAAAAAGGTGACTTTAGCTTTTGTATGAGGAAGAAATCAAAAGATGAAAAGCACCAGAAGCAGGAAAAACAGGGAGAGGCCTGTATGAAGTGGTCCGGCAGGGAGATGACAAGGGCAGGAGCAAGGGTGAGGTGGGGAGACAGAAGGGAGTAACAGAATCCAGGATATGTTTGGGTAGTAGTTCTGACCGGGTGGCTGTGTGACGGCAGGAGGTAAATCGGGGATGACTTCCAATCTTTGACTTGGACAACTGAGTATATGCTGGTGCCATCTTCTAGGACAGGAATGACTATGGCAAGAGCAAGTCTGCAGAAAGAAATTAGGGGCTTATTTGGCCATTTGAAATCAGTCGTGCTGATTTATGCATTCAGTTTGCTTGTCATTTGACAGGTTCACATAAAATGTCTTTGATTCCAAAGCCTATGCAATCTGCTAAGTTTTACATTTTTTACTTTCCTTTTATTTTTCCTTTCCTGTTTTTTATTTCCTTTGAAGTTTAATAACATTTCAGGATAGCATTTTGAATTTCTCAATTTATTTATTGGTTTACCCTGTATTTTATGCTTAATATTGTTTTTAATGACTGGTAGTTAAATGTAATGTCTACAATTTTTTCTTTTGGAAATGAAAATGAGGTTTTCATAGGTTTTCTCTATTATGAGCTTTTAAAGTTATCTTAAGTATATTCAAATAATAAATGGTCTCAAGTTTTTGTTGATCATATTTATCAAAGACAGAATGTGGTCATAAATCTTCTAGTGGAGCTGATTCTGTTTATTTGTCCTTATGTTTATAAGGCCTTGTGCTTTACACACTTAAATAATATACATTATGATGAATATAAGGCAACTGGATCTTTATTTTATGCAATATTTTTATTACTATAGAATTTTTATTCCATTTTGTGCTTCTTTGCTTTAAATTCTATCATGTCTGATAATCATTTTGCCATAAGTAGTCTATAAATTTTGCTTACATTCACTTACTAAAGCTGTGTTCATTCTTTTCTTTACATATATCTTGGGTCTTTTAGTTTCAGGTGTGTTCTTGTGAACTAGCATAATGGATTTTGTATCTGTTACTGTCTTACAAATTTTCTGATTTTATGTTTCCTTCCTCTGTTCCTAACTGTTTTGACTTTTGTTTGCATTTATTTTCTGTAATGCTTTGTAACTTACACATGTTAATTCTACTAATTTTCCATGAAAATATTTATATTAAATTTCAACATGAACACAGTGTACTGTTGGACCTAAATGTGAGACCTTAAAACATAAACATCCTAGAAGACAGCACAGGCAGTAATTTACCTGACACTGGCTATGGCAACATTTTTCTAGATGTCTCCTGAGGCAAGGGAAACCAACAACAGAAGTAAACTATTGAGACTTCATCAAAATAAAAAGCTTTCGCACAGCAAAAGAAACCACCAACAAAACTAAAAGGCAAGCTACTGAATGGAAGAAGGTATCTCCAAATGGCATATGCAGTAAGGGGTTAATACCCCAAATATATAAAGAACTCAACACCAAAGAAACAAACAATTCAATTTAAAAATGGGCAAAGGACCTGAATAGATACTTCTCCAAAGAAGACATGCAGATGGCCAACAGACACATGAAAAGATGCTCAACATCACTTATCATCAGGGAAATACAAATCAAAACTACAATGAGCTATCACCTCACACCTGTTAGAATGGTTGAAATCAAGAAGACAAAAAAAACAACAAGTGTTGGCCAAGATGTGGAGAAATAGGAACCTTCATGCACTGTTGGTGGGAATGCAAATTAACACAGCTGCCATGGAAAACAGTATAGAGTTTCCTCAAAAAATTAAAAATAGAAATGCCATAGGATCCTATAATTTCACTATTGGGTATTTACCCAGGGAAAATGAAAACACTAACTTGAAGAGATATGTTCACCCCTATGTTCACTATAGTATTATTTACAATAGCCAAGGCATGGGGGCACTTGGGCAGCTCAGTGAGTTAAATGTCTAACTCTTGATCTTGGCTCAGGTCTTGATTTCAGGGTTGTGAGTTCAAGCCTTGTGTTGGGCTACCTGCTGGTCGTGGAGCCTACTTAAAACAAAACAAAAAGTACCCAAAACATGGAAGCAACATAAATGTCCATCAACAGACAAAAGGATAAGAAAAATGTGGTATGTATATGTCGTGGAATATTACACAGCCAGAAAAAGGTTAAGATCATGCCATTTGAAACAAAATAAGTGGACCTAGAGGATATTATGCTAAGTGAAATAAGTCAGACTGAGAAAGACAAATACCATACGATTCCACTCATCAATGGAATCTAGAAAAGAACACATGGATAAGCAAACAAAAAGCAGAATCAGACTTATAAATACAGAGAACAAACTTATGGTTGCTGGGGGAAGGTGGGTGAGGGTTTGGGCAAAGGGGGTGAAGGAGAGTGAGAGATATAACCTTCCAGTTATGGAATGGGATAATTCAAGAAAATAAAAGACACAGCACAAGAAATACCATCAGTGATACTGTAGTAGTGATGTAACGGGAGAGATGGGAGCCATACGTGTGGTTAACATAGCATAAACTTGCCAAATCACTAAGTTGTACACCGGAAACTAATGTAACATTATATGTTAACTATACTCAAAAAAAGTTCAAGATATATATTTGGTGGCTGTGGAAATGTTCATATGCTTGTTCTACCCACTCCCAACTTCCCTATTTTCATGTTTTAATCTAAGTTTGAAAAATCATACAGCTTTCTTTTTATATCATCTTCATTGCTTCTTCCAAGGAAAATAAATTTTTGACCCATTTTAAAAACCTCATTTAAAACCATGACAACTGTTTCTATAAGACTCTTGAAATACTGGAGAAAGATGACAGCCTCTCAGTAGCAGAGGCCTAATGGGTGAGGGGTAACGGGGATAGCGAGGACTGGGAAATGAGACGGGCTCCTTGGGTCTTCAGTTCAAGCAACATTACAGGAGGTATAACAGACTCAATCCTACTTCTGTAAGAAGATACCCTTGGATACCTAATGCAGTGCAAATATTCCTTTCTCTTTGCATTTCTAAGAACCTATGAGAACACACATATATTTTAATGAAGTGCTCATTAAAATATATGGAACGTCTGAATGAATGGATTAATGGGTGAATAGATGGATGGCGACTGCAGAACTAATAGAACTAATAGAAAAGACCCCTAGAGATGACTGTTCCTGTCTCATGTCTACAAATGGGGAAGAGGCAGGAGTTCTATGAGAGCTGAAGCTTCATGCATGCTGGGCCCTGTTGGTGCTGAGTCTAATTGAAGAAAAAGGCATTTGGGGAGCCTTAGGAGATCCCATAGTTATGACACTAGTCTCTGAGCCACAGAATTTCAAATTTAAGCAGAAGGATAGGGAAGCTAGTTAAGAAGAACCTGAGCCTGTTTGAAATGGAGACTCAGGAACTGGGGCGAGGGCAGAGCTGGGTGTGAGGAGGTCAGACTCAGCAGGGAGGAGACCGAAAGAGGGCCACAGGAGACCCACTTCCTTTTTTGTCTCTTCCATAGTAATTCACACGGTGCTTTATTCATACTAAGTGCTTAATAAATCTTTGATGAATTCAATAAATATTTTAATTGATTAATAATCCAGTAATTGTCTGAAGTTTTTCATAATTTGGCAGAAATTTTTCAGAGTTCTAGTGCCTTACTTCCACGTGTGGCAACAGATACGCGCTAAGTACTTCCCTCATCTGATACGAATAACTTCAATATAATTTATTTATGGGTGTAGCATGTCTTTTCTCTACCAGCATTGTGCTTAAGTATATGCATGTGATGTCTTCACCCATGCCTCATAAGTAATATCTGAAATGCCTAAGTCCATTAGATTCCAGCCCATGGTGACCTGAACCACTTGTCTGATCTGGAAGGGAGGGGAGTTGAGTCCAGTTACTGAGGGAGAAGTACTCAGCAATGAGTACTTACCCTCAACTTACCCTCAACTTACCCTCTACCACTCCTATATCAACTAAAGAGGAATTGATCACCTGAAAATTTTCCACCTTCTAACATATTCCTGGTGTTTATAATTATTAGTTAACCACAATTCTAGTATTGAACATTTGAAAATGTGAGGTTGTCTCCCAAAAAAGATTAATATAAACTTCAGAATCAATATAATTTTTAATTTTCCTCTAGCACTAGAGGAAGTTAATATATGTCCAAATTCGTTGTTGATATTTTAATAACTTCATTATTTCTCTACTGTGCTCTATTGACTTTACTAAGAGAAGCATGTAATTCTCTGAGTCTAATAAAAAAGATTTCTCGAAAGAAAAGATCTTTTTTCTATTTAAAGAAAGATGATTAATCTACAATATTAAAAAAATACTTAAATTACCAGAAGCATATTATTTAAAAACCTTTGAAGAGATGAAATAACTGCATAAGTTAAACATTTTTGAACTATCATGGAGATAGAACTACATTCTTTCTCAAATACTACCTGGTCAAAAATTTAAAAAAAAAAGAAATTGTATTTTGGAAAAAATGATCAGAAAAATAAGGAGGATAAGAACACTGGCTTTGATTCCAAAGATACCCAAGTAATCTGAGGAAAATTTTAGAAGGTGCAATTACTGACATTTATATGTAAAATCAATATGACAGTTGCATAAGACAGTTACATGGCTTTGAAATAAAAGTAGAATAAATCTAACTATCAAATGGTTCCTCCAAAATTCTTTTATACTTGTTAATGCAATCTTATCTGACAGCTCCCTATGGATGATCATCTTCACACAACAGCCTAAAATTGAAAATGATATTTTATTAAGTTAGGACAAACATCAAGGATGATAATGATGTTTCAAAAGAAATGAAAATATTCTTTTACAATCTTGCTAGAGATAGTCTCAGTGGGAAATATCCTCCATTGACATGAAAGAGTCATGGTTATTCTTGCCAGCAGTAGTTCAGAGTGCTGGGGATTAATATCACCCCTTTCCTCCCACCCCCATTACAGGGCACAGCCATCAACAAAAGGTTCTCAGGGTTAGTGTAGTGCTATCCTAGATCATTCCCCCTTTAGGCAGAGTTATTTGCAGTATCTCCTAGAGCTTTCCCACTGGGGTAGCTAGCTGGCAGTCCCTTACCACCCAAGTAAACTGCTGTACTGACATCTCTATATTGAGTTCCACTTCTGGGAGATCTCATACCAAAACATTGTTTTATAATCTGTGTCTCATAATTTAATATCTACAATTACTGTGGCAATCATAAGGTTTTCCTCAAGGAGGAAAAACAGCAATCTGGCATAACCAGATTCCAAAAACACTGGTGGTGTTTCTACTGGATCCCATTCAGGTCTCTGTGTGTGCCTTATTTATCTTTGACTGGGTGCTTGATACTTACTAGAAAGATAGAT
>NC_081559.1:188608847-188619806 GCF_022355385.1 Mustela nigripes
ACACACACACACACACACACACACACACACACACACACACACACACACATCCAGGCATGGTACTCATCTGGGACTACCTTCACTTAAGTTCAAGGCTCAGTTCTAGAGCCATTTCAATGACCCAATGATCAACAGACTGCTAGATCTTCTAAGGATTAGCTGGCTTCTTACACACCTTACTCCTAGGTTATAGTCCTTCAGAGTCATAATCTAAGTGGGTATGGTTTACTGGACTCCCTATGAATGGACTTGAACTTTTTTCTTCTCACCCCTGTGTGGCCATTGAAAGACATTTCTTTTGGATCAGTGGATATTAACCATACATTATCATATTGGTATTATACCATTAATATGTTTAAAATAGGTAGTTCATCTTCCTAAATTTTGCTCAGCGTGATTATTGTTCCCAATTACCATGTTGGCAATCAGCAGATGCTGTAGCTCTAGATGTCACTTAAAATCACAAGCTGAGATGAAATTAACATAGGAAATGAGTATACATAGAGAAGAGAAGGGGTTTAGTAACATGGAGGTGACTAGAGATCTCAAAGAGATGTATCCATGGAAGGGTGGGGGGGGATGAATGCCTAGTTGGAGCAGGTATTAGACATTATGAGGAAAGAATTAAAGCTACAAATACATGTCTGTTACATGGGTCTTGCTGTAAAGCAGATGAGGGCACTAACTAGAGGGAGATGCTTTTCTTTTTTTTTTTTTTGCTTTGTTTTGTTTTGTTTTAAAGAAGGAAGATGTATTAGCATGTTTTCTTTTTTTTTTAATTTAATTTTTCAGTGTTCCAAGATTCATTATTTATGTATCACTCCCAGTGCTCCATGCAATATGAGCCCTTCTTAATACCCACCAACAGGCTCACTCATCCCTCTACCCGCCTTCCTTCCAAAACCCTCAGTTTGTTTCTCAGAGTCCACAGTTTCTCATGGTTCATCTCCCTCTCCCATTTCCCCCAATTCACTTTTCCTTTCTTCTCTTAATGTCCTCCATGTTATTCCTTATGCTCCACAAGTAAGTGAAACCATATGATAATTGACTCTCTCTGCTTGACTTATTTCACTCAGCATTATCTCCTCCCGTCCCATCCGTGTTGATACAAAAGTTGGGTATTCATCCTTTCTGATGGCTGCATTATATTCTATTGTATATATGGACCATATCTTCTTTATCCATTCTTCTGTTGAAGGGCATCTTGCCTCTTTCCACAGTTCGGCAATTGTGGCCATTGCTACTATGAACCTGGGGTACATATGGCCCTTTTTTTCACTGCATCTGTATCTTTGGGGTAAATACCTAGTAGTGCAATTGCAGGGCCATAGGGTAGCTCTATTTTTAATTTCTAAAGGAATTTCCACACTGTTTTCCAAAGTGGCTACACCAATTTGCATTCCTCCCAGTAGTGTAAGATGGTTCCCCTCTCTACACATCCTCTCCAAAACCTGTTGTTTCCTGTCCTGTTAATTTTTGGCATTCTAACTGATATAAGGTGGTATCTCAATGTGGTTTTGATTTAAATCTCCCTGACGGCTAGTGATGATGAACATTTTTTTCATGTGTCTGTTAGCCATTTGTATGTCTTCTTTGGAGAAGTGTCTTTTCATGTCTTCTGCCCATTTTTTGGCATAATTATTATTTTTTTTTGAGTGTTGAGTTTGAGGAGTTCTTTATAGATCTTGGATATCAGCCATTTGTCTGTAGTGTCATTTGCAAATATCTTCTCCCATTCCGTGGGTTGTCTCTTTGTTTTGTTGACTATTTCCTTTGCTGTGCAGAAGCCTTTTATCTTGAAGAAGTCCCAAAAGTTCATTTTTGCTTTTGTTTCCTTTGCCTTTGGAGACATGTCTTGAAAGAAGTTGCTGTGGCCAATGTCAAAGAGGTTACTGCCTATGTTCTCCTCTAGGATTTTGAAAGATTCCTGCCTCACGTTGAGGTCTTTTATCCATTTCGAGTTTATCTTTGTGTATGGTGTAAGAGAATGGTTGAGTTTCATTCTTATATACATAGCTGTCCAATTTTACCAGCACCATTTATTGAAGAGACTGTCTTTTTTTCACTGTATATTTTCTAACATAAGATGCAGAAAGGGGAAATTCAGTGAACAAGTAGAAAGAAGGGAAAATCGTCAAAGAGAAAAAAGAAGGTCTTTCAAGAGCCGGTGGAAATGGGATACCACACATACATGGAGAATGGGGATAGACAGCTCGTTCATGAATCAGTAAGGCTGAGGAGACCAAGGAAGGGAAAATGTGATGGTTGGAGTGTGTGGAAATGATCTTTTCTTGCTCCTGTTTTTTCCATGCTGGAAGTTTGAGAAATGAGCTGAGGATAAGAAATAATGTTCTGAAAAAGTAGAAGAATGGATGGAACAGGAAAATCTAGCAAGATGAGCATAGCACCCTCACTGCAGACCTACTTGAACTAATAATCAGAGAATAGAAGTTAGTTTATATTGGGTATATCATAAGTACATTTGGGTAGAGAGAAAGTATTGAGAAATATGTGTCCAACTAAGAAGGAGAAGGGAGTTTGAGGCTGTCTTTTAGGATTGTGGTCTGTAATATTGACCTTAATATGTGACCTTCACCTCCAGGGCTCAATACACCAGAATCAAGGAAGATATTCACCAACTGAAGCTGTAAATATAATTTGCTGTTCAGTTCAGATAGAAACTTCCTTAATCTCAGTTAATTATTCTGAAAAAAAACCCCAAAGGAAATCATGAAGCGTATTCTTGGAGTGCTCCTGTAACTTGTCAATTGAGAGTCTAGATGGGAGTTTAATTTAATGACTTGAAGCAAGCTTCTCAGTGAATACAAAATTTCAGTTAAATCTTATTAAGCTGGACTGTAATGAGATCATATGCCAAATATTCCCAGGCTGATTGTGGTGGTAAGATTGTTTATGTATGTATAACTTAGTCTGACCACACATTTAAGAAGACATATTGAAAACCAAGCATACATCCATAGAAAATGTGATGGGGAATAATTTCACTCAAAATAGGAAGAGAACAAAATGTATGGTACCTAAAAATAAACCTCAGAAAATCTGTAGCAGTTCTGGAGAGAAAACTACCAAAAACAAAAACACAAACACAAACTTCTGAGGGACAAAAAGAAAGAATAATAAGTGGAAAAACATACATTATTGGAAAAATATAGTTTTGATTATGTAAATACATGAATTCATTCCCATAACAATCTACAAATTCAATGAAATCTCAATAATAAAAATGTTGACTAAAAGAGAGAGGAATACTATTAATTAATGCAACATCAGTCACCAATAACAATGAATAACATGAATTAACAGTGAACAGGAATGTAGTGTGTGTTATGTTCCAAGCTCTTCTAACATATGTAAAGATTATATGTTGATTTAGATAATCCTCAAAATAACCTTTTATGGTATGAATTATTACTAATATCATTTCATGGACAGGGTGTCTGAGGCACAGAAGGATTAATAATAATAATTAATACAACTCTTGAATAGAAGTACCAGGGTTTAACCTGGGTTCTCTGGCTCCGGAGCCCCTTCCCTTAATCACCCACCCTGCTTCTAAATTTCAATGACAACAAAAATCCCAACAGCATTTTTGGAAGCAGAATTAGATAAAATTTTTATTTTTTTAAGATTTTATTTATTTATTTTAGAAAGAGAAAGCAAGCATGTGCGATCAGGGGAGGAACAGAGGGAGAGGGAGAGAGACTCTCTAGCAGACTCCCTGCTGAGTGCAGGACCTGATTCCATGACCCTGAGATCATGACCGAAGCTGAAATCGAAAGCTGGACGCTCAACCAACTGAGCCGCCCAAGCACCTTGAAATTATTTTAAAGTTAACCTGGAATAATATGCATGGAAAAGTAATGAGGAAATGGCTGGGGGAGAGAATAATCAGGGAGGAGATTCATGTTCCAAATGCTAAAATGGATTTTAAAGATGCTTTCAAGGTATTCACTCATTAAACAAAAACTTACTGAACTCCTTCTCTTTGCCAGGTTCTGCTCTAGGTGCCAGTGGTGGAGTACTGACAAGAACAGACAAAACTCCTGTCCTCATGAAATTTAGATTCTTGTTGTGGGAAACAGACAAAGTAATAGAAAAATATATAGTCTGTTACAGGTCGTGATACATTCTATGAAGAAAAATCCAGTAGCACCAGGGATAGAGAATGCTGGGGTAGAGGAGGAGATGCTTTCTAAATATGGGAGTCAGAAAAGACTCCATTGCTAAGATGACATTTGAACAGAAACATGGAAAAGTTGAGAAAGCAAACCATGAGGGTATCTGGGGAAATGGCATTCCAACAGAGGGGACAACAAGTACAAAGGTCCTGGGGTAGAAGGAGGCTTGCCATATTTGTAAAATAGTGAGGAAGCCAAGGTGGCTGGAATGGCCAGAAGGTGAAGTGGAAGAAGATGATGTCAGAAGGATAATGGCAGGGGGAGGTTATCAGGACATTTTGCCTTTACCTCTGAATGAAATGGGAAATGTTACTTGGTCTGACTTACATAGATTATAAAATGATCATTCTGGCTGTTGTTGGAAAAGGAATTACTAACTCTTCTCCAAAAACGAGTGAGTTCCTGGTTGACAGATGACACCCAGCGGCCATGTTTCTTGACTGGATACATCTAATGTGATAAGAGGCCACACACTCTAGAATTGAGATTCTCTCCACCACTCACACCCCAGAGCTAAGACTAGTGAATAAAACAGTGTTTATTTAGTTTAGTGAATAAAAAGAAATGCCACCAGACGGTGGAACAGGACTGAGAAAAAACCTGATGAAACAGAATGTTCCCTACTCCACTGTTACCTGGGCAGTTGATCTTCTATTTACTGCCTGATGCTACCTTTCTGAGAGAGCCAGCGTATGTTCTCATCCACTATCCCACTCATCAGTGCTGGCTGAGACATCAACCCTTGAAGTCATGGTGGAGGAGGTAGAGTTGGGGATGGCATTCTGGGAGAAACAGTACCCACAAGTTAGAGCATGAGATGATGGGTGGAGCCAGAGGAATGCTAGCAGCGTGCTAGGGATTGTGATATTTGTGTATTAATTACAGCAATCCACAGGATATGGACTCAGTGGCAGATGTTGGGAAGCATCTGGTGTTGTAGACAGCATGAGGGGAAAGCCTCTTGGAAATGTGGAGCTGAGCTGAGAGAACCCTCTGGCATGTCAGTAGCAAAAATGTCACCATGACCCCTGTGGTAGGGGGCAGATTTGGTGAAACTTGCCTAAAAACACTGGGTCTGCATGGATCCAGCCTCATTTAGGAGTTAGAAAGGAGAAAAAAACAGATCAGTTTGACATCTATGACAAAATGCTGAAGGAGGCGTGTAATAAGAAATAGCCTAGCACTTTGTAGATTCAATTCTAAATGTTATGTCCTTGGAAAATGTATACAAAGCTCATTCTTGAACTTCCAAATAAACACACTAGAATCATCACAGCATAGACACAATCAAAAAGGTCAGCTCTTTGCAGTATTCTTTACAAACATTATCACAAAATGGGACAACTAAATATCAAATCTGATCTTTTCATTTATTTAGAATATCTGAATATTAAAAACTACTGAAGGGTCACAGTAGAGATTTCTGGAAGTATTGGGTTATTAGTATGTTAAGTATTAGCAATGCTATTTTATGAACAAATCAAAACTGTACTGAAGTGTTTACCTGATTTTTACAAAATGCTTTAAAATTCCAAGATGCTGCCTCAATAATTTTATAATGCAGGCCAGACTCCACAATTCTACAGTAAGTGAGAAGCCTGGACATATAAATAGCTGAGTGATTTGAACTTCAGTACTTCAAAAGTTTCTGTCTTTAGGAGACGTTAATTTTCAGTAACACATACTTTTAATAATAAGCATAAATAAAACTAGAGTTCTGGCTTTTTAACTTTCGATGATTTTTAAGAAAAAGTTTTTGTTCTTTGAACTTTATAGTCCTTGCAAATATCTAATTCATGAATGGAAACCAACTAATTTGGGACAAGAAATTATTCTCCAAAGGTTGTTTTCACTATCTTTGAGTTTCAGGTGTGTAATTTAGTGATTCAATAGTTAAAATCCCAGAGTAGAACATAGGCGGTAACCTCTGACATTGGCCATAGCAACTTCTTATTAGACACATCTCCTGGAGGCAAGGGAAACAACAGCAAAAATAAACTATTGGGACTTCATCAAAATAAAAAGCTTCTGCACTACAAATGAAACCATCAACAAAACTCAAAGGCAACCTACAGAATGGGAGAAGATATTTGCAAATGACATATCTGATAAAGGGTTAGTATCCAATATGTATGTACATATACATATAAATAAAACTTGTAAAACTCAACATGCCTAAAACAAACACTCCAATTAAAAAATGGGCGGAAGACAAGAATAGGCATTTCTCCAAAGAGGACATCCAGATGGCCAATAGACACATGAAAAGATGCTCAACATCACTTACCTTCAGGGAAATGCAAATCAAAACTACAATGAGATATCACCTCACACCTGACAGGATGATTAAAGTCAACAGCAAGGAAACAACAGGTGTTGGTGAGGATGTGGAGAAACCCAAGAGGGTTCCCCTATCTACCTTTTAAAAGTGATAATGATGGGATGCCCGGGTGGCTCAGTGGTTAAGCACCTGCCTTCAGCTCAGATCATAAACCCGGGGTCCTGGGATCGAGTTCCACATCAGGTTCCCCTGAGCAGGGAACCTGCTTCTCCCTCTGCTTGCTGCTCCCCCAGCTTGTGCTCTCTCACTCTCTGACAAACAAGTAAAATCTTAAAAATAAATGTGATAATGATAGCAATATATAAAGGAATGACAAAAGGAAATAATTTAATAAATAATAATTTAAATGAAATGACAGAGATAACATCAATGTTACTTTAGCATCGTAGTCTAAAACCTTAAAAATATGTACCTCTAAGGGGAAATGTTATTCATAGTTTATTACTGAGAAAAAAAAATAGAACCATTCTGAGTTCTTCTATGTAAATGATCTCATTTTCAACCACACACTTCCAGAATTTTTTCTTTAATGAGCTATTTTCTATACTTTTTACGTGTATTTAACATGACAAATTTAGAAAGATACAAAAACAAAAAGGATAATGGAAATAGAAGGCTGTTTGTATTTAAAAGATTCATGAGCAGGGACAGAGGAGGCTTTCTCATCAATCGTCTGGCACCCCGCAGAAGGCGCATAAATCATAGATCTTGATTTTCTTTTAGGAAATAACAGTTATCATTTAATCTTTGGTGTTTTAGTTAGAATAGAGGTTTCAAAAAAACAAGAGAGACTGCTGATCATAGTGTCATAGAAATGTGTCTATCAAAGCACTGGGGTAATTAAGTTATCTCTTCTACTCCCCTATAGGCTATTCTAATTAGCATGCAACCACTTACCTTAATTTACTGTAGTCACCAAGGACAATGTGATTCTGACCATTGTGTTTATTATTTTACTGCCTGACAGCAAATTGTATTTGCTGTTTTATTGACTTGGGACTAAAAATGCATTATTGATTACCCATAATCAATCTGTTACAAATCTGGCTATGGGAAAAGGAAGAATTAATAAATCATTATAGAAACTTATTGGTTAATCAAGTTTATTCTCAGCGGCAGACACCCCTGCCCCTGTTCTCCTGCAAGGGCAGAGCCTCATTTGACTGCTTCTCTACTCTTCCCCTTTGAAACCTGAGTACTGGGGCAAAGCTGACCCCACCCCAGGTCATGGAATGAGACATCAGTAACCAAATATACAATAATAGAAACCAAACAAAGTACTACCATCCCTTTGGCCAGATATTGGTTTCATTGCCTAAGGTTAAGCTAATCAAGACTTAATTGGGTGTGTCAGCTAAATTGGCTAATTAGTCCAGAGGAACTTCCATTCCATAGTGATGGGAAAGCTTCTCTCTCTCTTTCCCTGACTCTCTGATTGTCTGTCTTCGTGCAAGGTAAAGCGAGTAAGCATGCCACCCCAGTGGCTACTCACGCTCTTCTCAGGAAGGAAGCCAGTTAACATATTGGAAAGGCCCTGACCCTCCCCTGCCTTTTCATGTCTGTTACAAGAGATGAAACACTTCTTTATGGTTAAAAGTACCGATCCCTGTGTAATAGGTGTGCTGGTGGTGCCTGCCCCACTTGGAAGGACACTGGGACTTATACACCCCAACTCCCCACAACACTCTGGCTCCAGAGGCAAGAACCACTGGTGGAGTGATGGCAGGATGAGCCCCCGAAGGTCCCACCTGCATCCGAGTCTCAGCTCTCTGTTCACACAAGTTCTGGTTCTCCTGCCTATGCCGAGGTGAGTAGATTTTCTGGTTGTTTCAACCAAAAGAAGTCTTATTAGCCCTGACAGGTCAAGTTCCTTCAGGAACCAGTATCTCCAGACCTGAATTGATCCACGTGACCTTGCCTACCTTGGGCATGCAGATCACCAAGTGCCCTGTCGTCTGAGATCGTCTGGCGGTGCTGCTGTCAGGCTTGACCTCTGCAGGGAGGACAAGCTGGAATGGCTGAAAATAAACAGGAAGTGTCCCGGAGAGGGAGGGCATATTACACGAGAGGGTTACTTCGAAAGGTATTTTCAGTACCAGTTCAAGATTCTCCATTCCATTTTTTAAAAAGATTTTTTTTTATTTATTTATTTGACAGACAGAGATCACAAGCAGGCAGAGAGGCAGACAGAGAGAGAGGAGGAAGCAGGCTCCCCGCTGAGCAGAGAGCCCGATGTGGGGCTCGATCCCAGGACGCCGGGATCATGACCTGAGCCGAAGGCAGAGGCTTTAACCCACTGAGCCACCCAGGGGCCCCTCTCCATTCCATTTTTTAAAAAACACATTTAGACTTAGTAGAAAAAAAAACATGTCTGGGTGATGCTTGATATGCATGAACTATTTAACCTATTTTAATAAATGGTCCAAAGAACAGTCATCAATCACAGTGAAACAGTCACTGGTCCATTTATGTTAACATAGCTAATAATAAAGAACTTACAGATAAAACTTCTTGTCATAAACCATCAACATATTTCTACTTTAAAGCCTTCATATGACTCCTATGAATGCTCATAACCAGCAAAAAATACTATTTCGGGGCATTGGGGTGGCTCAGTCAGTTAAGCGTCCTAGTCTTGATTTTGGCTCGGGTCATGATCTCAGGGTCGTGAGATTGAGCCCCATATGGGGTTCCAGGCTGGGTGTGGAGCCTGCTTAAGATTCTCTCTCTCTCTCTCTCTCTTGCTCTGCACCTCCACTCTGCTGGTTTTCTCTCTCTTAAAAAAAAAATACTATTTAAAAAATAATAAAATTACAGTTGCATAAATGAAATCACTCACAATTTAAATTGGGCATATGATTTGAATCTAAGTTCAAACACAGGCTATCACACATATAACCACCTTATCAGCTCTGAAAGGAGTACTAAACACAATAGATACAAATTAAAAATGTTAATTTTATGGAGCTACACAGTGGTTAGTCAACAACTAATCTTGCTGTATACCATTCCACCGTGTAAAATCATGTGTGAAAAACAGCTCTCTGACTGGGCCTCTTTTCTTCTCTTTTCATATTATGTTAACAATTTTCAAGGCAACCTAGCTTACTTTGAGGCTTGGCTTTTGAAACTAACAGTCCACCGCATTACGCTCACCTTTCCTTTGACCATGACCCGAACATAAGTTGGCTGTACGTCAACATCAATTAAAGATGTGTCCATGTACCTGCAACACGAAATATACCAAATCTTACCATTTTCAAAAACATTAAGTTAAAAGAAGTGCAAATAAAAACTACCATTTCCGGGATCATTTTAAATAAAATAAGCTTCCAATTACCCTGCTCAACAGGTCTTAAGTCTTACATTAATCCCTAAACCAAAGGAAATTCAATATATCAGCAATTTCATTTTTAGACCCACAAGTACTCTTGGCATTGATTGCCCCTAACCTAAAAATATCTGCGGCCTGAAACACCAGAGGTTTGCAAAAAACAGCTTGCCATGTTCTTTCATGAATATTTTATTTTAAGCCCCTACGCCTGACATGAATAGCCAGGAATGCTGAATCCAGGACGCTTGGGGCTTGCAACCAGCCGCTCCTGCTTCCTGAGCTGTTCTCCCTCCCCTGCAGCTGTTCGGCCTGGAAGCCTAGCTCTGCTTCTCCCTGTGAAGCCCCCTCCTGCACAGCCTTCCATCTATGGCTGTGGTCCCAGGATCGGGGTGACAGTTCTCCTTGACTTGAGGAACGAGTGAAAGAGTCAGGCTTCATCTCGCTTGTTTAGACAAATAATCAGACATTGTAGAGTTATACATTTAACAATACTGATCACAAACATAAGCAAACGCAGGGATGATTCAAAACTCGCACACGTTAAGGCAGGTAGAATGAGACCAGGGCTACAGGCACAGGCTTCAGTCCCACGGACTGTGAGGAAGGGTCTGCACCCCCTCCTGCTCCTTGGACCACATTCCTCAACTGCTCTAAGCCCAGGTTCTTCATCTGGAAAAGAGGATGCAAAGTGCCTGTCCTCTAAGATTGCTGTGAAGACACAGGCTGAGTGCCTAGTGCAGAGTTGGGGTGAACATAGTATGGTTCTATTTTATTTTTTTTAATAACAATTCCTGTAAGAGTAAAAAGCATAGGCAAGGTTTCTTAAAACCTCATGTTGAGAATCTACTCTGTTAATGGATCACATTCTCTTGCCCACACACAGAGCTGCCTAAAGTGTTCATCTGCCCCTACATCCAAGGTCTTGGCCTGTGCTGGTTTCCTCCACCTGAAATAATCTTCTGCTGGTTCTCGGAGACCACTGCTTTTCACCTTCAAATGTTAGCTCATGTCACCAGTTTCAGTGACCATCCCCAACACTGCTGACCACCAGACTGCTCACTCACACTGTTGGTCTCCACTCCTGA
>NC_081559.1:188619816-188896944 GCF_022355385.1 Mustela nigripes
ACGCTGGCCCTTCCTGTACAGGATGCTTCTCTCTTTGAAATTACTTATTAGATGCTTGCCTGTTTATTGTCTGTCTCCCCACAGGGCCATAAGCTCTAGGATAGCAAGACTGTGTTCAGAACACGCTGGCCCTTCCTGTACAGGATGCTTCTCTCTTTGAAATTACTTATTAGATGCTTGCCTGTTTATTGTCTGTCTCCCCACAGGGCCATAAGCTCTAGGATAGCAAGACTGTGTTCAGAACATGCCTATTACAGTCTCCCCATGCCTGGGACATAGTAGGTATTCTAAGATATTTTCCGGATAAAGACAGGAAATGTATATGAATGAATGAATGAATGAATGAATGAATGAACGAACTTAACTTTCATACATCCATGTGCCAATGAAGCTAACAAGGAATTTTAGTGTCATTAGTTCAGACAGAATCATGGGAAGGGAAGGATTTTACTACCTAGACAGGAGAAATTTCACCACTCCTTGAAAAAGTACACGATGGTGGATGGGGAGAGTTTTCGTGTGAGGACTGAACATGAAGGAACCAAGAGAGCTCCAAAGAGAAAGGGGTATACATTCATTAAGCTCTGGAAATACAGCCTAAACACAGAAAGGACTTAGAAAGATGAAACAGAATGTTTAATGAAACACAACAGAGAAGGAGTTTGGGTTGCTGCAGGGACAGAAGACAAGGGATCAGCTGGAGAAGAGCCACAAGCCTTTTAAAGGCAGGTGGGCTGGCAGCACCCGGGGCAGAAGACTTAACAGAAGGTATAACAGGGTGTCTCAGCATGAGGAGGAAGGAACACACTAAGAACTAGTCCTTCCTCACAAGAGCCAGAGTGGAAACAACCAAATGTCATGTACTGGTGAATGGATGTACAGAAATGTGGTCCAGCAACACAATGGAACATTACTTGGCCACAAACTGGAAGGAAATTCTGGCATACTACAACATAGACAGACCCCAAACACTTGACACAGAGGCAGAAGTGATTCCACTTATATGAAGTACCGGGAATTGGCAAATCTACAGAGACAGAAGGCAGACTCGTGGTTTCCAGGGGGAAGGGAAATGGGTGTGGGTTTCCTTTTTGTGGTGATGAAAATGTCCTGGGGCTCAATGTTGGCAACGCAGCACAGCCTGGTGAAGTCACTATGTGCCACCAAATCTTGTCCACTTGAAATGGCTGACCTGGTGAATTTTAAGTGACCTGTATTTTACTACAATTAAAAAAACAAAGAGTTGGCCCTTGGCCTATTGAGTACACTTTCTTGCTCCTCTGATTACTGTATTTACTCTTACAAGATTCACCCTCTGGAAATTTACTCCCTTCTAGATAATTTCAGGATAACAATCCCTCTGTTCTTCATAAAATGTCCACTGGGTTTACTGGGAGATTGGATAAGATAGAGCACACAAAGAAGGGCTTCAAAAGAGAAGGGACTTTATCATTCATGCTTGTAAATGTCCTCTGGCTCCCATGACAGGCATTCATTCATTCATCACTCAAGCATTCATTCATTCCTGAGCTCTCAGCACTCCAGGTGTGAGGCATTGGTGTTGGCACTGGAGAGACAAGGAGGGAGGAACAAAACAAAGTTCCCGCCTTGCCCACACATTTTTTAAAAATACAAGGAAATATCTTTTTGGTCAGGTAGAAATCAAAAAGCAGGAGAGGTGGAAGGAAGTGCTGGGGCAGGGATAGGCGCGGTCTTAGATCCGATGGTGAGCAGAGGCCCACAGGAAATGGGGCAGCAAGCCTTGTGGACGCCTAGCGTGAAGGCACACGGGCAGAAGGATGCATGGGAGCAAAATCCTGAGGCACTGGTGGGTCCCAAAGAGCTGGAGAATTAGAAAGACTCCATAAGTGGTCACTGAAGTCAGAAGCATGAAGGGCAGTGAGCCAAAATCTAAAATCCTCAAGGAATGAGGCAGGATAGGACACAGCCGGGGAAAAAGTTGTCTGCTAGAGATAAAGAAGCTGCAGGCTGTACCCGTAGGTCTCTAAGGTGGGACTGGAAGGTGGGGGGCACCACCTGATGCTCACTATTATATCAAAGTGTTTTGGAAAAAAGAAAGAGAACATAAAAGTACAGTGGCAGTACTGAGAGCCGAGGGGGTCTGCGGTATCAGCATTAGGAAGCAGCAAAGCTCTGAGAATTATTTAAACTCTGCCTTGGAAGAAGAGATCACAGAGTTTTTAGCCCTGGGATTGTTGGTTTATTTACTTCTGCTTTTCTTTTTCATTTTTATACTTTTTAAAATTATGGTATGTTCTTGGTCTTAAAAAAAGAAGGACGTCTTCATTTGGCAAACAAAACTCCATTTCAAAATACTTCAGAACTCAAGAGATGGCACTGAGTATGAAAACAGGAAGAAATGACATTAAATAAATCCATAATAAAATGTCCTTACCTATAGACAGCAAGGTCCAAGATGATCTGGTTATGTTTTTCATCATCTTTCAAGGAGAAGTCAAGTCTAAGGAGCAATCCGTTTGAGGGGAAGAAAGATGATGTCTTTAGCAATATTGTATAGATAACCCACTCCATTATCAAAAGTAAACTTGGTAATAATTATATAATAATCTCCAATGACAAAGTTATTTTGGTAGGTGAACAATAAAATGTCTACGTTATTTAAAAAATTCAAAGGAAACCTATAATATATTCACAAATTATTTGTTTACATTGTTAATGTGTGAGAATCCTAAGGTAAATAACAAAAAAATTAGCATTGGTGCAGACACAGAGACATCTGGTGGTTAAAGCTTTCTTTTCTATTTCATTCAAGTTTGTTAGAAGCAAGCTAAAACACTGTAATTATTTATGGGGAAGTAAATGTTGTATTTGCCTCCCTGTATCCAGCATTCTATCCCTTTGGTTTGTTTCTTTATTTGATTTGTTTGTTTTCTTTTTCCTTTTAGGTTTTATTTATTTTAAAGAGAGAGAGAGAGAGAGACAGCATGAGCAAGTGAGCATGAGCAGGGCGAGGAGCAGAGGGAGAGGGAAAGTAGACTCCACCGTGATTCCAGAGCCCCAGTGCAGGGCTCAATCCCAGGACCTGAGATCATGACCTCAGTGGAAATCAAGAGTCAGACGCTTAACTGACTGAGTCACCCAGGTACCCCATCCCTTCTGTTTTAAATAGTCCTGTCTTCCTTCTTTCTCCGTGCAATCTTTCTTTTTTTCCTTTCATTGCTGACTTTTGCGTCACCCTGGAAAATGCTACGACACTGCCCATGATCTATCACCTCCATACAGATGATGATACAAAGGTTCAGAAAGGTTGACCCAGCTGGAAAAGAGGCCATATGAGCCTGGAGAGGCAGGATTTCAAAGTCCTACCTCTGGGGTGGCTCAGCTAGTTAAGTGTCTCAGGTTCTGATCCCAGGGTTCTGGGATCAAACTCCTCATCAAACTCCTTGCTCCAGCAGGGAGCCTGTTTCTCCTTCTCTCTCCCCTTCTGCCTGCTGCTCTACCTATTTGTGCTCCATCAAATAAATAAATAAAGTCTTTAAAAAAAAAAAAACAAGTCTTATAATTTTCAACTTCCTAGGTATAACTTCCATAGTGGCAACATACCATTCAGAATTATTTGGTTGATTTATTTTGAGCACTTCGCTGGTCATATTATTCCATAAAATACATAATCCAACAATATTAAAGAATGTAAGCTAAATTGTTTGGAACGATGTGGCCGTCAGCAGAATGTCTGTGTGTGGCCGTCCCTCTCGGTGCTTTCAACAACCCAGCCTTGCAGGACTCCTTCAGTTGCTCAAATGACCCACGCATTTGTGATCTCATCTCCGGAGCTTTCTTATGTGTTGGCCCCTCTGCCTTGATTGCTTATTCCCCAATTGTCCAGCCAGCCAACTTGAACTCTCCCTTCATATATCACTGGAAAGGCAATTTCAGAGAGTTTTTCTATGGCAGAGATCGCTATTCATTCCCCACGGTCCACTTCCCCTTTATCCATAGTAATAGAACCCGTGATCTTAATGAGGAACATGCTATGCAGAATAAAGACAACACTCTCCAGCCTCCCCTGCAGCTGGATATGGCCATGTGATTTAGCTCCACGAAGGAGAGCACTGTATGGTGCTCTCTAGGAATTTCCGTAAAGAGAGGGAGTGTGTGCTCTTTCCTCCCTCTCTTCGTCTTCACCCAGCTGAACAAAGAGATTATAGGAGACCAAGAGAAGAGCCACAGAGACTACTTGGCAAACTGTTGTAACTGCAAGAGGCAGATGACAGGTTCTCAGATGGTAAGATGGAGTTAGTGAGAAGCAGTTGGATTCATGTAATATTGAAGGAAGAGATAGTAGAGTCACTGATAAAATGCCAGAGAGAAGAATCAAGGATGGATCCAAGGTTTTTGGTCTTGTTAAATGGGGGGGATGCTTGCTACTGAGTTGGAGAACACTGGGGGACAAGCATGTTATGAGGGAAAGTTGTAGTGGGCATGGGAATTAGGACTTCTGTTTCTGTCATGGTAAAGTTATAATACCTACTTTACATTCACATGGCGAGGACAAATAGCTAATTCAACATCCAAATCTTGAGTTCAGGGAAGAGACTGGTCTGGCTATAATGTAAAGATAGTGTTTAAAGCCATGGAATTTGGTGAGAGCCCCACAGCGTCAATGTGAAATAAGAAGGCAGCTGAGGAGTTGGCCTGGGAGCACTTAAGTACATCACAAAGAGAGTCCAGCAAAGCCTGTGAAGATGAGCAAGGAGGAAGGTCAAGGAATCAGAAGCAAAGGGAAGAAACTTCTAGAAGAAGGAAGGTAATGATGGAGATGCCTGTGTGGCTCAAGTCATGATCTCAGGGTCCTGGGATGGAGCCCAGGCTCTGTGCTCAGTGGGGAGTCTGTTTGAGGATTCTCTTTTCCCCTCTTCCTCTGCCCCTCCCACCTCTCAAATAAATAAATAAACCTCTTTTTAAAAGATTCTATTTATTTATTTGATAGAGAGAGGGACGGCAAGAGAGGGAACATAAGCAGTGAGGTGGGAGAGGGAGAAGCAGGCTTCCTGCTGCGCAGGGAGCCTGATGTGGGATCGATCCTAGGACCCTGAGATCATGACCTGAGCCACCCAAGTGTCCCTAAAATGAATAAATCTTTAAAAAAAAAAAAAAAAAAGGTAGGTAATGATCAATTTGGCCAAATTTGCTGGGTCAAGTATATAGAGCCTGAGATTTGAAATGAAGTGACTGAACACAAAAGCAAAGTGAACATGGACCATGGGGACATGTGACACTGAACACAGACATGATATAAACACAGGACACAGAAGCGATGTGAACATACAGAAATGATGTGACTACAAAAGTTTTAGGTGACAGAATATGCAGACATGGTTTCAAGGAGAGTGAAGTGAGGAGCTGGTGACTGAGTCCAGCATCTAAGTGGCTTGGCTACTAAGTGGGGACAGAGAAATAGGATGGTAGCTGCCAGGGGAACTAGAGAAAGGGACGTTCTTGTTTTTTAGGATGGATGATATCACAGTGTCCGTAAACTGATGAGTGGATCTACTGGGAGGGTGAGAAATGATACAGAAGAGAAGGGGGTCTCTGCAGAAGCAAGCCGTTGACCGGAAGAGGGGTGGGATCAGCATGCCGCAGAGAGAGTGACTCAGGACGGGAAGTTCGCCCCCTGCCGCAGGAGAACAGAGAATTTGTGCTACACCCAGAGACACTGATAAATTGGATGAGAAAACTTCTAACTGCTTCTTTTTCTCTATGGAGTAAGAAATCAGTTCCCTAGTTGGGACCACACAATGGAAGTAAGAAGGGAACAAAAGGGGCGAGAGCAGCCTATGGGAGACCGCACGAGTGAATTACCAACAAAACACAGTATGACCACCGGAAGTCCAATGGAGGTCCAGGGTCGTGGATTTCCAGTAAGACCAGCAAGGGAGCTGGGAGTTTTCCTCCAGGCATGCACGAGGGCAAGTGCAGGAAGGCATGTCTGATTTAAATGGGGTTGAAATGAGGAGGGAAGGAAAGAAGGACGAGAGTTGAAGGTCATGTCAAGAGCGAATCTCTGTGACGAACGATCAAACCGCAGCAGAGTGACAGAAGGGGAGAAGATGAGCGGCAGGGGCAGGCAGAAAGCCAGGAGATGAAATGGTTCTTGATCTTCATGGGCCAGGCGATTACTGGAGCGCAGAGAGCTCCCCAGGAGCATAGGGGATGGTGCCCAGTGGGACACTCAAGGGAAGATTCCAGAGGTGGAAGAGATACAGAAGATGGCAAATCTGAGAATAAAAGGGAATTGGGTGGCCGGACTGCAGGGGAGATGATGGCGGGGAGTGAGGTGGTAGAGGGCCAGGAAGGCCCAGGCTGGGGTGGGTAGTCTCCATCGAGGGCGAAGTCACACGACTGACGATGGGAGGAAGGGCAGAGACAAAGACACTGGTCTGCGCGCAACAGTCTTCTGCGGTGAGGGGGTGGAGGGTGAGCGTAAGGATTGGGCAGAAGTAGTCCACGACTGCAGAAGGGCAAGGGTGGTGCATCCAGATGGCCTGTGCTCCAAGGGGGGCTGGGAATATTTGGGCAAGGGAAGAGAAATGGTCTGAAAGTGGCTAAGAGGTACAGCTCTCCTAGAGGTAGATGTCCTACGGAGAATAAGGGAGGCAGAATCCTTAGCTTCCATTCATGAAAGAGGATAAAAGGCGTGCTGAGAGAAAAGGCTGAGGATAGAGGCTTTGCTGAGGAGGCACGAGTTCCAGAGGGCACGGTAGCAGGGAAGGACGGGTCAGGCAGGAGGAAGCGAATGAGGTGGACGGAGAGGTGTACAGAGCCATAAGGGACTAACTTTCTGGGAGGTGACGGATGACCCAGGACGGGGAGGAAGGGTGACCATGGCAGGACGAAAAGTAGGTGGTAGTAGGGCAGGTGGGAGGTATTCAGTTCTTCACGGATCCCCCTAACCAGAGTTAGCAGTCGGGGCAGGTGAAGTGGTGAGTGTGGTGTGAGGAGAGGTGGTCTCACCGGGGTCCCAGAGAGCTCTGAGAGACTCCCTCAGGCCCTGCCACAGGCTGAAGGGAGACTGCCTTCCAACTAGATTTCGGAGTTCAATGAATGTGGACACCTGTCACAGTCACTGCCGTATCCTCATGTCATGTCTTACGCTACATTAACTTCTGCAGGATAAAGAAGCGAGGTGTTGTGCGGCAGATATAAGCTTGATCATGGAAGTCACTAAAACTGGGTTAGCATGAGCAAGGCAGACACACCATCCATTAGCTTGGGCAAGTCACTCCACCTCTCTCAAGCTCAGGTTTGTAACCCATGAAAAACAAATACTGCCTGGCACACGAGATCACCAGGCAGATGGAATAAATGATGCCTGGGGATGATCAAGACAGTCCCTTTCTCCTGGGCCTCACATAGAAAATGAAAGGGAAACAGACAGCCTTTGAGCAATGAAATGAAGCCAACGAGATTTAGTCCAAAGGGTTTTTGGTCTGTACTTTGGCCACGAAAGGCTATTTATTTATTTATCTATCTATTTATCTGTTTATTTATTTATTGGCCTTCTTTCTAGTTTTAACTTTTAAGACAGCCAGACAGGGTAGATATTATTAGACCTGAGGATTTCTGGTTTGAATACTTTCCTTCTCTAATTAATGTCATTGAAGTATCTATATCAGATTCTTCCCTTAGCCCCCCAGTGCTTTGGAGACATATCCCAGAGTGGAAAGCAGACACACACACAGGAGAGGTACCATAGTCCCAGCCACCCTGTTCAGGGCAGAGCTTTAAACATCAATAAACATAAGAATAATTCACTTGGAATTTTCAGGCAGAAAACTGGATATGGTCCAAAGTTTCAGGGGATATATAAATAACTAGGATTTCCATATGTCAAGATCATGTTTGGAGTGCCAAGAAAATAAAATATAACATTATGTACTTGAAAACATCATAGATGCTCTGCTTTCAAATATACGCGCAGTGACATTCTTACTAGGCTCATCAGGCTTGTTAAGAGCATTTAAGATACATTCTCAACACAGCAAACCTGCAAGTGAAAATCATCGTAATGACCACCAGCAAATGTTCTGCTTCTTACAGCATCTCTTTGGTCTCACGTACTTGGGATCATTTACGTTCAAGGCCTTCCCATCTTTAGTGATCAAAATCCTGGGTGGTTTCACTTTCTTCTTCTTTTCACTTGGATTGGAGATGGATAGAACAAGGGGCAATGGGGAGAGAGAAGAATAAAGAGAATTAAAAAGGAATATTTTTGTGAAACAGTTTAAGAGAAATTGATGAGATATCTGTGAACACATCAACAATTCACTGTTCTGAAGCCCATTCTTTTAATGTTATGCTGGGAATTGATAATCAAACCAGATTTCTGCATGATTGCATCTATATCTGTAAAGCAAAAATGTGACCAAGACAATTTGGCAAATAATTAAAAAGGGGGGGGGTGGAATCCCTCCTTTGTGTGAAATATCCATGAATATTTCGATCAGTCTACTTTATGATTATTTTCCCAGATAACTGTCAATTCTCCATTTGTGTCTACATCTCTGCGTTAGTTAAAATGGTCATTTTTAAAATGCCAAGTAGATTGTATTCTATAAAAGTAAAAATACCAATACTTTAGAATCTATGCAAAAGGATGTTTATCACAGTCTTAGCAGTGGCAAAACCCCAGAACTATGATGAATGCCCTTCAGTGGAGGAGTCATGGGCTCCACGGTGGTATTCATGCTATAAAAGAGGTTGCAGCTGTTAAAAAATGTGTTCGCTCTTTATCTACGGCTCAAAAAATTGATGGAAAATGTTGATGATGTATTTAGTGAGCACAAATTCATAAAATATAAATCCATTTTTGTTTTGTTTTGTTTTAAGAATTTTATTTATTTATTTGACAGAGAGAGACACCGCGAGAGAGGGAACACAAGCAGGGGGAACTAGGAGAGGGAAAGCAGGCTTCCGGTGGAGCAGGGAGCCCAATGTGGGGCTGGATCCCAGGATACTGGGATCATGACCTGAGCCAAAGGCAGATGCTTAGTGACTGAGCCACCCAGGTGCCCCTCCATTTTTTTTTTTTAAAGATCCTAAATCATACATTTGCAGAGATGATGTATACCATTGTAGAGGGTAGAGAAGGCTCTGGTGGGATTGACCCCAGCCTGCTAACACTCATTACCTAAAGAGGTACAGACAAGAGGAAAAGAAATGGTTTAGAGAGGAAAGATTCATGGGATAGCATGAAAGAAAAGTGCAGAATGTAAGTTCTAGCTATTTAAACATTACCGAAGATCTATACAAACTTCCTAAGGCATACATGGACAAGCTTTGGAAGACCAGATGGAGAAATGTGTTTAGTAAATGGAACTGTAGGCAATTCTTTGCCTTGAATTTCTCCTTTTTTAATACAGATTTTGTATCAGTTAACTTTATTTTAAAATGTAAATTTATGCACATTTTTCTGCATCTTAAACTGGGTCCCCAGGTCCAATAAGTTAATATGTCCATGCACCGCATTATTCTCCATGACCCAGGACAATTAAGGGACATCCAGGAGAGGCAAACATCCCAGGGACCAGGGGGACTGAGTACACTACCGCATACAGTATGGAGTGACTTGCATTTCTATCCATTTTAGCTGTACTTTATTTTAGGCTGTTAGGGGAGAAAAAAATGTTTCCTGGTTTCAGGCTCAATCCAATGTATTACACAATATACTTTAATATATGGACATTTTATCTATGTACACATACATAAATATGATATGTATATATGCATGTACATTGCATATATGTTGGAAAGATACTACATATTATAAAAAAACATGTCAAACTTTCATTCCAGAACTTTCTTAAGTCTACAAAGTACTTTTACACATTGGCTCATATGATTGTCTTAACAACACAGCAGGGGAATTAAGGCAGGGATGAGAATCCCTGTCTAGCAGATAAGGAAACAGATGAGCAGTTAGGTGATTCCCAGCATCACACAGACAGTAGGGCAGAGTCAGCATGTGAGCCCATGTTTTATTCCAGTGCTCTCCCCAAAGCATGGGGTGGCCTCTCTGTGTACAGACTACCATATTTTATAAACAAGAATTTTGGGTAAAATTCAATTCTCATTTTGATACCTCCCTATCATCTAGCTAATGAACAAAATGGCATGAAAGCAGAAGTGATTGCTAATAGTCTTTTTTAGTCTTTTAGGTTCTCGCTTTCAGTCGATAATCACAGGGAAAGACACTGTGCTCCGCTGTCGTAACTGCCACGCAGACAGCGGTGTATCAGAGTTAAATGATCCCATTCCCAGGCACAGGAATTAGAAGTATTTCCATAAGTGGCACATTTTATATACTAGGCCTGAGCAATGACATGAAATGACATAGGGCTTAGCTTTTAAAAAGCCTCTTTGAGAATAACAATTTAAGCATTCTAGCTTCTAACAAATCATCAAGCTATATCTAAACAATTCAGAAGTGAAAGCATATGGTGGAGTGCCTAAGAGAGTTGTATTAGGAAAATAGAATGCCCAGTGAAACAAATTTCTAATTTCGCAAATTATAAGATGCAAAGGAACTTACCCCACAAACTGCCCTTTTTCTCGGTGGTGTGATGATCATTATCTCTAACCCGGGCCATACTTGTATTTGATTCACTGAAAGTTGTTAAAAAAGTAAAGACATCCAAACAAAACTACCTAAAATGCCATCATTCATGACATCCTAAGGAAGGGAGTCTGATATTAACAAGTGTTAGTAGATACAATGCAACAGGGAGCTGAACTTGAAAGCAAAGTCAATGTGTGATGGCTAGCAAAGATTGAATGCAGTTAAGGAGTAAAATCATGTGCAGTCATGAAAATATAATCCCTTGGAGAGCATTGCATCTCTCTCAATGATAGGAAAAAATTAAATACCTTAATTTTTCTTGGTCTTTTCGCTGTTTTTCCATATGCCTAAGTGTTTCCAATCGAGATTCAGGAGTAAACAAAGAGGGCTTGTTCCAGAATTCCAGGTCATCTTCACTGTCCTTGGACTTTTTTTGGTTGCATTTCCCTTCTTGTCCTTCTGGCGCCTGGACATGGCAGCTGCTCTCTACTGAAAAGGGGCTGGAAGAACAAATAGATCCAGAGCATGTAAGACCAATACTGGGTATCATGGAGTTTTGTGCTCAATACTGTCCCTTAAATCTCTTACACATTTTTCATAAGTTATCTTCTTACCTTTGAATGACAAAACATGTCTACAGCCATACCACCCTGAACGCGCCCGATCTCGTCTGAATGACAAAACATCTCAGAAAGAGTGCCTATGTAAGCCAAGGTAGACAAAGGTACTGCCCCAAATGGGGTAAGCCCTTATCATCTAACACGTGTCACACTGCAGTGATCAGACAGAAGGGCTCCCAGGTCTGGCTGACATGAGTCACCTGGGGAGCCTTATGAAGAATACAGATATCTAGACTCCCACCAGAAATTCAATAGATGTGGGACTGGGCCCAGGAATCTGTGTTTTATGATATTTTGCAAGAAGCTCTCATGATCAGACAAACTCAGGGACCACTGGGCCTTCCCAATGACCCCACCTCCATTCTGGCACTCCTCAGTTCCACCCCCCACACTGCTCTCAGAGAAATCTTTCCAACAGGCAAATTAGATCAGATTATGTCCAGGTTCTTTATTGATTCTCTATCTCCAAAATTGCCTAGTGGGATATATAGGCTCTTCCGTGGTATGGCCTTTTATGGATCACTTCTGATGTCATAGCTTTAGATGGTAACAGTGCTGTGTTCTCTTTTTTATTCATGTTCTGTGGACTGTCTGAGTTAAATGATGTCTCTCTATGACATCAAATGGGGCATATGGCATTCATTCAGTGTGGACTCAAGAAATATTTATCGAGCACCTTCTGTGTGCCAGGCACAGAAAATGACACTATTTTCAGGAGATGCTACTCTAGCAGAGGAAAAATGACACCAGTCAAACAGTAAACACTGAGAGATTCTCTCCCCTCACCTTGCCCTGCAACATAAACTCTGTTTCAAAATGACATTACATGAAAAAATCCACAGGAAGCCTTCAGCACCAAGTATGGCAAACATTAAGTACTCATCATAAATGTTACATTTTATTGTTGGTACAGAAATGAGATGACATCAAAGGCTCATTTAGTTGACCTTCAGATAAGATGCGATTTGAAGAGATGGACCAAAAACACTAGAATGGGAAATTTAAACAGTATAAACAGAACACAGAGTAAGATTCTGCTTACACTTTGTTACATATTACAAAATGTAACTATATAGTTTAATAAGCAAAATAATGCAAATTGCTGAAAACAAATGCTTCGCCGTATAGCTATAGTTCTTTATGGTGTTGAAAAGCCAATCTATTAAGGGGATCTATAATATTCTCCGACATTCTAGGTAATCATCACTGAAATAATTGATTCCATTTTCAGTTAAAAGAATTTGTTTTTTCTGGAAAGTGACTAATTGTTTCACTTTTATCTTTTGCGATGTAAAATAAAATAGTAAACATAAAAATAATTGCACTTAAGGAAAACTATAGAAATATCAGCTAAAGAACTCAAGTCTCCAAAAGCAAAATGCATGTAAATGCACACCGCTGGGTGATGAAGCAAACTGAGCTCATTAGGATACGAACAAACAATGTGCTCTCCAGCCACTTCCTTCAAAGCTGTGCCCTCAGAACTCTCTTCCCACTCCCGAGCACATCCCACAGCCTGAAGTCCCCCCCAAGCACAGTCCCATCTCAGCTCAAGGTGTTAAAGGCCTCCAGTTTAAATAAAACTTTACTTCCATTCCAGTTGAAGCCCTTCCGCTCCCTCTCCAAACTCCGCCCCTCACCCAGCTCATGCCTGGCCTACGCATGCGGAAAGGGGCATAGGCTACTCCAACCCATCACTGCTCATCTACTCCTTCCCCTTGTTTCCCACCTCACTGGCTTCTTCAGGTCCCCCTGACCTCAGAAATTTGGGCCTGGGACAACAGATAGGGAGAAGGAGGCAAATACATCTTCTAAGACAGATGCTCTTAGACCTTGGCTGCTGGCTCCCTCTCCAGGGCTGATGCCCACTTACTGGCTTTCTCTTGTAGGCACGTATATTGGTTCTTGGAGACATTAGAATAGCCTTCCAAGTTCATATTCCCTATCCAGCTGGTCATGTGTGACAACGCCTCAGCTTCTGCCACTGACATCCACCCCACACTCTCAATCCTACCGCTCTCTTGGACAGCAGCCCTTCAAAGACAGTTCAAGTACAGTTCCTTCCACTGTATGTACTTGGCCCATGGGATAGCCACAAACCCTTGTCATGACAGATGCGTGGAGTATAAACTGAAGCCACTAATGCCCACTTTCTTGATCCTTCCGCTCTAGGCTATTCCAGGACAAAACTCATCTCTTCAGTTCTCTCGAGGCTAGAAACAGGCTTCAGAACTAGTCAAGGGATGAGATGCTTGTCTCCCTTCTTGCAGCCCTGGCATCTTTATGGCGTTTCTTCTTACAGTCTCGAAAGTGGAGTAGCCCTCTACTCTCTCTGACTAGGCTAATGATTCACTATCTTGATGACCTTCCTCCAGAACCTCTGGGTTTCTGTCCAAATAGGCAGAATGCAGTCAGAGGAGCAGTGGCTGAAGGAGGAACCAGTCAGTCCTGTGGGGAAGCAAGGAGGCACCTGCAAGAACCCCAGCTGCAGGCTTCTACTCAACACAAGAACAGATCATTTTAAACATTTGTGAACTTGTATAAACCAAGAAGAAGAAATGACCCCCAACACATTTTATGTGCCTATTATAGCTTTGATGCAAAACACTGGGGAAAATACAATGAAAAAAGAATATTACAGCATAAACTCACTTATGAACATAGGTTTAAATATTATAAGTAAAATATTAGCAAAATGAATGCAGAAATCTATTAAAAATATGCCATGGACAAAAATGAATTTATTCTGGAAATTCAAGGATGGCTTAATATTGGAAAATTTATTAATGTGAGTCAACACATTAACAGATAAACATGGCTATCACAAAAGAGGCCAAAAAGGTACTTCGTAAGATCCAGGATCTGTGATAACAGATCTTCATCAATTTGTAATCAAAGGACACCTACTTAACTCTACCAAAACCTCACAGTGAACACCTTACTTATGATGAGAAATTGGAAAGATTCTTTTTACAGTCAGAACTAGACAGATTCTCACTCTTATTGTGGCTATTCCATTCTATACTGGAGGCCTTAGCAGGCATCATAAAGAAAATTTAAAAAAAAAAAAGCAGAGGGATAAGGATTGGAACATTTTTTTAAGTTGCCATTTATTGGGAAAAAAAAAGTGTGTTCTTCTATATAGAAAACACAGGATCACCTACAGACTAATACCACATCTTTTAAAAAGGTCAGCAAGATTGCTTAATACAGTATCAGTATACAGAAATCTTTTGTCTCTTTATACAATAGCAGGAACCAATTACAAGAGTATTTTAAAATCCCATCTACAAGATACTTGGAAATAAATCTAATAAAAATGGTGTAAAACCTCTATGGAGAAAATTACAAAACCTTATTGAAGGACTCAGAAGAAGGTCTAAATAAACAGAGAAAACTATTCAAAGTTCAGCAAGGAAGGATCAAAGTCAGGAAGATGTCAACTTTCCCCTAATTAACATATAAATTAAATGCAATTTCAATCAAAATTACACTAGGGATTTTTAGGGAATTTGAATAGCAGATTCTAAACTTACAGAAAACTAAAGAGCTAAGAACAGCTGAGATTAATTTGAAAAATGGGAATACCTCCTACCAAATATCAAGATTTACCATAAATCTACAGATATTAAAACCATGTGAAGGTGCATCCATGATGCAGTCTAGGGAGCCCAGAAATGGACCCATGAGTACATGAGTAGAGGGTACATGGTAAGGGTGGTGTTACAGATCAGAAGAATAGCATCTTTATAATGGCGCAGACAACTGGCTACCCAGATGGAAAACAACTGGTACCCTACCCCACACTGTAGTCGAAGGTTAATTCCCCATAGACAGATAAGACATTGGAGTAATGGAAATTTTCCACAAATGAGTCCAAAAAATACAAAAATAAACAACTACATTACTATTTTTGAATTCTATAAAACAGAAGCACTTATAAAAATTAAAGGCTGGAAGAAGATATTTGCAAAACACGTAACTCCTAAAGAATTTGCACCTAGAATATAAAAGAACTACAAATCAATAAGGAAAAAACCTTACAACTTAGTTAAAATAGGCAGAGGACCTGAAGAGAACAACTATGGATAGCCAATAAAAACAGAGGCAGACATCTAAGATACAGATTCCAGGGTCCTGGGATCAAGTCTCGAATCAGGATCTTTGCTCAGTGGGGAGCCTCCTTCTCCCTCTCCCTCTACCTGCTGCTCCCCATGCTGTTCTCTTCTCTCTCTGTGTCAAATGAATTTAAAAAATTAAAAACAAACAAGAAAATTGGGCAATGAATATACAGGGGGGTGGGAATCTCCTAATTGAGGATGTGGAAACGTCTCTGCTGAACACGCTAGAGAAGCTTTCATACCTGCGGGAGGAGACATGTGCAACATTGTCTGAAGGAAATGAAAGCAGGGAAACAATCTAAATGACCATCTGATGAGGGATGGCTGGCCGGGGCATCTCCTGCTGAGTTCCACCAGGAGGGCCATGCAGGCAGTGAGAGCCAGTACACATTCTGATCCAGCAGGGCCAACGGGTTACCAGCTGTCAGATATTGTGAACATCACCATCGGAGATAAACTGAGTTATTCATCCAGTGGAATGTTATTCCCCAGTTAGAATGAATCAATAGCTCTACCTGTCTTTCTATGCAAAAATTTCAAACACGTAACACTGAAGGAAGAGCAAAGTTGTAGAAAGATATTGTTTACGCCAAAACACACACACACACACACACACACAGCCACTCTTGTTCAAGGAAGCATAATTACACTGTAAATATATTTCATATATATATGGATGGGATCACATATACCACATATGCACTTAACTTTCAGGATGGCAAACCCACTGAAGATGAAAAGAAAACAGCATAGACTCTCGGGGATATTTTATTTCTTATTTTTAAAAAGATCCAAAGCAAACATGTAAACTATTGATATTTATTAAATCTGGGAAGAACTATAGTGTCTATTAATTTTCAAAACATTTATTTATGCCTCAAATATCTTATAATTTTCTAAGATTAAGAGATTCTGCTTTCAAAATATTTAAAGCTTTCACTATATGGAATCAAATCAACTGACTATAGCTGCAAGTCATTTAAAATAAACGAGTGTAAAAAATTCATGCTTGTATAAAAGACCAATTTAGAGGCTTATTAATCACATTAAAATATATTCATTATATAATTCACAAAACAGAATATTTTATGATGCAATCAAAATTATTTGACTTATAATAATGTGACTTACATTTAACTTTTCTAAAATATCCCCACTATTATAAATCAAAGTACACCTGTTCATTCATCTTTCCTGTACATCTTATAGAGATTTGTCTGCAGGATAATTTTAAATGCAAATTAAATTTGCCAGCTTGGAAAGGCATTTTTTTCATAAGGAAGGAAAACCTCAAAGAATTGACCCAAATAATGAGACGTTCCCACTCTTTCCTCCAAAATTCACATCACAATTTACTCTTCAAATCAGTCATCTGAAATATGATACCGTGGACACTTTGGGAAGTGAGAATAGTTTGCTGCTTTTAACCAAAGTTGAGGAGAAAGTAAACTCTCATACTTCGGTTGCGCGTAAAGTAGCACTGATGTCTGCATACCTCTGTCCCTCAAAGCCCAGGTAACTTCTCGCCTTCGCTTCCTTTTCCTCCTCTTCCCGCAGGTTCCTCTGAGCCTCTTCCTTGTCTTTGGCTCTTTTGAGGCAATAAGCTTTCTCTTGCTCTCTGATTTGTTGTTCAATTACTGGAAAATTCTGCAATGCCTGAATCCTTTCTGATCGCTCTATTTCCTTACCATCCAACCACTTGAATAAAAAACAAGCAACATGGTACAATCATTCAAAAGTCACAATATGAATCAGCCCCAAGTTGACTTTGATTGGAATATTGTGAATTTAGAAACAATAAGTAGTATACCATAGTGATAAGCACAGTATTTAATGGGAACCATCAGGAATTTTGATCAAAATCATTTATTTAGTTCAATTAACAGAGTTACAAAGTATCTTTTTTTTTAAAGATTTTATTTATTTATTTGACAGAGAGAGATCACAAGTAGGCAGAGAGGCAGGCAGAGAAAGAGAGAGAGGAGGAAGCAGGCTCCCTGCTGAGCAGAGAGCCCGATGCGGGACCCAATCCCAGGACCCTGAGATCATGACCTGAGCCGAAGGCAGTGGCTTAACCCACTGAGCCACCCAGGCGCCCCGAGTTACAAAGTATCTTTACTGGTAAAATAATAGGTACGTCTTCTGTTGAAACCAATTATTAATGACAAGCTCTCAAAATATATTGATTTTATAACTTGGCACTATTCCAGCAACGCCAAATCCTCAAGTCAAACCACAGCTCCAAGTATAACAATGACACTTCGCAAATGCTCTCTACAAAAAAGGGCCTGGTATGTTACACAAAGTTGGGCTCTAATACAAACAGGCACGTGTTCTAACCTTAACAACAAAATCGAACACACTATATTGTTAACTGTTACAGTCATTATTTATATCTGGAGTTTTTATGGTGATTTTCCAAGCTGAAATATTGGAACAATTATCTGGATGGGCCCAGTGTAATCACAAGTGTCCTTATAAGGGAAAGAAGGAGATCAGGAAGAAAGAGTCAGGCTCAGAGTCAGGGAGAGCTTAAAAGACATACACAGTTGGCTTTGTAGATAAAGGTAGGGGCTATGAGCTCAAAAAAGTAGATGCTTTTAGAAGCTCAAAATGCAGGGAAATGAATTCTCCCCTGAGGTCAGCAGAAGGAACACAGCCCTGCCAACACCTTAATTTTAGACATCTGACTCCAGAATGGTAAGAGCACAAATTTGTGTTGTTTTAAGCTACTATGTTTATAGCAACTCAGCATCACAACAGTAGGAAACAAATACAAAAGGAAAATCATACAAAGATTGGGTAAAACACAAATTTAAAAAATTAATCAGGATCAGTGAAATTATACGTCAAAATTATAATGTTGATATTTGGAAAAACAATTTGCAGTACATTCTGGATATAAGGACTCACATGGGCTGCAGGTTTCAGGCACCTGGCCAACAGCTGTCACAGCTGCCGGCTTGAATGCACAGTGGCAACAGGGGCCCCTGCATGCTTCCAGGGAAGTGGCTCACAGTGGTATGCTACAGGATCCATTTCTATGATATTCTGGTTCTCATCATTCATGTTTTTAGTACGTCAGCATATGATGATGATCAGCTTGGGTTATGCTTGAGCTAATATATCATTTTATTCTAAATATATATTCCAGATTCAATTACCTGAGTCACTCATTCTCTTAATCAAAAAAAAAAAAATTACATTAGAAGAAATGTGTTCCATAAATCCATCAACCTCGACTATGCAGAACACAGCTGTCTAAAAACAATGTCCTCTGAGAATAAAAGAAAATGCCTATCACGAAGTCAATGCATTCTTGCATTTTCTTGCAGAAGCATATGGGACTTATGCAGGTCAGAAACTCTTGGAATTACATGAAAATTAGCATTACTAGTTGAATATAATCAGGTACATGATTTCTCTAGAAACCATCTGTTTTTCCCCAGATTTCAGAAACATTAGGTGAGGGGAGATACGGCATAACAGGTTAACACATAGAGCGAAGGCTCTCCAGTGAGGTCCCTGGACCAGCAGCATCAGTGCCAGTGGAGATTTTGTTAGAAATGGAAACTCCTGGGTGCTACATCAGACCAATGAATCAGAAACTCTGGGGTGTGGCTCAGCAAACATTCCAAAGAGTAGCAAAGTCTGAGAACCACTAGCAGAGAGAATGAGCTAAGGGAAATCAATGCAAGAAAGTTGTAGAAGCACAGTAGTTTAAGAAAATGCTATACAGAGGTACACAGCTCATCACCTCAAAAACTCTCAGCTCTCAGTTTGCTATTAGTAATGATGAAAGCCCTCCATGACTATGTTTGCATTCATCAAGAAATAGTTCAGCTAAGCCCTGTTGTGTTTTGAATGAGAAAGGAGAAATGTATTTATTTTCCAAAAGTTTATTAAATCCATTAAAACAACTTCAAAGTTTCAGTAAACGGAAGGATTAGTTCTGATTTTCTGGAATATTCTGTTCTCTAAAACCACACATTCCCTGACAATGCTGTGAATAAACATGCAATATAACACGTTGCTTGTTTTCATTTCTCTGAGATTTCTGCATCATTAATATGAGCATACCTTTAATTGCTGAAGGGTTGCCACCACGAACTGCCTATAGCCGTCAAAGTCAGCACACGGGTTACCCATGAGAAAGAGCTCCTTCAGGTGGATATTGTGCTGTAGGGTTTTAATGCTGCTCAACTCTCCAATGAAATTTACAGTCAGGTCGAGTTTTGTCAGCCATTCGCATCCTGTGGAAAGAAGTGAAAAGAAAACAAAGCAAAAAAAAAAAAAAATCACACTCGTAATGAAATGTGTACAACAGCTCAAAGCAGGAACAACAGTTGCAATATTTTAAGTATGATCATTAATTACAAGGCTTACCAAGAAATACGTTTTCAGAAATACCAACTCAAAGGGTAGCCCTGACTCGCTTTTCTTTTTTTTCTTTTTCTTTTTTAATTTCATTTATTTATTTGACAGAGAGTGAGAGAGAACACAAGCAGGCAGAGCAGCAGGCAGAGGGAGAGGGAGAAACAGGCACCCTGCCAAGCAAGGAGCCCGACATGGGGCTTGATCCTAGGACCCTGGGATCATGACCTGAGCCGAAGGCAGTTGCCTAACCAACTGAGCCACCCAGGAACCTCCTGACTCGCTTTTCTATGTGCATTTCCCCTTGTCTCTCCAGCCAAGGGAAATCACTTTCCCTGCCCGATCTGCAAGCCCTGGGCTGGGTAACATGCGGATTTGGTCACCCTGTGCTACTAGAGAGGACACGACATCAGAACAAAGGTCCTTCTAGAGAGGATACCAGCACTCTGTCCTGAGGATTTTGCCAGGTGGGCAGGACACATCTCTCCATGAAGGGTGATGGTGGGAGGGGTCTCCAAAAGGCATAGCATTTCATAAACCTTAGGCATCAGAATTAATATTTACAAAGTCACACTGAAGGGACAGAATGACTCCAAGACCACTAGGAACTGTACTGGAGGTATCAACAACAGTAAAGAGTTAGAGTTTGGTCCTCAGAGGAGTAACAGAAAAAGGACGAGTCACGGATGCAAAGACAGTAGATCTGCCCCATCTGCCTACATTGTAGAGAGGGCTGGATGCCACAGAAATCTGAATCAACTCCCTTTCCTCACATCCCATGGGAACCTGAGAGTTAGGAATACTCTAGTATTAGGCAGATCGGAGTTCACATTCCATCTTGGTCACATCCTTGCTGTGTGATGTTGGATAAGTTACAGGCTGCAGCCTTTGCCTCTGCAGTTTTACAAACAGCACTGGTACCCAGCTCAGGGGTTGCTATAAAGACAATGTAAGATGATTCAGGTGAGGTATTTAGCACAGTACCTGTCACCTAAAGAGCTTCAGCAAACATTAGCTAGGATGAGAAATGACCCAATAAGCACTCTTGGGATTATGCTGGACAATGTAATTATGGGGGAAGAAGGATGCTTGCTTTCCCATGAGCAAAAGTTTGCAGTTCCTCGGTGTGGATTTAGGAAGAGTTGATCTGATTTACACAGCAGCCTCTGCGAGCTAGGTTCAGTAGAAGGCTGTCTTCCTGTGGCTGGCTCACGCTTGTTGGATCCACCTGGCAGAGTTTGCATCCATTAATACCTAGAGAGCCATCTCCAGCTGAAAACCCAGCCCTGCCTTGCTGTGCACCATTTCTTCAAATGTCTACATGCTCCGGCCCTCCCATAGGCTTCCTGATTCTATCTTGCTTTTCTGTTGTTGTTTTGGGGCTGTGTAACTTAGGGCAAACTTGCAAACTTTGGTTCCTGATACAGTAAACTCACCAGTATGATCTTGATTCAGGTGGGTTCATAGATCTGCAATCACGTCACCTTGGGCAAGGTTCTTATTGTTAAAGGCTATACAATGGAACCAGCTTCATTAAATGTTAGTTTCTCTCTTCTTTACTCTTTCTTGATGCTAGCACCTGACTCCACCTTGTCCAGAATTCCATGTTTTCTTCCTATCTTGTCATATCCCAAACCAGAATCTTCCAAATAAGATCGTTCTGCATTAGTGCTTCCAGAGGGAGGGCCTCACTCTCGAGTCATCTATTCCTGGGTTCATTCATCCCTTCATTCAGGAGTTATTCCCCAGTCCCTGCTATGACCAAGTTACTGAGCCAGGACTTCAGGATAAAGGGCTAAATATGGAGAAAGGAGAAAAAAGATGGACATTCCAGGAAAAAAAAAAAATTGGGGGCAAAGAAGTGAATCTGCAGAGGCAGGCAGAACCAGAAGTAGGCAATGCCTACTGTTATAAGCCAGCCTACATCGATATGCTCTGGTTCTTTCTCCATCCCCATTCATTGTTCGACCCATTGGTTTTGGCTTCCACCCTCAATATTCTACTAGATTTGCTCCTCTAAAGGTGACAAAGGATATCCTCATGTTGATAAATCTAACAGACCCCTCTCAATCCATTATGTCACTAGAACAGTCGATGCTTATGGCACGATTGACCATGAATTCTTTTTTTTTTTCCCCAAAGATTTTATTTATTTATTTGACAGGGAGAGAGAGATCACAAGTAGGCAGAGAGCCAGGCAGAGAGGGGGAAGCAGGCTCCCTGCTGAGCAGAGAGCCTGATTCGAGGCATGATCCCAGGACCCTGAGATCATGACCTGAGCCGAAGGCAGCGGCTTAACCCGCTGAGCCACTCAGGCGCCCCGTCAAGTACACTTCTTAACCGACCATAAATTCTCTTTGAAATGCCTCAGTGGTCTTGGGGTTTACTTTCTTATAGATAGGCCAAGCAGAAGAACAATTAAAATTTAATCTTTCCTTGTTCTCTTTTATAATTCAGCTTATTACTCTTGGTCCCCTTTACAGACTTTTGCGCTCCATCAATGGTAACATATCCCAGATTTCCATCCTCGACCCAGTATTCTGTCTCATGTTTCTCTTGATGACAACAGTCATGTTCCCAATTTCTGATGAGTCCTGAACAATGACCTCACATCTGACCATTGAACTGAATGTCATACTCCTATTTCCAAATGCCTGCAAGACATCCTATTCAATGTGTCTAAAAATGAACTCTTCATGTTTTCTCTCACTCTCCACTCCTCAAGACAGCCTTCCTGCCTCCTTGATGTCTACATCCTATTAATGTCATCACCATTTTGGTGTCAGATGCCAAAAGTCAAGTCATAACTAACTTGAGTGTTAACCTAAATTGTTCTCTAAGCCCCTTCATTTCATCAGTCACCAATCCCTGCAGACCTCAACCCCCACATTCTTCCCACCTACTTCTTGTCCACTGTAATCCTATTACCAACAGGCCGGCTCAGGTTCTTGCCCTCTTGTGTATGCAAAATGGATTATATCCTAAGTCATCTCCGCATATTTTGAGAACAGGAAAGAAGGAAGGACAAAAGGAAGAAAGCGGTGACACTTACAAGACTCCAACATGTTCAAAAATTTACGTATTTTTGATTTTGCTGTAATGTTGTAGATGAAGAACCTTCCAAATGTTCATTATATTTTTCAAAATGATAAATTTTAATTGTTCTTCTGCTTGGCCTATCTATAAGAAAGTAAACCCCATCTGTCATCCTAACAAACAATTCTTGCTGAACTGGGCGGGCTTGAGAAAGCCTCTTCTTTGGAGTTAGGTACTCCTTCCTTCAGCTGAGGACCACAGTCCATCTGTTCTTCGACGATCCACCTCAATGGCTCATGGTGGTGAGAAGGTCTTCACAACTGACAATGTTGATTTGCCCAGGGGGAACCTCACACCCTGAGAAACCCACTCTCCTTCCAGGTTAGAATGGGTAAGGAAGAGGGATAGAAAAAGAAGGCAATATATCATATCCCAGTGAATCCAAAACAGAGGAGACAGTATGCTAGCTCGTTTTTGCCAGCCAGCAAAACAAAATAATAAGCAAGCAAAAATCCATGTTATCTTTAAAATTATACTGAGAATTACTCAAGTGGGTGAGACGAGTCATCTTCCTCCTCTGACCTTAACCCTAAACAGAGTTCATACTTACCAGACAGATCTGCAGCCTCCTCCCTCCCTACTGTCCATCCCCTCAAACACCTCCTCAAACTACCCTGCACCCAGTGCCTCCTTCTTAGAGCTGTAAGGTGGCGCTCTCAAGAAGTGCCCAGGTAGAGGCCAGCAGAGGGCTGCGGACTACAGTTCCCAAAGCTCAAAAAGACAATAGTGACGATGCTGCCCTCTCGTGGCAGAAGAGCAAAACACAGGAAAACAACTCTCCCAAGATCCTTCCTTAACCAAAACAAGTCCTGGACATACCAACTAAGAGTGAGAGTTTTAATTATTTCTCTGACATTACAGACTGGCATTGTACTATCACAAAACATGCATACACAATAAATTTTGTTATTCCACTTGTTCACATGAGACTGCAGCATTGGGCTATAGAGTGGCGGCTAGAGGAGAAATTCTGCATTTCTAATGCAGAAAAATGCCCATGATGGACAGAATCTTCCCAGTTCCAGCACTGAAGACGGCTTTGGGGCCTTTGATCACGACAGCATTTTAGGTTTTGAGGATGAAAATTCGGAACGTATGATGAATAATTACATCTTGTTGCTGTATAACCTTGAGAGTCACCAAAATATCCATTTCTACACTAGGAGGCAAACAGGCTAAAATCCACCATACCCTAAGTAAAGTCTTCCTAATTTTAGTTATTGGCAGATGGGAGTGGGGTGGGAGAGCAGCTCGCCTGGCTCTGCTTCATGCTCCTGTACTCCAGACTCAAGCCTGCCAGTGGCCATGACCTACCCACGCTCACAGAGCCCCCAGTAGCCTTGCCAGCCGAGTGAGAGGCCGGATGTGGAAACAGAAGCTCACAACCACAGAATGAGCCTGCACCAGACACCTAATCAGCCAAATCCATCATGATTATGAACAGACACCAAGTGTTACCAGGCATTAAAAAAAAAATAAAATAAAAGCACAAAATAGAAGCTTGCAAAGTAAAACAGGAAACCTTCCAGAATGTAGAATAACAAGACAAAGAGGTTTAAATAAGGAATACAGAGTAAGAGAAATGGAAGATCAATCTAGTACAAGAAAAATCCATTTGAAAGAGTTCTAGATGATATAAGATTAAAGAGAAGTGATGGGTATGTCTATTACCTTGACTGCAGTGATGGGTTTCACTGTGTGTCCATATGGACACTGTGTGTCCATAATATCTAAACTCAACAAACTGTTTACATTAAATACATGCAGGTTTGGTATATCAACTATACCTCAATAAAACTATTTAAGAAAACACCACTATGCACCAAAGAACACCATCAGAATTGACAAGAAAACCCACAGAATGAGAAAATGTATCCACAAACCATATATCTGACCAGATTCTACCATCCCAAATATATAAATAGGCCTTACAACTGAACAGTAAAATGACAACCTAATTAGAAAATGGGCAAAGGTTCTGAATAAACATTTCTCCAGATAAAGTATACAGATGGCCAATAAGCACATTAAAAAATGCCCACGCTCATCAGTCATTAGGTACACACAAACCAGAACCACAATGAGACACCACCTCACGCCCATCAGGATGGCACCTATAAAAACAAAGATATAAATACAAACATAAAATCACAAGTGTTGGCGAGGGTGTGGAGAAGTTGGAGCACTTGGTAGCCATTGGTGGGAATGTAAAATGGTGCTATTGCTTTGGAAAACAGTTAGGCAGTTCCTTAAAAAGTTAAACAGAGGGTTACCACGTGACCCAGCAATTCCATTTCCAGGTGTATACTGAATTAATTGAAAATACACATTTATGCAAAGATTTGTACATTAGTGTTCATGGCAACTTTATTCATAACCAAAAGTGGAAACAACCCAAATGCTCATCAACTAACAAGTGGGCAAACAAAATGCTATGCAGCCACACAATGGAATGTTACCCAGCCACAAAAGGGGAGGAGGTACTGATACATGCCACAGGATAAACCCTGAGAACATCACGCTGCAGACAAAAAGGACCATATATTGTCAATTCCACTTTCATGAAATGTTCAGAATGGGAAAATCTGTGGAGACAAGGAGTGGACTGGGGCCAACACATACACATACACAGGGTGTGGTATGGAGTGATGGAATGTTCTGGAACTAGTTAGTGATGATGGGTGTACCATCTTGTGAATACACTAAAAGCCACTGACTTGTATATTTTAAGATGGTGAGTTTTATGGTATGTGAATTTTGTATCATTTACAAAATAAATCCTTCAAATATTTCAATTAAGAGACATTTTGGGGAAAAATACAATTTTCCACATTCACCTTATTTTTTATTGAGAGATAATTGACATACATCATTATATTAGTTTCAGGTATACTACATAGTGACTCAATGCTTGTGTAGTTCATGAAATGATCACCACCGGAAGTCTAGTTAATATCTGTCACCTTACTGAATTACAGAATTTTTTCCTTTATGGTAAGAACTTTAAAGACGCACTCTCTTAGCATTTTCAAATATGCAACACAGCATTACTAGTTATGGTCACCATGCAGTGCAGTGCCTCATAACTTGATTATTTTATAGTTTTAAATTTTGTACCTTTTGACTTCCTTCATCCATTTTGCCTGAATCCCCAACCGCCACCTCTGGCAACCACCAAATCTCTTCTGTGTATCTCTGAGCTTGGTGTTTTGTTTTTTAGATTTTGCATATTAGTGAGATCATATAGTATTTGTCTTTGTCTGACTTATTTCACTTAGTGTGATATCCTCAAGGTCCAACCATGTTGTTGTGAAAGGCAAGATTCCATTCTTTTTTATGGCCGAGTAATATTCCTCTGTGTGTGTGTGTGTGTGTGTGTGTGTGTGTGTATGTGTGTGTATCACATTTTCTTTATCCCAAAAATACATTGGTTCCTTCTTTTGTGTGATAAATTTGAGATGCACTAGATAAATTAAATGTAAAAAAATACAATAACTAAAACCAGAACATAGAATATTCATAAACTATAAAGAAAAAGACTGATAAAGTTGAGTATACTAAAATGTAAGACTTCTGAACAGTATTAGCATCATAACTGGAACAAAAGAAAAGTAGTCGACGCAAGACAAAATTCTCATACATACATAAAGGATTAATATCTTGAATGTGTTAGAGCACATTTAAAAAAAAAAGATAAATCAATAGAAAAATGACCCAAAAATATGAAATACAAATACTCAATAAAAATCAGAAGGATTTGGACATTCAATAATAGTGAGATCCAAATTTTAAAATTATTTGATAACAATGTCTTCCCATTTAAAAAAAAAGATAGCTTATAAAAAGTATTAGTGAGCTTGAGTACAAATGTGTCACATGGACTACCAGTACAAAAGTAAATTGATACAACCTTTTCAGTGAAAAATTTGGCATTATTTTTCAAAAGGTGTATATTTAAACCCACGAATTCCATGTCTAAGTGTCTGTCCTATAAAAAAAAAAACACACATGCACACAGATTGAATTGTAAAAGAATCCTCATTGTGGACATGCTTATTATAGCAAAATGCTAGAAACCACCCAAATGTCCGTCTGCAGAAAATTTGGGAGATAAATCGGTGTACCACCATTCTGGCAGAGAGCCCCCACATTTCCTGGATATCAAAGAACAAGGTAATTTCGTAGACGAAATCAATTTTCAAAACAATACTCATAGTATGATCCCATCGATACAAAGCAAATGAAACAAAACTACCTTCTACCCTTGGGAAAGAAGCTGGGTTAGGAGGGGTGAAGTGGACTTCCATTTTCAAATTTATGTACTTTGTTATTGTTTGAATTTTTATCACAATAATTAATAAACAAAAGACTTAAATATTAATTTGAAAAGTGTGCCTATTAAGTGACACTGTTTAAATTTAGTTGCAAGTCTCAATTTTAATTCATAATAAAATATCAGAAGAAAATTCTTACCTTCTAAGTTTTCAATTTTTTCAATGTTGTTTAAAGCTAAATTCAAATATTCAAGTTTCTTGAGTTTGCCAACGTTTTCTGAAATATACAAAAATGTAATTAATTAACCTTCAAGATAAAAGCTATTTTTACATAATCTGCTGTGAAAATGGTATCAGGAATCTAAGCATTAGTATGGTTATGTTATCAAAACCATGTTGCTTTTCTTGTCTACACCAGGTCTTTAGACACTGTTGGTTATCAAATGCAGCATCATTTCTTCCTCCATCCTTCCTAATAGAATACACTTCTGCTTTTGTCTCTAGCCAGTTGTAACTCCGGGGAGTTTGACTTAACCAAGCTGGGCCAGTGCAATAGCAGGTCCCTTGCGAAGGCCAGCTCAGGAGTCTAGGCTTCAGCCAGCCAGCCCACAGCCATTTCCTGGCAGGTAAGTGACGGAGAAGAACACATGCACATCAAGGCTCCCAGTCAAATGAGAGGCACTGATCTATTATACCCCATGCCTGGGGACTGCCTTTTCCTTTCTCCTGCTGGATGTGAAAAAGGAAGAAAGTTATATCCTGATTGCTACCAGAGTCATCCCGCAGACCTGAGGAAACCGGCTGTAGGATGGAGCCCATACTGGACTGCTGGAGCAGAAAGAAGGAATCACCCAACATTTAAAAACGCTAATAATGCCATAGCTAATATTGTCGAGGGCTTACTATGTGCCATGTACTTTTCTAGGCATTTTGCATATATGACATCATTTCATCCTTATAATAACCCTAAGAGGTAAAAATTACCGTTGGCTCCCTTTTACAAATAAGAATACCAAGGTGCAGAGACTTAACCCACTTGTTCAAGATTAAATGATGAAGCCAGGAAATTTGACTCCAGAGCTCGGCACTAAATCATTATACCAAACCTTAAAAGAACAGTCCTTTCTAAGAGGACACGAATGTGGGGAACCCTGCTAGGGAACGTGCGTGGAAAGGACCCCTCACTTAAATAATGCTCCTTCCGCCCATTTTTCACTGATATGAGGAAGATCAAACAGGATGGCTATGGTCATCATCACCCTTACCATTGTTACATTTCATTTAAAATTTATAAAATATCATGTATTTGTTCACATAGACCTAAGAATAACACTTCACCTCTGAGCCTCAGTTGACTCATTTTCTAAACTGAGGATTTTAGAATAAATTACTAACATCTCTCTCAGCAATTAGATGATTATAAGTAATCCTGATGTTTCTAGAAGGTTCTCCAGGCAACACCTGAGCATTCAATCGTCAACAGATATGTGGAGCTCTATGTGCCCAGGATTATGACCAACAGAGTGTGCAGTCTGTACCCCCGAACAAAAATATCTGCATTTTTATGTTATTATCGTTAAAATGGCCAGCCTACAATAAAAGACCTGTTCCTTCCCCACATTTGTTATATGTATATCCCTCTAAATGTGAAAAGAGTCTTTTGGTAGGAAAAAAAAAAAAATTTGTTTGGGAAGGATTTCTTAAATTATCCCTCAAGAATAATGAGCCAAATTGGTCAGGGGGAAAAAAAATGGCTCTACAGATAAAAATGTACATCCTGTTGGATGCAGGAAGGGAGTCTGCCAAACTATGGTTCTAGCCCAAACCACCCCGGAAGCAGTTCTCACCAATTGCTAACACCAGACCCACAGACTTGAGGTGGACCAAAGTCATCCCCCAGTGTAAGCAGCTCTTCTGTTACCTTTAGGCCTTGGGCTCCCTGGGAAGCCGTTACAAATGCAGATTTGGGGAACTGGCCCCCACAGGTTCAATCAGTGGGAATGGGAACGGGATGGAGCTGGAGTCCCACTTTAACAAGACCCCGGAAGGTCCTCAGCTCAGACTTGCTGCAACAACAGTAAGCAAGCACAGCCCCGCCTCCCACCACCACCTGCCAGCCCATCTGCATCTCCCAGCGAGGAAGAGTTTTAGAAGAGCCAACTATTCTGCAAACTTCTACCTCAATGGCACCAGAGCAAGTGTGAATCCTAGAGAAACACTTTGGCTTGCTAAATGAGCGCCTGCATGCCTATGGGTGGAGCGGCACTGAAAAATCCCATTATTAGGATTTAAAAGAGTGTTTAATTTAAGAATACTTTGGAAGCAAAAATTTAAGCTTTCTCGCAGTTCTGAAAAGGCCTGAAATACTATGCTACTAATTAGTAATTGTGACGGACCCAGCTGTGGAGATTAAAATTTCGGGAACTCTTTTAGATCTGTACAATTAGGACGGCTCGCTAATGCCCCCTTGCATAAAAGCTGGTGGTTTTCTGTAACAGCCTTTTTAATTGAACAATATGCCAGAGTTTCTAATTTCTGGTAAAGTGAAAGATGCCTAAAATAATTATCTGAAGAAATGTAAAGAATTGTAATAAATCTTCAAAAAAAAAAAAATAATGCAAATTCTAGGCTTTTTGCAACCCGAGGACCAATTTTCAATTATCCACCAAATCAGGGGCAACCACCTCCACAGGGTTTCTCAGCCTCAGGGATGAGATCTCAGGGGTATCCGGGATCTCCTATCGCTCAGAGTCTCTCAGGGCTACTAAGGCTGGGGGGGGGGGGGGTTCTTTTTGGGGGGGGGGGCGTCCTTGTACTACAGGAGGGTTAGCAATGTCTCTGTGCAGTGTAGGTGGTCGCACACCCCCTCCCCCCCAACACACCTGTCACAACCAAAACAGTCTCCAGAGGTTGTCAAGCACCCTGTTGAGAACCACTGCATATCACAAGGGCAAGTTCAGACACAACCTAAAAGCTGACCTCTGGCTCCAGTGCCTTGGCCCAGAGGGGCTGGCGTTCTTCTGCTTCCTAGACACTAAGCCCATCCCTTTCCCCCAGCTCCCAGCTACCTCCATGTGTCTAGCCTGGGTAAATGACAGATTTAACAGCGATGGTAGCAGCTATCATCTGAGGGATGGTTTCTCGTATGCACCGCAAGGCTAAGTGACCTCAACTAATTTCACACAATCTTCAGAGGCTGAGGGAGGGATCAGGCCCATCAGGACCTGTGCCTCCTCTTGCCACTACACTACAGGTTGCTCTATTGGGTGTGGGAAATGCTCCTGTATCTGGTGGCAGGACACCCTCAGAGTGACTCCATAGGCCTCCCTTCTCTCCACCACTTAACTCTTTGTTCCCCATGGAATTGTGGGGCGGCCCCACCTGGCTGATGGATGAGCTGGGAGAAGGAACTAGGCCTGGCCAGCCACACCCCTACACTCTCTCTGGCTCCTGGGGTCTCCCTGCCTGCAGAGAGTACACACTCTCGTCCCCTATGACCATACTGCCCTACGCAGGGCCCACATACTGCCCAACCTGCATGCGACCAGGTGGACAGATGAAACTTGAGGGCAGTTTTAGGAAGCCCTTTTGGCTGAAGGCTAAGCCACTTTCTCCAAAAGGTTTTGTGAGTTTAATGCTGATGTTTTGATCTGTCTACTTGTCATTTCATTCAAACTGGAGCAGTGAGCAGGGGTGTAGGTGCGCATCCCTTTGATAACTCATACACAGCACAAAGCCGTGCACATCCCTGTTCACAGTAACCACGGCAGAACCAGCCACCCAGGGAACCTGCGTTGCACACAATGCTTAGGTTCCATGGACCAATACAAAACTATGATGAATGCTTGGCCTCTATTCCACTTTCAAACTTTGACAAAACCAGGCTATAAATGAGCAGGTCAACAATCGTGCTCCCACCCTTAAGGGCCCCTTGGCATCTCCTTAATGGCATCCCTAGCGACCCTTGGGCAAGGGGACTGAGCAGCGTGGGAGCCCCAGGAGAGGGTCCACGCACAGCTTCCGGGAGCCGCCGCGTCTATTTCCCCTGTATGGCTCCTTTTCACCCAGGTTGTCTTCTTCTAAGAATCATACCGCCCTCCCCAAAGTTCTCCCATTCAAAATGTCAAAGAAACTGTGAGCACAAAATCCTGAAGACTTACCAATTTTTCCAATGAGGTTATTTTGAAGATAGAGGATTTTTAAATCCCGGCACCATTTGTCAATGTGTTCTAGCTTTTCTAGCTCTTGCTGATGCAAGGAGAGTTCCTCCAGGGAAAAAATCACACAGTCATTGTGCGCGGCATTCCGTCTAATAAGATCTTCTGTGACTGAAAGAAAATTTGGTACGGATTACATCTCCGTCCCTGTGCACGTGAGGTTATTACATTACCAGTTAGATGTTGGTCCTCCAGGCCCCAGGGGTTTTCAAAGGGGAGGAGAACAAAGAGGAGCTGCCTCCTGCTGGGGACACCATGGTGAGTCAGAGAGCTTTTGTTTTATTTGTTTTCTGGTTTTTGTTTTCTGTTTTTTGTTTTGTTTTGTTTTTTTGCACAGGGTCTACCTACATTTAGCTGTCTGGACCAGGACAGAGTGGGAGGGTAATGACCTTGAGAATGTTGATATGGAATCCCACGGTGGTATCAGATTGAACTGGATGAGACCCACTAAGGAGACCAAGACAGGACCACTTGGACAGAGTGGCAGGGTCTGGCTGCCAGAGGGCAAGACTAGGACGGCATTGCCCACCATTCAGTAAGGAAAGGTCCATTCATTCAACTGACATTTATTAATCTCACTAAAAGTGAAGAGAAAAGACAGAAGCACCCTAGATATTGCACTGTGATCTTATACAGCATCTACCCTGCGGTCTGTCTCCGGGAGGAAGAAAAGGAGTCATTCTCAGGAGGAGGGTGAGGAGAGTCTCTGGCCCTCTGGCTGGAGTGCCCTGCAGCACAGGGGCTGTCCTGTTAGGGGGGCACCAAGGGGCTGAAGACAATGCCCTGGTCCAAGGTTGGAGCCAAGAGCAAGACAGGAATCCCCTTCCCAGGGCACGCTCAAGTTAAAGACGTGATTCCAGTGGACAAATCCTGTGTTTTCTGGTGCTACTAAAACCATAATTAATGCATTGTAATATCCACATGTTAGGTGGACAGTGGAACATTGCATGTCCAGCCAGAGAAACAATAAAGATTCATTTATTGCCGCTTATGAGGTGCCAGGCACTGTCCAAAATGCTTTGTGTGTGTTCATATATGAGTATTTACACTCAGCAGATGAGTTAAATAACTTGCCCAAGGTCTTGATGGGAAGTGCCAGAGCCGAGTTGTGAGCACAGGAGTCTGGTGTCGACCACCAGCTGTCAGCCACTATGCTACACCGCCCCAAACAGGAGCAAGGAAGAACGTCTCAGGACGTCCCAGGCTTCCTCAATGGTACAGGTTCCTCTAGCTAAGACCGAGTTCTTTACAGCCGCTCACCTGCCCCACTTCCATGCCCCATCCTGAAAGGGGGAGTTTGCCTTTAAAAAAAAAAAAAAAAAGTGAAAACAGGTCCGAACTCGATCATTTGTGTGCAGCTAGCTGAACCCCTGCTATTTCTGGTGGTAGGAGACAGGGTTGCATGACAGCTCTTTGGAAGAAAGACAGGGGAAGTGTAATGGTCCAGAGATTCAAATACAGTACACGGGGAATGTCCCTGCTGTTCCAAGCCTTGGCTCAACTAGCTGGCAGAGCTGGCTGCATGCCAGGTCCTGGGGAGGGGCAGGCCGAAGAGGCAGGGGGGGAGGCTAATAGGGCAGCCCTGCCAGCCGCAGCTCTCTGGGGGCCCTACTGCCTACTGTTCTCTGCTGCCTCTGGAGGCCATGGCTAGCAGGCAAGCCAGCTTCAGCAGAAAACAACTTTCCGGAAACCAAACCTGTAAGAGAAGGGCATTCAAACTACTCTCCACACATCTCACTACCAAAGTTGGTTCTAACAGCTTAAATCAATTGATCATGAATCTGTGGGTACAGCCAAGTTGAAGGCACTGTGAAGCTGCTGTGTAAAGTCACATATATTAGCTGTCTCTGTAATCATCTCCAAGAATTCTCTTAGTAAGGATGCGGCAGGGAATGGGGGGTTGGGATAGCACAATCGGTGTTATTTAAGCTACCCTAAGGAAATGCAGGAATTATTCACTACTACAAATAAGACTCTCAGTGACCAGTGGGGTATATGTAACGTGAACTATACTAATCCATGGAGTAGAGGGTTGGGTTTTGGGGGGCCTTGATGTCATCAGACCTGGAGTCAAAGGGACCAGAAGGATGTGTCTGTCCAGAGTCCAGGCCTTTCCTTCTAGAACATGTCCCAGGTAGAAGAACAAGAGAATTCTCTCCCCAACGGGCCCCAAGCCTACCTCCACGCCCAACACTGGCTGTTTCTCCCGGTTCATTCCTGAAGATATCCCTACACCCTGGAACGTCCAAGGAGTAGCTCTTTTCTGGAAATGTGGATGGGGATGTAGGCAGGAATATCCACCTTCACACAGGGGCTTGAGGGACAGGACAGAGCCAGGAATGGGAAGAGAAGGGAGGGGTGGGCCAGGAGTCAGCTCTCCCCAGATGCCCTGCCTACCCGCCCCCAGCTCTGGCATGGAACCCAAGGAGTAAACGTAGCCTTTTGAGCTGTTATAAAGATACGCTTGTCAAGGGAGGAAAATGCATTTTATCTGGCTGTTTGATTATAACTTGACACATAAACATCCATTTTATTCTTTCCCTGGGTCACCAGTTGCCCTGGAAGGCCTAGAGGAACATTCATATTGCAGATATAAACCCAAGTTGAATCCCACAGCAGCCGTCATCTGTAAGTATGGTTCAGTCCGATGTGTTCAGGGGAATTCTGAAAGCATCTTTTTTAAAGCATCATAGTGTCCAGCCTGGGACAGCTACGTCAGCATCTGTGCAACCCACTGGGAGCGGCTGGGTCTCAGAAACACTAAAGGGATCATGGGCCACTCCAGCTCTACATTCTTAGAGGCTTTTCCAATTTGTCCAACCGTAAATACCAGCATGTTCCTCTACAGACACCAAATATCCTTCCTATGTTCTCTTGCTACACCTTTCTTAAAATTAAGAAACCTTTCCCACTATGCTACTTTCTGTGTAATTTGATCACTTTCATGCAATTGTCAACTCCTCCCTTTCAGGGGCATGTAGATATTAGGAAGGAATTACATTGATCTGTATCTCCTAACCACCAGAATTAAGATGATAAAAATCACTATCAGTTAAAAGGGGTGGGAGTAGAGGAACCTTTGCATGAATAACTAATTTGCAAACACACACAGGAGAGGAGGGTCAACAGGTGATTCGGTACCAAAGGGAAGCTTGTCCAACAGCAACGTTCTATGCAATTAGGACAGATGACAAAATGGAGAATCACAGTGGAAGGCAGTACTGCTAAAGTCTGGAGCTCCCTTTCCTCAGCTCTTCAATAAAAGCCACTTTCCTGAGCTCTTCTACAGAAACCACTGTGTGGCCCCCCCATTTATAGCACTCGGGAAACTGCTGTTCTACAACGCTGTCCCCACCTGCAATGACAAATATCAGCGAAGAAATGAGTCCTGAGAAAGAAACGTGGAAGACGATGTACGTGGTCGGTGGGAATAACAGCGTTCCAATGCTTGTCAACAGGAAAGCATTTTGCAGTTGCACACACCACATCATCTAGACCAAACTCACCTTTACTCCCAGGAGCACTGCTCACCTTTAGAAAGTCCTACTCCACATAATACATCACTGCATTGATAAGAAATCATTCCAGGGATTTAAAGATGCTTTGGAAGCATTAGGATGTCACCCTAAACTCGTTTCAAGAGAGACGGTATTGCCACGCCTACCCCAGTGGTAGAAAAACATGCCCAAGTACTCTATGAAACACAGTGCTTTCATTGGAAAAATTCCAATAGCAAAATCCTGACCCGATCTGGCTCTGAGAAGCGTCTCATCCACAGAGGGTGCTAGCCGAGACCTGTAGGGTGCACAGAGGCTGAGAAGAACACGGACACTTTAAACACAGATTCATGTTTATCTCACTAATTGGAATGGTACCAAGGAATCCAACCAAAGTTTTAATCAAAACTCATAAGCCAGCCTACGCTTCTTTTCAATGCCATGGGATGACTGGGTTTTTAACAACTTAAGGTAATGGCAATAAAATGACTCTTTGGGGTGGGGTGAGGAGAACAGAAGGAGAAGGTTTCTGGCGTACTGGCGGTTGTCAGGCCACGTTGTTTCTACGGAGCTTTTCAGTGTATTGAGCAAAGTTCTCAATAATGAAGTATTGTCAGAGCCAATCATGAAGTATTCATTCATTCCCAAGCTTTATACTACTATGCTTTTTAAATAGCCCTCTATTTCTCACTGGGTTCGAATAAAATAGGTAGTGTATATTTAGGGCAGATTTCACAGAATTTGTAAACACCCTGAAATATATCTGTGAAACAGAAATGTAACAGAGATAAAGGGGTGACAAATAGGAGAAGGTCACCTCTTGCAGCATTTACTTTTTCTTTTTTTTTTAATGTTTTCAATGGCCACTTTTAAAAATAGAATTACTCATTCGCCCTGCCTTTCATGACGGACTCGGGTCATCATAACAAAACACCGCTAGCCATACTAGACCCAACCCAGTGATTCATGTAGAGTGCCATGAAAGAACATGCGTGCAGGGCTATGGGGCCGTGACAGAAGAACACAGAGAGAACAAGGAGTATAAAGTATAAAGGGGGGAGTGATCAGTGTTACTGAGTGGCAGGAGGAAGATCACAAGAGGCACCGTGGAGAAGAAGCCTGAGCTGAGTTTTGAAAGGTGAGTAGGTATTTGTCAGATAAATGGATGAGGAAGGGGTGCTCCAGGCTATGGTGGATGCTATGTTGCCCAGTTCCCTCCTTTAAAACTGAAGGACTAGTTCTTCTCACTGCTAGGAGTTGTGCCAGCAGTCTACCCTCAGCTGCCCACTGTCTTTGCAAGTCCCTCGGCTGAAAAGACACCTCAATCAACGTCGTGGTCCCTCCCAGGAAAGCCTGTATCCAATGACAGTTGATGTGGGCTCTAAGAGCCCAGCCCTCTCACCCTACCTTGGGAAAATCGAAAGGTCCATTCCCAGTTTAGAGGTCCTTCAGTTTCCAGGTTGGTGAGCGATGGCCTTTGTTTAAATGCACCACAGCCCAGCATCCTTCCCTAGCCAGTCTTGCTGCTGCCTTCCCTATCCACTCCACTAACACTCCTCGTGAACCTCCTGCACACTAATCTCCATCAACAGGTCTGCTCCCTGGGGAACCCAACCTGGAAGGGTGGACACTGAAAGTGGAATGTGAATGCAGATACTAACCAAGACGGGCTTCTGCAGTCAGAGTCTGCCGCCTGAGGGGCGATGGGGACAGCACTACCGGTGGGAGGGGGAGCACAGATAGTGTCTGCCACCAGGGAGCTGCGGGACGTTTAACACTTGCACAGTGAACTGTGTCAATCCATCTGGAATACCATAACACAAATACTATCAATTAGGTGGGTTACAAATAAGAAATATTTATTTCTCACAGTTCTGGAGGCTAGAAGTCTAAGATCATGGCACGGGCAGATTTGGTGTCTGGGGTGCCCGCTTCCCCACCGATGGGAAGCTCTCATGGTGGAAGGAGGAAGCTAGGCCTCCGGGGCCTCTTTCAGAAGGGCAATAATCCCAAACATGAGGGTTACCCCTCATGACCTAATCACCTCCCACGGGCCCACCTCCTAATACCATCACTTTGAGGGTTAAGATCTCAACATATGAGGGGTGCCTGGGTGGCCCAGTCGGTTAAGCATCTGACTCTTGGTTTCAGCTCAGGTCATGATCTCAGGGTTGTGAGATGGAGCCCCATGTTGGGCTCTGCGCTGGGTGTGGTGCCTGCTTAAGATTTTCTCCCCCCCCCCCGCCCCGGGAAACAAACAAACAAACACATAAACAGAGGGAGGGAGGGAGAAGACAGTGGGAAGGAGAGAAAGAGAAGGGAAGGAAGGGAAAAGAAGAGAAGAAAAAAATGAGAGATTTTGGCATATGAATATGGGGGAACACAAACATTCAACTTCTAGCAAATAGTATACTAATGAAAGAGAACCCCCTGCATGGTGTGACTCATCAGGCAGTAGAGAACTATGGGGATAATCATAACTTAAAAACTTCAAAGGACAGGGTGCCTGGGTGGCTCGGTTATTAGGCATCTGTCTTCTGCTCAGGTCAGGATCCTGGGGTCCTGGGATCGAGTCCCACATTGGGCTGTCTGCTCTGTGGGGAGTCTGCTTCTCCCTTCATATAAAGAAGTTTGCTTCCTGAAACCAAAGAGTAGACAGGGCAGAGAACAAGGACCAGGACTTAATCATAAGAGGAACATGGACTTCAGGTTCCAGACATGTTGGAGTCACAGGGACAAGACTGAACTCCAGCCTAAAATGACTAAAATCCAGAAAAAAAAAATATGGAAAAAAAAACTGGACATCAGGAAATCCACAGGGAAATAATAAAGTATTTTGAACAGAACAAAAAATGAAAAGCCATATCAAAATGTGTGGGATATGGCTAAAACAGAAGTTGGAGGAAAATTTATAGCACTAAATGCTTAAAGAAAAGAAAACAGTCTCAAACATTAGCTTCTTCCTTAAGAAACTAAAAATGAACAAATTAAACCCAAAGTAAGCAGAAGAACATAAATAACAAAGATTATATCAAAACTAAATGAAATGGAAACAGAAACAATTGCAAAAAGTCAATAAAAATATTTAAAAAAATAAAATCCGTAAACTTCTAGCCAGACTGAATCAGTGAAAAAAGAAAAGATGTAGACTGCCACGATTAGGAATGAAAACATGTCATATAGATTATATAGTATTAAAGGCTAGTAAGAGAGTAATATAAATAAATTTATAATAATAAATTCAGGAACTTATATTAAATGGGAAAATTCCTTAAAAGTCACACACTACCAGAGCTCACATGGGAAGACACAGATAAACCAAACAGCCCTGTATCTACTACAGTAACTGAATATGTAGCTCAAACCCTCCCACAAAGAAATCCATGGCACAGATGTCTTCACTGATAAATTCTACCAAGCACTTAAGGAAAAATAATATCCAGTATGCCCAAACGCTTCTATAAAACTTAAGACAATTAAAAAAAATTAAGAATACTTCCTGAGATAATTCTACGAGGCCAGCATCACCCTGAGTTCTAAACTAGACAAATACAAGGCCAAGGCTGACCATGGGAGATGCTGTTCTAGACCTGGGCTAACTGATAGAAACTGGGATGTCAGATTCTTGAAACAAGGAAGGTAAGGTAGCATTTAACTTTAGAAGTTAGGTGGACAGGGGCGCTTGGGTGGCTCAGTGGGTTAAGCTGCTGCCTTCGGCTCAGGTCATGATCTCAGGGTCCTGGGATCCAGCTCCGCATTGGGCTCTCTGCTCAGCAGGGAGCCTGCTTCCTCCTCTCTCTGCCTGCCTCTCTGCCTACTTGTGATCTCTCTCTGTCAAATAAATAAATAAAATCTTTAAAAAAAAAAAAAAGAAGTTAGGTGGACAGATGTTTTGATGAGACAAAGCTGGAGTTGTGGCCGGTGGTCCACATCCATGGAGGGCTTTGGAGATGGAGAACAGAACACGACATTCCTGAGGACAATCCAGATGGGCGGCCAACAAGGGCACTATGCAATCTGTACAAGGACTGATGCCTGGAAGGCTAAGGACAATTGCCTCAATAAAAAGTTACAATTTCTTGCCTAGTTTCCAGACCTCCGTTTTTGGACCTGAAACTAGGATTGCCAGATTTAGCAAATAAAATACTGGATGTCCTGTATTTTTATCTGATAACCCACCAACCAAAAGAGAGGCTGGGTCCCCAAGAGTACAGGGCAATGATTCACCGAGTCCTTTACAAAAGGACTGCTGGCCCTTTCCTTGAGTAACAGTGCACTGTGGAAGGGGGAATACCAGATCACGTTGACACCGGCTGGTCACAGGGTCTGAGTTGTTATTAATATCTGGAAACACAAAGCATTGCCAAGTATTCTTATCAGAGTGAGAACACGTTAGGGCCGGGGAATAAACGGAATCACGCCGATGTCCAGCTGACAATTCGTTAATCCATTAACAAATGTTGACGAGTATGTGGATTGTTTCCATTTCTTAGCTACTGTGAAAGCAGGTGCTCTAAATGTTCATACACAACGTCTATGTGGACAAAGGTTTTCATTTTTCCTTCGTAATGTCTAAGGATTACATGGGTGGGAAGCAAAGATTTCCTTTAATTTTTACTGCTGTTGGCCCAATTTTTTTTGTCTCTTGCTTTAGAGAAGAGGGAATACTGGTTAAGTATACCCACTTGGGAATGGGGCTTTTACTATGTACAAATCATCTGCCCCTTCACCAGACTGTCCCCTCTTCCAGGGCAGAAACCCCATCATCCAGGGCAGTCTCTCGATTTAAAAATGTTAATTATGACACTTTTACAGTAAGTGGGCAATTAGGCGGAACGGTACAAGACTGCCAGAGATGAGAGGAAGATCGGAAACGGTCTGGCGGGCAAACAGTTCAAGCCAACGTAAGTGACCGTTAATCCCATCACCCTGCACAGTGTTGGTGTGTTTGTAAGCATGTTTAGGACACGTAACCAGGTCAGCGAAACAAGCCTGTTATTGCTTCGGTTGTGGAGATGAGGTTTAGGCCCAAAAGGATGAAGAAGGCTCTAAGTCTCCAGGCCAGTGGGTTGCGGGCTCCCTCCAACCCCGCTCGGACCGCCTTCCGCAGCCCGGGGAGACGGGGACCCGCCGGGGGCCGCACGGGGAGCGGCGAGACGCGCGGGCCCGCTCCCGGCGGCCCCGGCGACGCCAAACCCTGCACCTTCCACCACCCCGTCGCAGGAAGCCCCGTGCCTTTGTCGCCCGCCCCATTTTATAGCTGAGGAACCCGCGTTTCGCAGAAGCTGAGCCGCCCGGCCGGTTGGTGGGCGGAGAGGCAGAGGGTCCCGGGGGGGACCCGGGTGCGCGGGCCGGGAAGGGGCGGCGGGGCCGTGTGTGTCCCCCGGGCCCCGGGACGACGCCGGGAAAAGGGGACAATCGAGGGCGGCTCGTGGGAAGGGACGCTTACTCCGGCCCATGGCACCTCTTCGGGTCGCGGGCCCGGGAAGCTAGATCCGGACCCCGAGGGCTTCGTCGCACTCTCAGTCACGCCTCTGCGCGTCCGCCCCGAACCTTGGCCGCCATGGCAACGGGCGCTCTACGGCGGCCGCGCGGGGCCAGGCTCGGCCGCGTTTCCCGCGCCTCGCGGGAGCCGGAGAGAGAGCCTCGGGGAGAGAGGGCCCGTCGCGTAGACGCAGGCTGTCCGCGGACGCCTCGTTCTCTTCCCCGTCCCCCCTCCCCCCTCCACAGACTGCTTCCCTTTCCGCCAAGTCAACATCACGGGCTCGCTGTCTTCCTAGTGGATCTGCCTCCCCGGGGGCCCTCTCCGCCTTCTCGGGTCTGCGGGGTTACCGCCCTCCGGAGCCGGGGGTCCGCGAGTGACCCCCCACTCGCCCCGCGAGCCGCGGGCGGGCTGGCCTTGAGCTTCCTTAGCCAGTTTCCCCATCTGCAAGACGAATGATAATGACTTCTAAGGATCTTTGTGAAGATTTTCAAAGAGATGATGTGCGTGAACGAAAGACACTTTTTGAAAAAAACAGCCTCCATACACGGGGTGGTTGCGTTGTTGGATTTCATGCCCTTGAGGTCACAGCCCAACAAGGATTTCCTGCTAACAAGTGTTCCAGAAACGCGACCCTCCATCCGCTTTCCCTACCCACCACTTTCTTAGCTGTAAAGAGTAGAAAGTGCATCTGCAGTAATAACCACGACTCCTCCCTCATTTCCCCAGACCCCTCCCCAAAAATGCCTAATAGGCTTTCACTGATTCTGGACTGGGAAGAACATCACTAATGCATCCTCATTCATCCTCATGTGGGAGGGCTTTAGTGGATGACACCTCCCAAAAGTTGTTTTGTTTGTGTGTTTATAGCCACCTTCACTGATTTTTTTTTTTTAAGATTTTATTTATTTGGCAGAGACAGAGATCACAAGTCGGCAGAGAGGCAGGCAGAGAGGAGGGGGGGAAAACAGGCTCCCCGCCCAGCAGAGAGCGGATGCGGGGTTCCATCCCAGGATCCTGATCATGACCTGAGCTGAAGGCAGAGGCTTTAACCCACTAAGCCACCCAGGCGCCCCATCCTTCATCAATTTTGCCCACACTCACTTACTTCTGGCAACCAAAATTAATTTTAATTTGTTCTCTGTATCTACAAGTTCCTCTCCTTGTTTTCGTTTTTATTTTTTGTTTTGTTTTATTTTAGATTCTGCCTATAAGTGACATCCTTCAGTATTTGTCTTTCTCTGCCTGACTTACTTCACTTACTATAAGACCCTCAAGGTCCATACACATTGTAACAAACGGCAAGATTTCGTCTTTTTTTTTATGACCGAATAGTATTTCAGTATATATATTTATAAAACGTTTCAAATGACTGAATAGTATTTCATTACATATATGTATGATCACATTTTCTTTATCCTTTCTTTTTTTTTTTTTCTTTTTTGGTGGACACTTAGGTTGCTTCCATGTCTTGTGTGTTGTGAATAATGCTGCAAGCACAAGGCGGTAGAGATATTTTTTTGCATTAGTTTTCATTTTCTTCAGGTAAGTACCCAGGAATGGAATTGCTGGATCATATAAATGCTATTTTTTAAGTTTTTGAGGATCTCCATACTGTTTTTCACAGTGGCTGCACCAATTAACTTTCCCACCAACAGCCAAGAGAGTTCCTTTTCTCCACATCCTCACCAATCCTTGTTATTTCTTGTCTTTTTAAGGATAACCATTATAACAGGTATGAAGTAACATCTCTTTGGGGTTTTGATTTGCATCTTCCTGATGATTAGTTACATTGAGCATCTTTTCATATATCTGTTGGCCATCTACATGCCTTCTTTGGAAAAATATCTATGCGGATTTTCTTTCCATTTTTAAATCACAAAATATTTGTATTAAGTTACATGAATTCTTTATGTATTTTGCAAATTAACCTTTTAGCAGATATGTAATTTGCAAATATTTTCTCCCATTCTGTATGTTTCCCTTTCATTTTGTTTGATGTTTATTTTTCCTTTATTTGCTTTTGTTTTTGGTGTCAAACTCTCCCACCCCACCGACAAAGGTCATTACCAACACCAGTGTCAAGGCACTCACTCCTGATATTTTCTTCTAGGTGTTTCATGGTTTTGTTTTTAATGTATTATTATTACAAAAGTAATTATCGGCCTCTATCCATTTGCAAAAGAGAGAGAGAGGGGAGTGCTATGTGTAAAATATTTTTTTTAAAAACTTCTCCCATCCCAATCATAGTAAATAGTACAAAGTCCATGTTCTTATCTTGATATGTGTGTTATGTTTACATTATAAAAGAGGATTCAGAGGGGGCCTGGCTGGCTCCCTTGGCTAAGTACCTGACTCTTGGTTTTGGCTCAGGTCATGATCTCCGAGTCATGAGATCTAGCCTGCTTCCAGCTCCGCTCAGCATGGAGTCTGCTTCCCCTCTCCCTCTACCCCTCCTCCTGCTTGTGCACTCTTTCACTCTCTGTAAAATAAATAAATAAAACTTTAAAAAATAAAAGAAGATTCATAGCGTACTGTTGAGTGGAAAGAAATGTAGTTTTTCAGCAGACATCTGTTAAGCCTTTACCATTGCTGGTTATTAGTGTTTGTCAGGTGGATACCAGGGCATGAACTGTAGCTGAGAGGGAGAAAAGCTGAACCGGGTGGCGTGAAGGAGGGGCTGGGAAGCCAGTCAGCCTGGTAAGGGAAACAACGCGTGGATATGCTTAGATCAGGGATAATGGAGACCGTAAATGTCAGGGCAAAGAAACGGAACTAGAAAGGTGGGGTTTCAGGCTCCATATCCGCACCTGGAGAGAAATAGTTGGAGTTCCAAGGAGACTCCCAACAGCACTCAAACCCTAAGTTTAGGTGACATCCTCTGCTCCTGCCCCAAACGCTTGTTCTCATCATTTCACTATTTTTTTGGAAGCCCCACAATGTGGGGTGAAGAAAGTGAACTCTGGCACTGGAGACCTGGTTAAAATCCACAGACATGTTACTATGTGGCATCAGACAGATGACGCCACCTTCCAGAGCTAAGACTTTCTCATTTCCACATGGAACCGACAGTGCAGGCAATCTATGGCTATGCCACGGAGAATCTGTGGCTAATGTCTGATTGCTCACGTAGGAGATGACGTGCCCTCAGCAACAAGTCAGTTTACCAAATATGCCTATACTTGAACTTGCACATTTGACAGTGAGGGGTTCATCAAGACTAAAAAAGACCTATTTCTGACAGGAAGCTGGTACTGGGGGATAATCCACATAGAAGGGTAGTTTCTGAGCTAACAGACATGAAGTCAGGACCAGTAGAAAGGACCTTGGGATCTGGGTCAGAGAAGAAAAAAGGGAGATAGTCTGGAACTCTAGAAATTTCTCTCAAGATCAATTGTAACCCAGGTATCCGGTATGTTGGCTCTAAACTTTTATCCTTACCTTCAGAAAGATTCACTCTTAAACTCTCGACCTCACTGTTAAGCTGTCTAGGGATCTTAAGGGCCTTGAATTTTTCCTATGAAACTTAATATCTGTTTCCCATGAAATTTAATATCTGTGGACCTAGGGTATTCTATCCATTTATACACAAGTGAACAAACAATGCTGTCATTCTACTGCATAAAAGTCTCTGGGATATTTTTAAGCACCATGTACTCAATATGGCCCAGTGCTTTGTCTAACCTAATTAGTCTAACCTAATTCTCACATTAACTCTTGGAGATAGACAATGTTATCATCTGCATATGTCAATAAGGAAACTGACGTCCGGTGAGATTATATTACCAGAATTTTATGCCTCAAACTGCCCCCCATACTGCATCACTTTTTTTTAATTAACATATAATGTATTATTCGCTCCAGGGGTACAGGTCTGTGCATCACCAGGTTTACACACTTCATAGCACTTACCATAGCACATACCCTCCCCAGTGTCCATAACCCCACCACGCTCTTCCTACACCCCAGCAACCCTCAGTTTGTTTCGAGACAGAGCTACCTGAAGGCAGGAAGGGGGTTTATTTTTCATCTCTGAATCCTACCTATGAGCACAATTCCTAGTTGCTTAATAAATATTTGTTGAGTGATTGAATAAGTCAGTGAGTCAATCTCTCCAAGAGCTTGACATCCCGGATGGATACATCTCACGACTTAAGTAGGATCACCATGGACGTGTCCATGCTTTAAGGGGACCTATCAGGCTACTCAGGAAGAATGTCCCATCCTTTTGGTCATTGGACATTTCTTTGTCTTAGGACCTTTCACCAAAATCTAGGATAAGAGCTCCTTTGGGAAACAAGGTCTTGATCAATTTACCACTCTGGTGTAAGAGAGAAGAGCCTCAGATGATAAAACAGAGAAACCGTAATTTGTCATGGTCCATCCTGGGCTGATTATGCTGTGTTTTTCCTCAACCCAACACCACAATCACTGTGTTTCTTAGAAACAAAAGCCCCATGGAGCACAAAGGACAGGTACACGATGTGCTGTGATTGTTACAGTCCACTGATGGAAGGGAAGTGGGGAAATAAATCACAATGTGACAGCTCCAAGAAAAGCGAAGTTCGAAGTTCGTTTTACTCCAACTGAATGAGACTGTTTAGAGTCATGGTGTGTGTCTACTTATGCAAATCATTATTCAAAACAGACTTGTTCCTGTGGCTCCTGGAAATATAAACAGATGAGTGGGGCTTCCTGGGGATACAACTACACTATTTTTGTGTGTCTCTAAGTAGGAGAGGTAAATCTCAGAAGTTGTTTTTTTTTTTTAATTTCTAATAACAGCAAAAAATTCCTCCTGCTTCTTTTGTGCTGGATAGATTCAAGAGACATTGCCATATAAAGCTATTTGTTTCTTCTTATTTTTACTATTATATATAATTTAGTATTTTTATGATGTGTAATTAATACTGCAGTTACGATTCAGTTGTGCTTTGTGTTAATTTTCCTTCAGAAGGAAGAAAAATTGCATTGCATCTTTAGGACAAATAAATAAGCCTGTCAAGTTACCAGCATCTCTATAATATCAATTGCTTGTTTGTTTCTCTCCTTCCATCCATCAGCAAATATTTGTCAAGTGCCTTCCGTATACCAGACACTATGAGGAGTGATTGAGACTGTATATGTAAAACTCTTAGAAGAGTTCTTGCCATGTAGGAAGCATTCAGTAAGGGCTCATTGTTCATATTTTGAAAACAAAGTAATTTCCTCCCTAGATGGTAATCCTAAAGTAGGTACTATTATTACCCCCATTTTACAGATAAGGAAACTCTGTCTATTTTGGATCAATGTAATGGAAAGATCTAAGAAAATCAGATTTAACAGTGTTGCTTGTCTCAGGGGAGATTGGAGGTGGACAGCATTATTTAAATTGGTCTGTTACATCCATTTGAGGGATGACATCTCCCAGCTGTCAGGCTAACGACAGGAAATGAGAGGTGGGATAGGACTAGTAGATAATGTTCTCGTGCTTCCTTGATCCAAATCTATGGATATGAATTTGTGTTATTTGATGTGAGTTCCTCAAACATGAGACACTCCCACAATCAAATGAAAGTATGAAACCACACCTCCAAATCAAGTGTAAAATGTTTTTGTTTTTTTTCATTTATCCCATCTGTTAAAAGATAAACGGAAGTACACTAAAACTTTCAAGAGTTTATTTGAACAAACATGGATTTGAGTCAGGCAGTGCCAAACTGAGTGCCCAAGTGTTCCTCGTTCATAGAAGCTAGTGGAAAAGTTTTTATAGAAAAGACAGGACACATGGGGTGCCTGTGTGGCTCAGTGGGTTAAGCCTCTGCGTTGGCTCAGGTCATGGTCTCAGGGTCCTGGGATCGAGCCCTGCATGGGGCTCTCTGGGCTCTCTGCTCAGCAGGGAGCCTGCTTCCTCCTCTTCTCTGCCTTCTTCTCTGCCTACTTGTGATCTCTGTCAAATAAATAAATAAAATCTTAAAAAAAAAAAAAAAAGAAAAAGACAGGACACAAATCAAGGAAGTCCTGTGATTGGCTATAGCTTAAACAGCTGCCTTATTGGGGAAAGCGTAACCGACTGTAGTTGGTTATCCTTAGGTTTTGACTTCTACATCTTGAGGCATTTATAGGAATTAACTCTGGCTTTGATTTTGGTTTACTTACATAGGCTGTCGATGAACTAGACCCACCTCAGTCTCCTGACCTCCTCATTTAAGTACTTGAACACCTCCAGACTTCTGCCCATGCCCATTAGCTTAATAAAAGTAAGAGTTGAGGGGCATCTACATGGCTCAGTCAGTTAAGTACCTGGCTCTCGATCTCCGTGTTATGAGTTCAAGCTCCACACTGGGCTCCATGCTAGGTGTAAAACTTACAACTTCAAAGAAAAAAAAAAATTTAAAAGTTGACATTTTAGGAAAGACTTTTACTAATTTGAATATACTCAGAGGAGAGTTACCAGGATATCCTGCCCCCCCAGTAAGGGTTCAAGTACTGGGCCTTTACACATTTTACTTGACCTCATTGCTTCCTCATCTATAAAATGGGAAAAGTAAAGTGCCTACTTGATTGGGTTTCATTGAGGTTTGTAGGAGAGAATGTATAAAGCATTTGCCCACAATAAGTGCTTGATATATCTCCATTTTTATTATTATGTGTGAGGAAAGATGGAGGGCAATGAGGTTGTCTCAAAGAAGACTGCTGGGTACAGCCAGTGGTTAGAATAGCAGGAGTCAACCCTGCCTCTGTTACCATCCAAAGAGCCAGATCCATCAGCACACATTTCCACTGGAGGAATATGTTATTGATCTCAGAAGGCTGTTGACCAAGTTTTCCCTTGATTAGTTTATTTGTTTCCAGCTCAGGCATTTTGTTATTTTTTTTAGCACTTCCTAGAAGACAAAGTGGTAGCAGGTGCTGAGGCCTAAAAAAAATTACAGAAGAAAAACTAAAAAAAAAAAAAAAAAAAAAAAAAAAAAAAGAAACAAAAACAAAAACAAAAAACCTGTATCCACTAACTTAATTTTCTCTGAGAACTAGGTAAACAACAGCTTTGTTCAGTTTTAGTGTTAGAACACCTGAGTCCAGCTCATAGAAAACCACATTATTGTTTGAAAACCACTGAGCTCTACTAACTATGGGCAAAGACATGAGAAAATGAAATCCACAAAAGTTAGAACTGTATCTCCAAAAACATTAATCCTGCCATAATAAAATCGACAAGGATAAACTTGAAATGAGGCCCCTGGGGAAATTGCAAGTAACTGCCAATTTTGCTAATGATAATAAGTTTATTTTAATTGCTAATATATTCCTAATTACTCTACATCTAAAATGTTTACTTCGCCATCAGTCATCTTCTTTGATTTATGTTCTTTGTGAAAAGATTTTGTCATATCAATCAACCCTTTTCAAGTTTCGTGGCAGCTGCTGAAATGATCTCACCTTTCTTGTCACATAGCTTGGCTGGGCACCATTTGTCCAAAGGCAGAGAGAAGCCTCCCTACTAAATCCTCTAGAATTCATAGTTTCCCATTTCAGCTAGAGCAAAGTAGTATTTCTAAGACTTGGTTATATGAACAAAGAGGACTGACACTGTTTATTCCAAATTCTGTTTTTAATCTGATTTTCTGTTTGTCTGCTCTATCTGAATGTGTGTGTGTGTGTACATGTGCATGCATATCTGAATAATTGTTTTAAGAATGTAATGTAGTTGGTGTAAAGATTTCTAATCTGGGTGGGCATTATAGGGTCCCATTAGCCCATTTACTCATTTTTTTTCTCTTTTAGTGATGTGACTTCTTGGTCAGAAGAAAAAACAGCAGAGAAAAGACTTCTTGCCAACGATCTTGGGGACAAAAAGTTAAGGAAGAACAAGCACTGCTTCTGTGAACGAGTTTCATGGTTTGTTCCCGTGGAAAATGTGAAGTCTGGTCCTAAGGAAAACCTGCCCCAGCATCATGATCCTAGTATCTGCTGGTTTGCACCAATAACCAACACCAAACAGTGGAGGGAACCACTGTGGGAATAGAACTGGCAGGGATGGCACATGCACAGCCATGGGGCACTAGCAGGCCCAGGCAGAGAGCCACCAAGGCTGTTTGTGAGAGTCACTCTACAGGAATCCCTTCAGTTTCACAGACCTGACTTCATCTCCCACTCTGGGGAGCGGATAAAGCGTCTGAAGCTGAGAGTCCAGGAGAGGAAGCTGCAGAAGATGTTGCAGAGAAAGCGGGAGGCCCTGGTCAACGCTGTGAGAGAACAGCAGGGCCGGGACCCTGCGCACCCGCTTCTGAAAAGAGGCTTCCTGGATGTCTGAAAGAACAAGCCTATTGGGAAGAAAGAAATGATTCAGAGGTCTAAACGGATTTATGAGCCGCTTCCAGAAGTTCAGAGAAAGAGAGACGAGGAGAAGAGGAGATTGGAATACAAGTCAGACCGGCTGCGAGCTCAGCTTTTCAAGAAGAAAGTGAACAATCAACTCTTGGGGAGAAAAGTTCCCCGGAACCGATAAGAGATATCAAGTCCTTAGGGCTGGGGTCGAGTGGTGACCAAGGCTGACAAGGTCTGGACCATGCCAGAATGTATATATTCACCAATGGAAATAGACAGTAAACAAGTAAACAAATAAATACTACATAAGACCATTGCATGTGATACGTGTTTTGAAAGAAAAAAGGGGTGGCAGATTTCATCTGGAGGATACCTAGTTTGGATAATCAGAGTAGGTCACATATGGAGTGAGTCCTGAGCATGAGAAGGAGCTAGTTATGTGAAGAACTAAGGAAAGATCGTTCCTAGGCATAGAGGAAAGCAAAAGCTCTCAGACTAGGGAGAGGCTGGCCTGCTACAGGACAGAATAAGGCAGTTAGTAAGATGAGGAAGAAGCACAGAGAAATGTTAAGGAGGTGGGTGAGAGGCAAATAACTAGGTAGAACCTTGTAAGGTGACAGGTTGTTATTCCAAACATGATGGACACAGGCATGAACAGAGAGAAGACTGTGAGGGAAGAGGAACAGATGGAAAAGAGCCCAGAAGACTCCCTTCCCTCATAGCCCTTAGAAAGAAACAGATCCACCAACACCTGATCTCAGGCATCTCACCTTCAGAACTATGAGAAAACAAATTTCTGTCACTTAAGCTCCCCGGTTTGTGGCACTTAGTTACAGCAGCCCTAGAAAACAAATAATAGGATTTGAGAATGAATACTGACATTTTTATTTGGAAAACTAAAAGAATGGCCTTTCCATGAACTAAGGTGGTGAAGATGGTAGAAGGGGAAGATTTGGAGAAGGTAGAAATTAGGAGATCCATTTGGACATACTAATTTTCAGATATGTTTTAGACATTCAATGAAAATTTTGATAAGGCAGTTTGGGTGTATAAATGTGGAGTGGAGGTCCAGGCTGGGGATTTAGGTGGAATGTTGGGTTTTTGTTTGTTTGTTTGTTTTAGTAGAGGTATTGACACTCATGTACATAGATGAAAATGCTCTAGAAGTGAGTGTAGATGAAGAAGAGATACCAGGGCTAAGCCTGAGCATACTACAAAATTTAAAGTTGGCAAAATATGGGAAATGAGCAAGAGAGACATAAAACCAGTGAAGTAGGAGGAAAAGCCAAGTAAGAGAATTGCTTCCAAGAAGTAAGGACTGATGAACCCTTGTCAAATGTTGCTATAGGTCAAGTACAATGAGATCTAAGAATTATTCATTGGGTTAAGCATCACTGAAGGTTGTTGCAGCTTTGCCAGGGGCTAGTATGGTAGATGGTGGGGTTATAATCCTGATGGGAGTAGGTTTGAGAAAGACTTGGAATGGAAGATTCTTCTATAATTTTTTGCCCCCTATTCTTTTCTTCCAATTCTATAAAATTATAGAAGAAAAATCTACCAAGGAATTTCATGTCTCCTGGGAGCAGAGCAATGGAGAAAGAGAGCAGTTATAAAGGATATGGAATCCAAAGAGGGCTTAATTAAGGCAGGTGTTATTATGGCACATTGGCATTCTACCACTGTAGAAGAGAGGGCAATTCCTGGAGGAATCTCCATAAATAGATAAGAGGGGGTGGGCTGCAATCATGAGTAGGGAGTCGGCATTAGATAGCAGCAAGGACTTTCCATCCACAGAACAGGAAGGAAGGAGAGTAGGAACAGATGCTTGTAGGTGGATAAATGTGGTGCCAATGGCTGGTTGTGTCTTCTTAGCTGTTTCTATTTTCTCAGTGAAATAGGAAGCAAGGACATCAGCTAAGAATGAGGCTTAGAAAGGATGTCTTGAAGGTTTGAGGAGAAAGATAAGGCAGCAAATGGTCACCTGGGGAATGGAAGAGTGAATACATAGAACGGGGTAAGATGATTGCCAGGCATCATCATCACACCTTGAGAGGTATGGTTACAAATAAGAAAGGCCTCCTTTATACTTTCTCTCAAGCCATATTCAGAGTGTGGAAAACTGCATAACAGATGGAGCTTCAGACGCAACCAGAGTTGTGGGTTTACCAGGAAAGTACAATGAATGGAGGCAGGTAGAAGGGAATGACTTTATGATAGCTCATGGGATCTAAAAGAATTTTAGATCGGACAGGGAGATATTCTGGGGGTGACAAAAATGTCTTAAAATTGGACTGTAGCACTGAAAAATTGTTGGAAGAGAAGAGGTGGTAAGCCAAAAAACAGTAATCGTTGAAAGTTGAATGTCCAAATTTGAGATTATGAAGGAAGTAATGACAGGGTCCAAGGTTTGATGGTGACAGTGTGTGACTGTTTCAATGTGGAAGACAAGATTAGATCAACATCATCCTCCATAAGGAAATGCAAATCTCTCCGAGGATGGGGACCACTGAACTCCTCTAGGGCATGACTACAATCAGAAAGACAGACATTACCAAGGGTTGGATGAGGATGTGGAGAAACTATAACCCTCACACACAGCTGGTGGGGATACAAAATGGTGAAATTACTTTAAAAAATAATTTGGTACTTTCTTAAAATGTTAAATATAAATTTACCAGATGACCTAGCCATTCCATTCGTAGGTATCTACCAAGGAGACATTAAGACATATATTCCCACAAAGACTGATATGTGAGTTTCATAGCAACCTTACTCATAATAGCCAATGAGCAGAAACAACCCAAATGGCCATTAAGTAGTGAATCAGCCAACAAAATGTATTATATCTATATATTGGAATATTACTCCACCATTAAAAGAAATGAAGTAATGATTCATGCTACAACATGGGTAAACCTTGAAAACATTATGCTAAGTGGAAGAATCCAGACCCAGAAGACCACACATTATAGGATTCTATTTATATGAAATGTCTACCAAAGGCAAATCTATGGATAAGGGAAGTAAATTAGAGGTTGGCTGGAGCTGAGTGGTGGGAATGAGAAGTGGCTGCAAACGGACAGGGAGATATTCTGGGGGTGACAAAAATGTCTTAAAATTGGACTGTAGTGATGGCTGCACAAAAATCACTGAATTGTATATACTCAAACAAGTGAATTTTCTAGGATGTTTACTGTAACTCAATAAAGCTGATTTTTTGAATAAAAAAGAAAAATAAAAGAATGCAGAAAACTGGGTGGCCAAAGCATTTGAGGGGATATGTATGTGTGTATTGAAATCACCAGGAGGAATGACAGGAATCATTGTGGAGGGAGTGACAGCTAGGGAGGTGTTAACATCTTCAAGCAAAGAGAGGTCGGTAGTTGGCTGCATCATAAAGGGGCAGCAGATGGTGTAGTTTGATGAAATGAACTCCAAAACTAGAGATTTTAGGGGAGGAAGGACAGACAAAATCCAGAGGTGGCCATGAAAAGCAAGGAGGCCAACCACCCTACTTCCAGGTTCAGTGATACAAGGACTCTGGGAGAGAAAACCAAATTTATAATTAATTACTACAGTAACCTGGTGAAGTCTGCAGGGAAGTATGACATGGGGCCAGACATAAGGCACTATTCTCAGCTCCTCCAGTGGTTAACAGTTGACCTCAACTTACCCTCTTGGACCCTTGACAATGAAATGAGAATAATAATCATTGTCAGTCTCACAGGATTGTTCTGAGAGAGAAACAAGAGTAAGTATTTACAAGCCCATCTCATGTTTCATAGTAAGAGCTATTATTCTCAAATACTTTCCATTTCTGCTGTTGAGAAACCTGAACTTCAGAGAGGTTTAGGTGATTTGTCCAAAGTCATACAGCACTTAAAGAACAAAGACAAGGGTCCGGACTCCTTCCGTCTTTTATGCTATCACCCTTTTGCAAAGCCTCCTCTCAGCAATAACACCCCTCTAGGGTTTCTGTGCTGACTCTGAGACAGAAATAATAAGTAAACATTCAATTTTTTTCAGTGCCAAGAAATAATCAAATCAGAGAATTTCTAAAGCTAAGTTAGGATAAGCCTTGTATAAAGAAGCATCTTGGAAATTTTAGATACAGTCATTGTTTCCACCACAACTCATGGCCCTCCTGCTCTCTTTCTCTGCACCAGCCACACCATAGTCCTTGCCAGTTCTGTGTTGGATCCTGTCCAGCCATCTGCTCTTTCAACAATTACTTATTGATTACTTTCTAAATTCCAAGCACCCTTCTGTGCCCTGAGGAATCAAAGAATTCCTGACCCTCCTGGAGGTTCTGCTCTGGGGGAAAAAAAGAGGCCAGAGATAGGGGAAGCCAAAGACCAAAACCAAACCAACCAGATAATAAACTACATATGAACAAGAAATATCATTTCATAAAAGGAGACAGTTCAGTTTCTGGGGGTAGTGGAAGTGGATAGGGAGAACATTCCTAAAGTGGTTGAGAAGTCTTCTCTGCAGAGGTGGTATTTGCCTGATGAGAGGAAGCTGGCTTTGAGAAGTTCAGAGAGAAGAGTGTTCCTGCCAGAGTGTGGCAGGTGCAAAGGCCCTGAGGTGGAGATGAGCCTAATATATTATAGGAACAGAAAGGACAGCAGTGCTGTGACCATGACATACTGAGCAGAGAAAATGAAATGTGGGACAGGTCTCTTCGACAGGAAAGTGAAATGATCTGATGTACCTTTTAGAAAGATCACTGAAGCTGTTGTGTGGAGACTGGGCACATTAGGAAAGGAACATGTCAGGTAGGAAAATTTCTGCCTTGAAATAAGTTGCTCCCTGGTCTTCAAATGTCCCTTCCCATTTTCTTCACCTTCCAAGTTCATGCCCCTTCTTCAAGAGTATTTCAGAAGGATGCACAATAGCCAAAATGTGGAAACAAGGTTAATGTCCATCAGTAAGTGAATGAATGGAGGAACAGAAGTGGTACATCCATACAATGGAATATTACTCAGCCATAAAAGGAATGAAGGCAGACAAACCTTAAAAACATCTTGCTAAATGAAAGAAACCAGACACAAAATGTCATGTACTGTATGATTCAACTTATACAAAACATCCAAAATAGGTAAATTCATAGACTGAAAGCAGACCAGTGGTTGCCAAGGGATGGGGGAGCGGTCACTGGGCTGACCACATAATAGCTACAGGATGTCCCTTTGGAGTAGTGAAAACATTTGGAGCTTGATAGAGATGGTAGCTGCACAACATTGTGACTATACTAAATGCCAGTGAACTGTATACTTTAATTTTATGCTATGTGACTTTCATCTCAATTAAAAATTTTGAAGGAAACATTTATTCAATTTTTTTTTCTAGCAGACAGGATAAATGTATTCAGACTAACTTCAGTTAGAAGGAAGGATCTATTGGAAAAACACTGATTCCTCAGAGACTTCCAGAAAGAGCTGGACAGGGGGATCTGGAGGATACATAGGGGATACACAGCCCTGGCTAGCTCCTGCCCCTCCTCCAATCACTCCCATCCCTGGAAAAAAGAGAATCTGATTGACCAAGCTGTGCCCCACACCTCCATGCTCCCCAGGGTGTGTGGTCTGGGTTTGAGGTCGTAGCCCTCCCAAAACCCACAGACTGAAGGAGGGAGTCATTGAAAAAGGGGAAGAAGCAATACAAGACAGAATAAGACAATAGATGTCACCTCAAACACCCCTCAATTTATACATTCTTTCAAAAGCCTCTGTCCGGTCAATGTTTGGGGAGCATCTCCCCAGCTGGCACCACCTGGGCGCTGGGGAGGGAAGTGGTCTCTGCACTCCTGGAGCTGTAGTCATGAGGAAAGATGCTCACCAGCCCTCTGCCAGTGGGCGGAATGCTGTGTAATGCAGTACAGAGGACACTAGGGAAGGTTTTCCGTCTGTCTCTCTGTAATCCAGGCAGAGGTGGGAACACCACGTCCTCCTTAGGTCTCTGTGGCTCCATGGAGTCACCTCTGTCTTATTGCTCATCACACTGGTATCACCGCTTCTTTGCTTGCATCACTCATTAGACTATAAGCCTTGAGCTGCACGGAGCTCAGAACTAACACAGAGGCTGAAAGTTGGTGGGGGCGGGGGAGGAGGGAAGGAAGGAAAGAAGGAAGGAAGGAAGGAAGGAAGGAAGGAAAGGAGAGAGGGAGAAAGAAAGAAAGAAAGGGAGGAAAAAAAGGGAGGGGGAGAAGGGAGGGAGAGAGAGAGAGTGGAGAGGAAGAGGAGGACACGCTGATACATTAGATGCACTAGATTTTAGTTTATGTCCCGCTGCCTTTTTGATAAAGGGTCTTTAAAACTAACTTTTGAATGGCCGTCTTGAACTCCACACTGGGGGTGTGGAGTGAGGTGGCTTTCCTACAGGGTGACAGCTGATGGCTGCCCTTTCACTAAATCATAGCAGGGGGTTAGGCCTGTCATCTGCCAGAGCCCTCTGCTTCCAACAGGACACTGGCTGCATGTTTGACCCCAGATGGTGGCTGTTTCCATGCCCAAAGTCCTTCTCACTGGGTGGCTTGTTTTCATATCTCATCAACCTTGCAACCAAGACAGTTTTCTTGGATAAACACCAAGATGTTGGCAGTGGCTGTCTCTGAGTTCAGGGATTATGGGTAACTTTCTCTCTTGTTTATTTGAATGTTGTCCTTTTTGTTTAAACAAAATGACGGTGAGTCACTTTCAAAATAAAGAAAAATCAAACTAGGCATTTCATGACAATGATGCCTTTCTCATGCCAGTATTGAAGCTCACTTTCTCTTCCTTGGTCTTCTCCGTGACAGTAAAGTGATAGTCCCCTCCACTTCAGAGAGAACCACAAGACACAGACTCAGGTCTGTTGTATAGAAGAGCTACAGAGAGGCTGAGGGACAGGCCCAATATCACAAGGCTATAATTGGCAGGTAGCCAAGTCACTCTCTGTCTGTCTGACTGCAAAACTCATGTTGTCTTTCCACTACTCTGCCTGCCGTTAAACACTGGAAGCAGTATTTATTCAGCTAGACTGGCTCAGCCTTGACCCAGCCTGACCAGGGCTTGTCTCTTCATTCTACTGCCTCACCTCGTCACTGAAAAATTCATGTGGTCCCCGATATCAGAAGAATGACTTTCATCACTACTACTGTTACTACTAGTAATAGTAATATTGGTAGCTCCACTTGGGAAGAACTTCCTATACGTCTAGCACTGTGTTAAGCTTATGTACTTTGTCTGCATGTGGACTCATAAAAGTACTGTGAATTAGGTAACAATGTTATCCCATTTTATGGATGGGAAAATTAAGGCTGAGAAAGATGAAATATCTTGTCCAAAGTGACATAACAGAGCCCAGTCCCAGCCCTGGTCAGCCTCCAGCCCAAATATCACGTTGTACTAGTGCTACTTAGCATTCAAAGGACGTGATTCTGCAGACAAAGAATCCAGGAAGATGGGAAGGTGGAAGGCTCTAGGTACTTGATTTTTCCTTCCACTGACAAGGAGAAGGAGACAGGGGAGAAGAAGCAGTGCAGCTGCTGGCACTGAGTTTCAGCTCTCTCCCCTTGCCCACAGCAGCTCCCTTGCAGAATCAACTTGAGTTTCACCCACACAGAAGTATGCCATCTCAGTTTGGGTTGGGCTGGAGGATGTGTCACCTTCTCTCCCCGCAATGCAATCGCAAAAGGACATTTTGCATTGAAAATAAAAGTCCTGAGGCACCAGCCTTTGTCCCCTCTGCCCCCACCCCCACTCCTGCATTTCATTTTCTTTGTTTTTCTTTCTTTTAAGGCTACAAAAGGATAAGAAAATTTTTGCAAAGTGGTTGCCAGCTTTTAGTATCCACCTGCTAAATTGCTGCCCACCCCCTAGGTACCCCGTCTGGCTCCATGGCAGGTGTAGCTTGCAGCTGTAGCCCATTTCACCCAGCATGGGACAGATGGAAGGGATACAGCCATCGCAGCGGGATAGATTTTTTAAAAAATACACGACCAGACCTTCATCAAGGCCTGGTAGGGAAATGTGGCATTGATGCAAAGTATGCCAAGTTAGCAGGTGTCTGCTCTGCTGTGTTGCATGAGCAATAGTGGGATTCCTTTTGGGGAGGATGGGGGGTTGGTTGGCATCCCCTGTGGCACAGGCAGATCATTTTGCATCTGAGTTATTTTCAAGTGACTCCAGTAGGTTTTACTTGGGGAAACACTGAGGGGAAATGGCACTGGAGTTTTAATAACCTGAGTAGAATCTGGGCTTCGCCAGTTATGAGTTGTGCAACAGAATGAAGCATGCATTCTGAGATCCACCATTCCTCATCTTTAAAATGTGTGTCAGAGTTGGCTAGAGCTCACCAAACATCCACATGCTCCTCTGCCTTTCCTGGCCTTTCCCCCATAGTTGTGCAACTTTAACACTTACTTGTGGCATGTAAGGGAAGGGACACGTCATCCCGCAGCCCAAGGCACTTAAGTGGGCAAGCTTCGAGGTCAAGGGCATAGTTAAAAGATAATGGAGACCTGCCTGGTCCACATCAGGCACTACATGGGTTTGCCTGCTACAGCAACTATAATATGAAATGATCCTTGGCAGGACCATGGGGGGAATTATAGATAAGGCAGATACAACATCTAGAACATAGTAGATGCTCCATCAGAAGAGCAGGTCTTTCCAGGAGCTGGGTACAGCTATAGAAGCCTTTACAAGCAGAGGTCTTCAAGTAGACCGGACGATGCTGGGCAATTTGTGACATAGTGTTCATGTGAAATCTTGGACAAACTAGATTTGAGAAACTTGAGTTACAAGAAAGAAGGTAAAGTTCACAGTTTGGCTCTTTTCATTTAACCTCTTGCCTCATGGAAAGCTTTTCCTAGAGTTAGTGTTTCTGGAGAGAGTGCCTGGGGCAATATTGGATCTTCAAAGTCCCATGTCCTTCTCTTTTCATCTTTCTAGGAGTAATCAATAGTGGGAAAAGCAAGACTGAGGGGTCACACAGACGTGGGTGTAATACCTAGACCTCTTACTTTGCCCTCTTTGTGCTTGGGAAAGTTATCAAAGCTCTCTAAGCTTAGCTATAAAATGGTGGTTTTAATACCTGTTATTAAACCAATAGGACATATGAGAGATAGATAGATAGATAGAACCAATAGGATGTATGATTGATAGAAAGAGGGAGAGAGATGTAGATTTAGAAGGATCTAGATGTAGATCTAGATATCTATTGATATATATACAGATGAGCCCTGACTTACAATGGTTTGTCTTAGGATTTTTTTGACTTTGTAATGCAGAAGTGATATGCACTCAGTAGCAACTGTACTTTAAACCTGTTAATGTTACCTTCATGACAGAGGGACTTTAGACATGTGACTAAATAAAGGATCTTAAAATGGAGAGATTATCCTGGATAATCTGGGTGGGCTTAATATGATCACAAAAATCCTCCTAAAAAAGAGGCAGAGAAGGCCAAAGTCACTGACAGCAGAAGCAGAAGGGTGTGTTTTGAAGGAGGAGGAAGGACCCCGAGGGCCAAGAAAGGTAGGCAACCTCCAGAATTTGGAAGAGCAAGGAAATGGAATTTCTCTGGAACCTCCAGAAGGAACATGGCTGCTGACATCTCGATTGTAGACTCCTGCAACTCATTTTGGGGCATTGGACCTTCAGAACTCTAAGATAATAAATTTATTTCGTTTTAAATCGTCAAGTCTGTGACAATTTGTTACAGCAGTGGTAGAAAGCTTATATGATTGGAAAGGAAAAGTCCTGGATGCAATAAAATAGAACATCATTATAAACTATTCTTCTTATTTCTTTTTTAAGAAAGGATTTTCTTTTTTTTACTATCTATTTGAGAAAGAGAGAGTGCGAAAAAGAACACACGCGGGATGGGGGTTGGGGAGGGTCAAAGGGAGGGCGAGCAGATTCCCTGCTAGGCAGAGAGCCAGAGGGCCTGGATCCCAGGTTCCTGAGCACATGACCTGAGCCAAAGGCAGACGCTTCACTGACTGAGCCACCCAGGCACCCTAATTATTTTTATTTCTGCTTCTGACTTGGAAATCATGAAAATTCAGTGACCCTATATAAACGTGTGCACAACACAGGGTCACAGGAAACATAAGGAATTCTCAAGGCGTGCTCTCCTGATAGAGCATCAAAATGAAAGTCTCTCTATGCAATTAGCTTCCAATTAAATCCCTCTTCAAAGCGTGTCATGAATGTGGTTTGAGACCACCTTCTGATAAGTTTGCTTACTTGTTAAAAAGACAAATGTATGGGACACCTCCCAGATCTACTAAATCATCCTGCAAATCTATTCCAAGCTGAAGATGGTGGCAGGCTAACTAATGGTCCTGGAATATATGAATATTACCTTCTAGAGCAAGAGGGATTTGTAGTCAGGATTATGTTAATGTTTTGGGGATGGGAAGATTGCCCTGGATGATTAGAGTGGAATTTAAATGTAAATACCCGTGTTCTTTATTTTTTTTAATATTTTTGACTTTTACTAAAGAAAGCATAAAGTATTGAATTGTACATTTATGATCACTATTATTTTAAGAATCAGTCAAGTCTTCATCTTACCAGCATGTTTCCAATACTTCCACATATCCTAAATAACATATCTCTCAAAAAAAATCTTGAAATCTCCTATAAGTAACCTGTTATCACTTTTCAATATAAACATTAATAATACGATTTCTTGGGTTTTCTCTAATTTTTTTCTTTCTTTCTTTTTTTTTTTTTTTCATTTTATTTGCCTTGTATCTCTTGGCCATTGGTACAAGATCCTCTGGGATACTCTGGTGTGTTTTCCCAGAATATTACTTAACTCTCTCGTAATCCTCCAGTCATTTCTGGTGATAAGGGAAGTTGACACTTCGGTGGTCCCTACTCTCCTCGTCTGCCCTACTCTACACAGTCTTTCATGTTCGGGGTAAATCACAATTTTTTTTTTAAGACTCATTTGTGATTGTCTAACACCTTTTTTTCCCCCTTTGGGGTAAATCATAATTATAGACGAATACATGTGTCCTTTGGGAGAGAGGTGAAGGGAGATTTCACTGCAGACGAGGAGAAGGTGATGTGATGCTGGAAGCAAGCTGTGTGCCTGGAAGCTGGAGAAAGGAGCCACCTTGCAAACAGAAGCCGAAACTGGCAAGGAAAGAGATTTTTCGCTGAACCCCCCAGAAGGAAAATAGTGCTGCCAAACTTTGATTATAGACTCCAGAGATATGAGACAATAAATTTGTGTCATTTAAAGCCACCAGTTTGTGGTAATTTGTTATGGCAGCTATAGCAAACTAATAGTGTCCAAATAACGAATTGCAGTCGTGACTGCTCCTTATGATAGATAAATGATAGATAGATAGATAGATGATAGATAGATAGATAGATATAGGCACATAGATATACTTTGCTGACGACCTCATTTATTTAGTAGTACAGTACTTTTTAAAATCAAATTCACTAAATACAAATAATACAAAGAGTGATATTGTAATATTACCATTTTAAGCAAAGACAATTTTCTCCACACAGGTGTCTAGCTGGAGAATACCCTACATAACAACTTTGAACTGCAGGCTACGTTTGCCTCAAGAACATATTCCAAGCAAGAGCAATGATAGGGAGCATCTTCTATACTTCTATGTCCCTTCACCCAGCTGAGCGACTGCATTTTTTATGCATTTCATTTTTATGCATTTCAAGGCACTTTGATATTTTGTCTTTTGGGGGGGGGGGCTTAAAGATTTTTTTCTTTTATATCTTTATTTTTTTAAGGTTTAATTTTTATTTATTTGACAGAGAGAGACAGAGATCATAAGCAGGCAGAGAGGGTGGGGGAAGCAGGTTCCCTGCTGAGCAGAGAGCCTGATGTGGGGCTCGATCCTAGGACCCTGAGATCATGACCTGAGCTGAAGGCAGTGGCTTAACCTACTGAGCCACCCAGGCGCCCAATCTTATATCTTTATTTTAATCGCTCTTAAGTGAAAGGTAATCATGAGCTCAAGAAGACTGAAAACTTTGTAAGAAAATGGCTCAAAAGAAGAATGTGCTTTCCCAAAGAAAATCTCTTTTATGCCCATTTTCCATTAACCTGCATCTGCTGACACCGACCCCCACCCAGCCACTCTTCGGGGAGAATGGTGAATTTTTTTCTACATTGTATTTTATGCTCAAACTGTGATTTATTTATTTTCAAGTTGGTATTGATTACAGAGACTTGCTTACATTATTCAATTAAAGCACTTCAGCAAGGAAGAGGCGTTTGCGGGCAGGCCCAGGAATCTGCATTGTTACAAGTGCCTCATGGAATTCTCTAAATGGAAATTAATGTTTGAAAACCATGCGTCAGGGAATAAGAGAGGAATATCTACCCAGGTGGTTGTTTCTCTATCACAGTTTCTAGTCTGTCCTTTTCAACTGCTAGTGTTGCAAAGGAAACACAAATTAATACTATTTTCATGAGCACATTACAGTTACGAGGACACAAATGAGATTTTTTTTTAAAACACATAACCAAATTAAAATATTTTTTTCTCAATTATCCAGCTCCTCATTCTCCTCCAATAAAACAGTTGATTCCAAGCAGACTGCAAATCAGACAATTTCTGGATATTCAGATTGAAGGCATTCATCAGAGACATTCTTAAGTGGCTGTCAAATTTTGGCAAACCTAGATCAGAGAAGAGAGAAGAGAAATGCATGATTCATCCACATAGGCGTGAAATGTGATAACTACTGCAATCACTGTGTGCATGGGGGCACGCGCGCGCGCACACACACACACAAGCTTAACTAATTGTAACTAGGAAGAGTGGAGCCTCAACTTGGAGTAACTTTTATTTTTATCGCAGCTTGGTACTTAGTTAACCACCATTTCATATTGTTTTCTTTATCCACCTGCATCGCTTCCTCCAGAGCAGAAATCCTTACAGGGTTTTCCCAATATTTCTACTTGCTAAAGTTTATTCATTCATTCACCAACTGTAGAAACACACATTCTGACATGTAGGAGTCGAGGGAACAGATGTTACCCATCGCCTTACTATGACATCAAAAATGTGCAAAATGCACCCTGCCGATGCCAACACATCATTGGTAACAAGGGATACCTGCGATGACCTTCATTTGAAAGGGGCACTTGGGCCGATGATGAGCCATGTGGATAGTCCACAGATTCACAGACTTTAAATTGAACAAATAAAGTGGTTGAGTGAAAATCGCGTTATAGGATGAAAAGAGATGGACTTGAGAGGTACGAAGTGTGAAAGAATAGAGCCCTAATCTAATCGACTACGTACAGTGCAGAACAGGTGTGGGATAGCTGCACCACTAATGTTTGTGGAGTTGAATTAAGTGCTTGCACTCCTCCCCCTTAGGTTTTCATCCTTGATTGCTAGAGCAGCCTTATGAGTCATCCTTACCTCTTGATTTTAATAACCATGTCTTTGGTTTATTGGCTTCTGGATATGTTTATGTGTGAGGGAGAGAGTTACAAAATGTTTGATATACAGACACAGAGCTCTTGGCTGCAAAGGAAGTATTTTAAGAAATGATGCAGCAAATACATACAAATTGATGAATATTCATGGTATATGTACTATTCTCAAGACATTGAGATGCATACAAGAATAAAATCATTAGCCCTTGTTTTCATAGGTCTTAAATGCAATAGTGTGTGTACAAGAGGCTGGGGAGAGGGCAGCCAATGGGACAAAAATAGAGAGGGAACAAAAGAAGAACAAGGTAAGTACAGACACAAATAATCAAAGGAGGGATCTTATTGAGGCTGTAGATGAGTGTATGTAGGATAGAAATATCATCATCATCCTGATCTAATTTCTTTTAGGAGAGAACAAACAAGGAGCTCAAAACAATGGCAAGTGCTCTGAAAGCAACAGGTGACACTATGCCCTACAGGTGAGACTTTGGAATTCCAAGAAGACGCCCCTTCTTCCATACCGCCATCCCTCCCAGACTGGCAAAACCACTCTCCTGATGTTCCCCCAGCCTCTGTGCTAACTCTGTACTTGCACTAACCATATTAAATGGGACTTCACCTTGCCCTTTACATGTCTCTTTAGACTTTGCAATCTTAAGGCCTTGGCATAGCAGCCTTGGCACCTAGAGGCCATGTCTGACAGTTAGGAAAGACTCCATATTTTTCTCCTGGGTGCAACCAGACATTCAGCACAGCACAGAATGCATCATAAGTTTTCAACAAAGATTTAGTAGGCTAAGTGATGTCACTTTAGAAATAAAGGGGTAAAGATTTTAAAAACCATTTTGCCAAGGTTCACACAGTTAATGTGCAAAGAATTACCTAGAGAGGTTATTAAAAAAAGAAGGCTCCTTGGAAATTCTTGGATTCAGAAGAGCTGGAATCAGGAGAGAAGCTCTCCAGTTGGTTCTAGAGCAGATGTCCCCATCCCATGCATTGAGAGACTCTGCTCTCATTACAGAATTCTTAACCAGATGATACCTATATTTCTGATTAATTGTACAAATTCACCTTAAAAATCCAAAGAGAAAAGATTTGAACAAGTCACACCATCTGACAAGCAACAACAATGTTTCCACTTCTGAAAGTGGAGGTACAAAATGGCTCTTTGTGTGAATATCTGTTGTTTAGACATTGTTGGTTAGTCCAGTCCTGAATGGTGTGACATCTCAGGCCAGAAAGTTGAGTGTGCATGCATTTTTGTCATTAATGCCAAGTGAGGTGCACTCCAAAGTTTCTGCAGACCTAGAGAGTGACCTGTAGCTTGAGGGAAGGAGTGAGTATCTTAGAGGAATTTAAGTCATTAATATACAAGGGCTACTGAATAAGAATTTTTTGGGTGGCCTCAGGACCCACTTTCCTAACTATGAGGTTAAACAAATCTTAGCTATATCAATGCCTGCCCCCCCAGAAACCCTGGAATGTGAGGAAACGAGGAAACAACGGGAAACATCAGTCAGAGTGTCAGGAAATCAATACTGGCTAGAGTCCCAAACAAAATAAATCTTCATTAAGTCCCATTGTGATTTCAGAATTAACACAATGATTTCATAAATAGGGCAACATTGTGTCAAGAGCAAAGGTCAGTAAACTAATTTGAATTGTAGACATCCATCTGTCTCCAGTCTATGGGAGCTGGCCTCTGGCAGCCATATTGAAGAGAAGGTAATTAGTACCATCCATCTTTTGATGGGATGGTGTTTTGCAGACTGTTTGAAATTCTGCAAACATCTCACTCAGACCCCAGTAACCCTTTGAAATATGATGAGCCATGGCAGTTAGCACACAGGGGGCTCATTACAAGAGTGAGAGATGGCAGAGAAACCACACTTTGTAACTGAGACCACTTCACGGGCAGTTTGCTGGTTATTTGGGAAACTATAAGATAAAGTCCTCTCAGTAAGAGGTATTTATAAAGGGCAGTGCTATGCATCTATAAAAGCACTTTGAAATTACTTAAAATTTCTAAGTTCATGTTATTTATTAAGTCCTACCTCCTCAAAGCTTAATTGTCTATTTTGAGGATTTTGTAAGAATTTAAGAGACAGAATGATAATGCCATTAGATTTTAGCATGAACAGGAAGTATTCTTAAGGACAAGTGATCAGGACCTTTCCTGTGTGTAGTCATTGTCATCTATTACTCAGCAAGAAGCATTCTCAGAGAGCAGATTATAGTCATCTCTGACCAGACGGTGATAAGCCAATACTTACTGAGCATAGGTGGTGGTTTTGACATAGCTGGCAAGGCCAAGAAATAATGGCTTGACGGTATCTTGGACAAGAAAGAGAAAATAGTTAAGAAATATTTTTAAATGACCCAAATTGGAATAAAATACAAGGATCAGGGGAATAACTTGAGAAGTGGCTACTTACAGGCAAGAATCACCACCAGTGAACATGTGAAGACACTGACTAATATTCCTTCCAGAAACCATCTGAAACAACAGGATTTCTCAGGTTTAGCAAACAGATTATGCCTTTCAAACACATGAGATGTTCTTGTAGACTAAAGGCTTATGGTTTACTTTAAGAATTACAGTAACTATAGTAATAACCGTATTGTGGTGTTACTGAAGGATAGACATGGGGGTCAATGGCAGAGAATGGAAAGACCAGAAGTGAACCCATATGGATACAGTTAACTGAGTCTTATCAGAGGAGAAAAAGCAGTTTGGTGGAGAAGGATATCCTTCTCAGCAATGGTGCTAGAACAATTGTATATCCACATGCAAAAGATGAACGTCCACATACACATCACACCTCAACACAAAATTGAACTATGTAACTCAAAATAAGCCATAGTCTGAAATGTAACCACAAAAGTATCAACTATTTAGAAGAAACAAAGGAGAAAATCCATAGACCAACTGCTTTACAACCTTGCCCAAAAAGTATGTTAAAATTCTGTGGGTTTTTTTTTTAATTAAATTTTATTTTCTCAGTGTTCTGAGATTCATTGTTAAAATTTTGGGTTTTTACTGATCTGATGGGTATCGTTTCACAGGGTGGAATTTTTTTTTAGAAGATTTTATTTATTTATTTATTTATTTATTTATTTGTCAGAGAGATTGAGAAAGCATCCACAAGCACGGGGAGTGGCAGGAGGGATGGCAGGTAGTGAGCAGGGAGCCTGACATGGGGGTCTGATTCTAGTACACTGGCATCATGACCTGAGCCAAAGGCAGACACTTAAGCAACTGAGCCACCTAGGTGTCCACAGGGTGGATCTTTTTAACAGAATCATTTACTTATTGTTTGTATTTTCAAAAAATGAATCACTGAAAGAAATTATAAATAAATATGGAAGGGAAAGGAAAATATCACTAAAAAACTCCACTGGCCTAAAGCAGCCATTAATAAATATTGATGAATATCCTTTTAGACCTTTCTTTGTATGCATTGAAGTTATTAAACTGAAACTTAACCAATGTACAATAAATCATTTGAAGTGCACATCTTGGTTTTCTTTCTTTCTTCTTCGTTTTTTTTTTTTTAAATCCTGAACTCCTCTATTCCCTACCCAGATGAAGATATGGAATATTTCCAGCAGCCTCTAACATCTCCTTTGCTTACTCTTTTCCCCAGAGTTAACCTTTCTTTCTTTTTTTCTTTCTTTTTTTTTTTTTTTTTTAAGAGAAGTAGAGAGGGTTAGGAGGGACAGAGGAAGAGGGAGAGACAGAATCTTAAGTAGGTTTCATGCCTAGTGCAGAGCCCCACATGGGGCTCAATTCACAACTCCAAGATCACGACCTGAGCTAAATCAAGAATCAGATGCTTAACTGACTAAGCCACACAGAGGCCCCCTTGACTACTTTCTTAGAGTTGTAATAATGGATTCATTTTGCCTTTTCTTGAATTTTACATGTATCTGCAATCATACACTCTTTTCTCTGAGATTCATCCATGCTATTATACATATCAATAATTTTTCCTTTAACCAATCTCTTACTTACATAATCTTTTTAAAATTTTTGAATAACTTTAGATACACGGAGAAGTTGCAAAAATAGCACAGAGCATTTTCATTTACCCCTCACTGAGCTTTCCCAGGGATCAGTATCTTATACTGATCAGTATTAGTATCTGATCAGTATCTTATAACACTATGGCATAGTGTCATAATGAAAGAACCAATATTGGTACTTCACATTCAACTCCACACGACTTTTGGACTTTACAGTTTTTCCCTAATTTATCCATGTTCCATGAAGCCATCCAGGATGCCTCATGACATTCAGTCATGTCTCCTTATGTTCCTCTGGGCTGTGACAATTCTCAGACTCTCCTTGGTTTTGATGACCTTGATAGTTTTGAGGAGTCCTGGTCAGATAATATGTAGAATGTTCTCAATTGAAGTTTTTCTCTGATTGGACTGAGGTCTGGAAGACCACAGAGACAAAGTGCCATTCTCATCACATCATATCAAGGGTACATGTTATCAGTATAGCTTATCTCTGTTGATGTTCACCTTGACCATCTGAGCATCTGAGGTCATATTTGACAGGTTTCTTGGCTGTGAATTTCCTTTTTTCCCCCTTTCCATGCTCTGCCTTTTTTCAGGCAAGTTTCTAAATGCAACTCCCACTCAATGGATGGTGAGTTAAGCCCCTTACCGGGGTTGGGGGGGACGGGAGTTGGGGAGGTTCGTATCTAGAGGAATTAACCAAAGAGGAACATTTCATTAGTTGTCCCATGAAATAAAAGTTTCCATGATCAACTAAGGTTGGGAAACATTCATAGATAACATCTTAACATTAAGTTAAATAAAGCTAATCATGTTTCTTCCTTATGCTATTTCACTGGGTCTATATTAGGCTAATGCACATATGATTCTCTGACTTGGGATACACAATGCAGAATTTTGCAAACTTATTTTTAACCACAAGACCTCCCCCACTTTTTGTTCTTTTGGTCCCACTGTAATCTAAAAATATTTAATACTACTTAAACCTCTTAATTATCAGGGACACTTGTTTTAAAATACAGATTTTCACTAGATCGGAATTAGTGTCTCAAGGGCTGGGATCCAGGACTTTGTATTTAAAAACACAACTCTTCCAAGTGATGTGAGTATTTAACCCTCAAGAGGTGGGACTTGAGAGCAAGCAACACTTGCTTACCAGAGTGCAAACACCCAAAGATCCCAGGTCTAGACCATTTATCCCTGTTTCATTGATTCAACAAACACTGATGAGCCCCTGGCACTGGGGATACAGAAGTGAAGGAGACACACAATGTCTCCACTCTCATGGAGCTCACATTCCTTCAGGGAGAGATAGGTCATTAACATTTAAACAGGTGAACACATAATAGGTCACATGGTGATAAGTGCTCTACGAAAAGTAAAGTGAGGCATGTGTGGTATAAAGTGGTATGCTATTTATACAGGGTTGTCAGAGAAGGTCTCTCTGATGATGTGACATTTGAACAGATTCCAGAAAGAAGTAAGGACACATGTTATAGGGCTTTCTAGAGAAGGCTGTACTGGGCAGAATAAATAGCAAGTGCAAAGGCCCTGAGGCATGAGTGCACTTAGCATAGAAGGGATTTGACCGCTGCCCTAGAGACTTGGGCAAGAAAAGAATAAAAATGGCATGCTGAATAGAGGGTAGAACAAAAATGTGCCTATAATCAGGCAAGAGCATTATGAGATCTGAGATTCTGAGTGGGCTTCCCTGGAACAGATACTTCATGTGAGGATATAACAATGTAATAAGAAAGATGGAGTCCCAGCAGGGACTTCACATGACCTTATTGGAGCTTCAAATGCCTTTGAACTCCAAGTGGGGTTACTCAGGTTTTAATTGTAGCAGGGAGTCACTAGAATTTAAATGAAAGATCATACATAATAAAATCCAAATTCCTAGCAAAACCCACTGGCTTTTGTACACTCTGTGAGATAATGAGAGGGGGGAAGTGATAGAAAAAGAGGCACTTAAGGGGCACAGGCAAAAGAACCGATCGTAACCACGGAGCTACTGAAAATGCATTGTGGAATCGGGTGAAGAAATTATCAATCAATTACAGCTTTATTAATTATGAAACACTGCTGCATGAAAATAAAATTTGAATTACCTTGCACATGCACAGATGATGAGGAACACAGCCAGCAGAATTGCTGGAAAGGAGACATCTTGCCACAGACTGGCTTCTAATAGAAAAAATAAAAATAAATGAATTAGAAACCATTGCTGACAATCTTAGAACAACAAAATTACAATAAAATTTCTTTTTTATACACCAAAAAACCCCCACGAAACACATTTTCAAATGTATGTCAGCTCAAGCAATTTGCCGTAAGTAGCAAGATAAAATTATCGATGCCATACAGATTCATTCAACAGATAATTTTAGCAAATAATAAATTTTTTCTGTCTTTAAGAAATGATTATGCTACACAAACAGTTTTGGAGCTTGCCTTTTACTGTAAAATTTTTACTGGGGAAACATTTTGTGGAATATAAGCTAATGTCAGAAATCTAATTCTGATGATGATGACAATCAAGCCTAAAAGTTATAGACTGCCTTACAATTCACAAAGAGTTTTCATACCTCCTTGAGTCAACACAACAAACTGTAAAGTAGGAACCACTGTCATTGCTCTTATGTGAGAAGACCAAGACTGAGAGATGATGAAATCTCCCCAAGGTGACATAGCTCTGAGGTGTCAGAGCCAAGGTTTAAAAACCATGTCTAGCCTGAACACAGTGTTTTGCTTGAAATGGGGCAGGGAAAGAGAATTGCAACTTTGCATACTGTGAGTCTCTAGAGGGAAAAAAAAAATGTATACTAAGAACTATTTATCCTTGAAAAACTCTGCTATGAATAAAATATTTCAGTGCTATAAAGCCACATTGGAAATGACAGGAAATCCCCTAGGAATTGTAATCATTGAAGTCAAACCGATCATGAACCTGAATATTACTGGAGTGATCTAAAAGAAATCAGAGTTGGCTTAAGAAGAATCACACAAAGATCTAAAGGAAAGGAAAAAGAGACCTCAGCTTAATTTCTGCCAAATGCTTCAAAAGCTTTATTTTGCAACAGTTGTTTAAAACTTGGAATGACTCTGTGCTGTGAATGTATTTATTTCTGCTATTTCTGCTATGAATGAAGATTGAGTCAGCTAACAAAACCTACTTAGTCCATAATGTGGGTGGCGTACTAAAGATTGGCAGTGCAAAATATAGCAGTTGTGAATGATGTCACTGAGAATGTACGGTATTTCATGTATACTGTGAATTCAATAAGTTATTGTGGGTTCAGCTGAACACTTAACCATTCTTCTAAAATGTGTTTGTATTCTTAGCTGACTCTGATTTGATATGGAATTTGGAAAACATTTCTTTACAGAAACAAGTCCAGCTTGACAGACCGCCAAAATCATTAGGCTTGAACAGTGAACAGAGACTGGTTTAAATTCAAATTCTACAAAGATACGATTATGTAATTTGATACAAGGTATTCACTAGTTCATTACATCAGTAGCCATTTACCTACTATCTAGTTTGGCTTAGTTCAACTGTTACTTCCTTCAGGAAGCCCTCCTTGATTCCTTCAATTCCTCTATGGCTCTTAGCTACTCCTTCTCTATACCCCCATTATCCCTCATGCATTTGCATCAGCAACCTTAACAAACTGAATTAAAAGTGCTTTCTCTAGATTTCCCCACTAGCTTGCAAAGTCACCAAGAATAGTAAGCATCTAACTGCTGTTCTTTGGTGGCACAAGGTGGTGCCCATGGGGAGCCACCTCTCCCTGCTCTTAGTACGTGATTCACTTGGAGACTGAGCTCCCTCCCAGCATCCAATCTCCTTCCAGCCATCTGGAGCTTCACAGACTTATCGACAAAGTTATTCGTTTTGCCATGTAGATGGAACCCTTCCAGAACCAGTGAAACTGGGTCTCTTATTATAACTCAAGAAGGCTATGATCTCTTTCCGCTAGACTGGAATCTGGGAAGTTGCAAGCACAACGCTATCAAGAAGCATCATAGAGTAATAATAGCCTTTTAAAAAAGATTTTATTTGTTTATTTGAGAGAGATAGAATGAGAGACAGAGCATGAGAGGAGAGAGGTCAGCAGGAGAAGCAGACTCCCTGTCCAGCAGGGAGCCTGATGTGGGACTCAATCCTAGGTCTCCAGGATCATGACCTGAGCCGAAGCAGTCGCTTAACCAGCTGAGCCACCCAGGCGCCCCAGTAACAGACTTTTTAAAGAGTAAAGCTGACATAGAAGACAAGAAACAACAGGAGTAGAGACTGACAGTAATCTGAAATCTATGCCCAGAATTTTCATTAATGAACCAATAAATTACATTACTGATTAATCCAACTTGAATTGGGTTCCCACCCACTGCAACTCAAAACATCCTGACGGACAGAGATGATGTCCGGCAGGCCTCTATCCTTAGTGGGTAGAAGATCACCTGGACTGCATACTCACAACCTACGTGTGAAGGAAATCAAACAGAATCGGATGGAGACCTTGTTTGCCCAAGGACTTCACAGTGGGAGAAGAGGAGGAAAATGTTTTCAATAGATTAAGTTCAGAGGGCTAGAGAATCGGAGGGAAGTGTTACCCCCACCAGCCCGAAGGGGACAGACAAGGGCCCACAGAGGTGTTCTTAAGTCTGGGCCTTGAAGGGGGTAGGGGCCTTCCAGGTACAGCAGTCTGGAGACACATTCTGGACACGACAGAGCAAAGCACATGTACAAAGGTTTACCTGACCTGTCTAAACTTGAGTATCCCTATCTATGAAATGAAGATAGCACACTTAATTGGTCCACCAGTTTTGGAGCACCTGCTCTGGATCAGGTGCTATGTGGGCTGGTTGGTATCCAGATGACTGAGACATACTGTCCACCCTCAAGTAGCTCAAAGCCTGGTGGACAAGACGCAAAAGCAAATATGCAAGCGTAGTAAATATGCAAGAGCAGTCTAGGAAATGGGCATGAGAGAAGGAACCCTTGAAATCTAGATGAGTACCAAGAAGGGTCACGTAACCGCCCCCCTAACCCCTGGAAAACAAGGTGGGACCTCTGGAGGAGGTGACTGTGGGCCATCTGGAAACTGTCTAAACAATGAAAGTTGCTCTCTCTGTCATCCCAGCACCTGGAAGGGAACCACAAAAGCCTTGAACAGTCACCTAGTAGCTGACCTGGGAACCAAATGGAACGGGGGCACAGTGAGGAAGAATGGTCAGTGAGATGCAGATTCATGGTTTTGTGAAGACAAATAAAGAGAAGATTTTTTTTTTTCTGTTCAACCTCAGTCTTATGTAATCATAATCTCACATACATTTTGAGTACTTGGGATACAGGACACGTGATGCTAAGTGCTTTCCACGAATTATTTTAGTCGTGACAAGGTAGGAACTATGATATCTCCATGTACAGATGAAAATGCTGTTTTAGAGAGTTCGGGGAACCGCTTCTGAGTTACAGCTAACAAGTGGGGGCTGGGCTTTGAACCTTGGCAAACTGAGGGACAGAGACTTGATGCTGCGCTGTGTGCAGACATGATGAATCTGATGTTGGCAAACTGGAGGTTGAAGAACATGCTTGTTGAATTTATTTCAGATTTACTCCTGACAGGAAATACCAATACCTTTATATCTTTTGACTTTTCCTTGCCAGAGGCATTGCACTAAAGGGTGCTTCTGTCTTCCTTCCTTTCTTTTTCTTCTTATAGAATATGTCACAGATACAGCGAAGTATGAAACATAAAATCACAGACACCTGTGTACGCATCACCCAGCTTCAGCAAAGCTTCACATTTTGCCAAATGTCTTCAGGGTTTTTAAGAGTAGAAATAAAACACTGCAAATCCAGTCCTTCTGGTGCCTCTAAGATGACACCCTGAAAGCAGGGACCTCCTCTGCTCGTGCGCCACCTGCGGCTGCAGTGCCCCGGTCCTCCCCTGCGCCCACAGGCAGATCCCGTTCCCAAGTGCACCTTAGTCATCTCTAACTCATTCTCTGGCCCTGAAAGGAGGAATTCTTTGGGTGTGGTATAGATTTAAAAAAAAAAAAACAAAACTCACTTGCACGATCCAAAATGTTCCCTGGGAAATGTTCAGAAGCCATCACATGAGACTGAAGAGCCCCATCGTGGGAGTTCTGTCGTGGAATCTGAGACATGTCATGGCTAGAGGAGGGGGCTACATTCGGCTGTTCCGACTCCCAGGCATCAGTCAGGGAACAGTCAGAATCCCCGCCTGGAAAAGAAGAAGGGCTCAGTGTGCGGTGCTGGTGTGCGGTCAGTGGCTCTCCAGGTGCAGTAGCAAATGGTCATTGCCATAGCGACGCTTTGGGAGTCTGATGGGAGATGGGTCTCTGAGTGGGGTGGCATTTCAATTTGTCCTCATCTTTGAAGGCCCCAAAGGAAAAGGCTCTTCAGTGCAGAGACAGCAAAGGCCAGAAGCTTGAAAGCCTCGTGAAGAAGGACCATTCCAATACGATCAGAGCAAAGGGACCCACTGGGACATAAGGCTGGAAAGCAAGAGTGAGAGCAGGTCACACAAGGCACTGACTTATGCTGCAGGCAGGGGAGAGCTGGAGTGTCTCTGAGTGAGGGTGTCACTGGACATCCACACTTCTGTGGTATTTTCAGGTGGATAAAGCATTATGTGGTTTTAGTATATGGTAATATCCAGGTGGCCTTGCAAGTAATCATGAGCTAGTAGCCTAAGACTCAGGTAGAGAAGAAGATTCGTTTATAGGATATCTCACTCTTAATCCCTGAGTGCAGTGGGAGTTATACAGATGGATTTGAGAGATTTGTAATGAGTATATGAGAGAGGCTCGTGAGCCATGAGCCTCTCTCATATATTCATCAGAGGTAGAGGGAGAGGGAGAGAGAGAGAATTTCAAGCAGACTCCCTCCTGAGCAAGGAGCATGACTCAGGGCTTGATCTCTGGACCCTGAGATCATGACCTGAGCTGAAATCAAGAGTCTAATAATCAATGGACTGACCGGCCCAGGCCCCCTCGCCTCTCATCTCTATTGCAAACAATAGCAGAGCCAACTCCTTCTATTTCTTATTCATCCATTCAGCAAACATTCACTGGATGTGATTCTATACGAGGAGCTGACCCAGCTGCAAGGATACAATGGTGAAGACGATGTCTCGGTCCTCATGCACCTCATGCTCGGGTCGAGGAGAAAGAGAATAGCTGTGAAGGGCATTCTCCCTCTGTAAAATACCTTGAGATGCTGGATCAAATATAATAAAGATCTCAACTTTTTTTTTTTTTTTTCATTCAAGGAGGCTGTGGTTTGGAGAGGGACAGGTATACACACCAACAATGAAGATGCTGTGGGGTCATTGCTAGCATGAAGGGCAGCAGAAGGCATCCAGGGAGAGTCTAGGAAGGAATGTCTGAGTCCATCGGGGCAATCCAGGCATGCTTCACAGATGAGATGGTGCTTACATGAAAATCGGACAAGTAGGAGTTCTTCCAGGGAGATAGCAGGAAGAGGGGAGGGCAGACAGAATAAACAGGAAGGGAGTAGGGCCAGGAACGAGGGGAAAGGGAAAGAAGAAGAGGAGAAGAAAAGACATTAACCCACGAGAGAACATGGGGGAAGGTGTTCCCTGAATAGCGAGTGCTCCTATGAGCTTAGACAGAAGGGCATGTGAGGGTGGATACTCTTAGGAGATGATCTTGGCTGGACTGCTAAGCAGGGATCCGATCACGAAGGGCCTCATGGGTCACACTCTGTTGCTAAGATATATTTCCAGGGAATCTGGAACATGAGTGTTGAAGTGCTCACTCAGCAATAAAAGACTCATATCCCCCATTCCAGGAGCAGGGAGCGATTGTGGAATCCCCCCCAAATACATGGGGTCTTCATACAATGGTGCTCCTTAACTGGAGGAGATTTCTGCCCCCAGGGACATCTAATAATGTCTGAAGACCTTTTTGGCTGTCACAGATTGGGGGGCGGGGGGGGGGCAGGCGTGGCAGAGGAGGGAGTTGCTGCTGTCATCCAGTGACTAGAGCCCAGGGATGTGGTTAGCATCCTGGGGGCAGGCCTCACAGTGAAGGATCGTCCAGTCCCAAGTGTCAGCAATGCTGAGGTTGTGAAACCCTGTCAAAGAGAGAGCAGACCCGAGTGTAGAATGAATCCTGATCATTAGAGCTCTTTCAGCAGCTCTGGTAAGCACTTACAAGCCGAGAACATCTGTATTTTCCTACATTTTCTGTATCTTCCTGATTGCCCTTACTCTTGACAAAATACCCTGCATTCTGCCTTCATAGGGCAAACCATAATTTATGATATCATAATTATTATATAAACACATACTATTTAAAACACAATTTGTGTGGTTTTTGTTTAATACCTACTTCCCTTATGAGACTAAAACCACCATGAGAAAAAGGCCACTTCGCCTGCCCCAGCCCCAGCCCCCAGCGATGATGTGGAGCATGTTGTTAGCACTCAGTAAGGTATGTAATACACAGAGAGTTCAGGTAGCGGGGCAGGGAGAATGAGACATGTGACGCCGTTCTAACAACTTGGGCCGCTGTAACAGCATCACAGCAGCCACAGAGATGGGGTGGGGGTGGGGGGGGGTCACTGCTCAGCTTTGTGGAGGCTAAAGCTGATTTGAATTTGAGGCTTTAAGCAGGGAGAGTGGCCTCCTAGCCCAGGCTGGTGGGCTGACTCTGCATGTGGCACTCCCCTCCCACAGCCTGGATACTGAGCAAATGAGCTGGTGCTTTTGGACCCGGGAATTTCTGCCAACCCTGCAGTCTCCCTCCCACCATCCCACCCACACCCTGCGGCCGCTTGATAAAAAGCAGTCTGCAGAAGCATCCCTGCTGGTTGCCATAGAGAAAGGAAACAGCAGAAAGTAAAACACAGGGATCATCCAGTAATGTCCATGCGGCCCAGGAGGTCCTGGACCATGTGCATTGCAGCATCAATCATAATGGCCACGCTCCCAGAACAACCGAAGCATTCATCTATAGATGAAGGAATGAAGAAAATCCTGCCATTTGCAATGCCATGGAGAACCTGGAGGACATTGTGCTAAGTGAAATAAGCCAGTCATAGAAGGGCAAACACTGTGCAGGTCCACTTACAGGAGGTACCTAAAATCCTCAGTCACAGAGGCAGAGAACAGAGTGGTGGTTTCCAGGGGCTGGGAGGCACCTAATGGGGGATTACTGTTCAATGGGTATAAAATTTCAGTTACACTTGATGAATAGGTTCTAGAGATCCACTAAGTAACATAATAGCTGTATGTAACAACAGCATTGTGCTCTGCAACATTTGTAAGGAGAATGGATCTGATGTTGAGTGTTGTTACTACAAACATCCCCCAAACACACACACATATGCACACAAGGACACCGAAACTCTGGAGCGCTTGGATATTCCTATGCCTTAATTGTGGTGATGGTGCCACAGGTGTTTGCACCTGTTCAAACTCATTGAATTTACACATTAAATAAGTACAATTCTTTGTAAATCAGTTATATCTCAATAAAGCTGTCAGAGAGAGAGAGAGAGAGAGAGAGAAGCTTATCTGGTCAAATTCACATGGAAGTGAGAAAGAACTAAGAACTTTCATGGCTGATTATTTCTTGAAGGGTGACGTTTCGCTAAGATCTGCAGAGCTGTGGACGGGAGACCTGTGAGAGCAGTGAAAATGTCTCCAAGCTTGGCTGCCTTGTTGAACTCAGAGCCTTGCCCTGGGAGCTGCATCCCTGTAAAGTACTGGAATCTTATTCAGAATTTCCTAGAAGAGATGGCATTAAAGAAGGAAATTGCAAAAAAAAAAAAAAAAAAAAAATCTTAACATTAAAGAATGATCAAAGAATTTTCATCTGTGGGAAGACATGGTTTGTCCCCAATGTACACTTTCCCTAACTGACATTTAATTTTTGTCTCCAACCTTGATAATAAATGAGAGGATCCTAATGCAGATAACATTTCCACAAACAGTTCTGTTGTATTACATTTGAAGGTATTAATTCTAATCTGTTTCTCCTGATGTATTTAAATTCAATCTAGCTTACTTCCATTTTTAAAAACGGTCTGTTTCTTCTAAGTGTATTTCCATATCCTTGCATATAAAATGGGCATTATTGTTTGCTATGGAGGGAAACACAAAGCCATATACAGAGGCTGCCATCAAAGATATAGGAGAAGTATTGGCTCTGGAGAAAAGCACAGACCTCAAGCTGGGAAGCCTTGTCTGAGATTGTCCTGCCTTTCTTTCCTTGGACTGGCAGAAGTGAAGTGGGCAGTCCTGACCAGTCCTCCCTGCAGGAATGTTTTATCTTCTTTCACTATGACTCACAGGCCCTGGGAACGTCTCCCGAACTGCAGTCTCGGGGTCTGGGGAGCTGCAAAATGCCATGGCTAAAAAATGATTGCAGCTGATGAGGAAGGTGTCTAGACACAGCTGCAGAAGGGGTGAGCTAAGGATAAAATAGGCAACCAAGAAAAATCCTTTTTAGTCTGAAAAATGAGGCATGAGAAAGTCAGGGGAAGTAAGTTTTGATTGCATCCCTTGCCCAGAGAGAAAACAGCAGAACAATTTAATTTTGAATTCTTCTTGAGTCTTCTAACGAGGCAACATTTCCAGAGAAAAATAAATTGCTGATAAAAGTCACGGGGCCTTGGGTAAATCCGGAAAACAAGAAGTCTGGGGAAGATTTGATTACAGTTGACAGCAGAGATGAAGGATTTCAAAGTCCTGTGTGCACCCGGTTTGCCTAATTACTGATTTTGGAGGGGGGGGTGGTTTGATTTGTTATATTTAGAAGATATTTGGAAACCATGGGAATTTTAGCAAGATATCTCATACTCGCATAGCACTCGTGTGGTCCAATTGCTTTACAATTGTTTGGACATGTTTCCAGGAGGAAACTACGGGAAAACTAGATGTTAATTTCTGAATACGTGTAACATTGCCTTTAGAACACCGAGTCCCAGACTTCTAACAACCAACCACCATTTTCCTGGTTTTTGCTGTACCCAGAGTCTGCCTACTCTTAGCCATCTTTAATATTTTCTTTGTTTCATTAAATCTTTTACTTTGAAGGAAACGTTATGTCAATCACTTAAATGCCACAAAGAGAAAGTAAATGTAAAACTGAGTACAATGAAAATGAGACTTTATTTAATTTGCCCGAAATACCAAAAAGCTGAGCCTGTTCTTTGTTAAAAGAACTTCGTGAAAACAAAAGACTAGCAAGACTTTGAGCCTTAAAGTACCAAGATTCTAAACTAAGCCTTTCTCCTTGGTTATGTCGGAAGGGCTGAGAGAATTGGAAAAGGGACCACAGCTTCTCTGTCACTGTGAGAAATGGTGTTCGTGACTTTTTTTTTTTCCTTTAAGATTTATTATTCATTTTGAGAGAGAGAGCATGAGCGGGAGGAGCAGAGGAAGAGGGAGAAAGAGACTCTCCGCTGAGCAAGGAGCCTTACGTGGGGCTTGATCCCACAACCCTGAGATCATAACCCTAGACAAAGGCAGATGTTTAACCAACTGAGCCACCCAGGTGTCCTGGTGTTCATGACTTCCATGTCCTAGAGGGGTCGGCCACCCCAGCCCCCACTTCTGGAAATGTTGTGTCGCACGGAGAAGAGACTTACTGCATGTATTCAGGAAAGCCAACCTATAACCAAGAGATGGAAACCTCCAAAAAGCACCTGATGGGTGAATACAAGCAAGCCACTGCTGCAGCAGCATTGCCAGTGAGAAGAGTCATCCTTAAAAACGTCATGGCAGTCCAAAATAAGCAAATCCATGGAAACAGCAAGCAGACTAATGGTTGACAGGGGCTCGAGGTGGGAAGGAAGAATCGGGAATAGGTAATGACTGCTCATGAGTGTGGGGTTTCTCGTTGCGGTGGTGAAAATGTTCCAGAATTAGAAAAGGGTCATAGTGGCCTGGTGCAGTCACTGTGGGAGACAGTATGGAGGTTCCTCAAAAAATTAAAAATAGAGCCACCATATGATTACTTTACTGGGTATTTACCCAAACAATACAAAAACATTAATTTCAAAAAGACACGTGGACCTCTGTGTTTATTGCAGCATTATTTACAATAGCTAAGTTATGGAAGCAGCCTAATTGTACATCAAGGCATGAATGGATAAAGAAGATATCTCACACACACACACACACACACAAAATGGGCTACTACTCAGCCATCAAAAAGAATGAAATCTTGCCATTTGCAACAACATGCATTTGCAACAACATCTAGAGGGTATAAAGCTAAGTGAAATCAGAGAAAGACAAACACCATATATGTATTTACTCATGTATGTATTTTAAGAAACAAAACAAATGAGCAACACAGAAGAAGAGATAAGCACAGAAACAGACTCTTGACTGTAGAGAATAAACAGATAGTGATCAGAGGGGAAGTGGAGGGGATGGGCGAAACAGAGCGAGGGCTTAAGAGTACACTTATCGTGATGAGTGCTGAGTAATGATGAGAATTGTTGAATCACTGTATTCTCCCACCTAAAACTAATTTAACACTTTGGTTAACCACACTGGAATTAAAATAATTTTTTTAAAAAGTGATCAAAGTTGCACAAATACCATGTGAATACATTTTTAAGAATCACTGAATTGTATACATTAAAATGATAGATATCATGATATGTGAATTATATCTCAATTAAAAGGTAATTAGTGCTCCTGATTACTGTAGACATTTGTGCCCATCTACCTGGGATGCCAGGAGTAGGTAAAATGTGCTCTATGTTGCCTTCTGATTAAGATTTCTCATGTAACTTATTTATGAGAAAACTTTTCAAAGCTATAGGACACTTGAATTGACTTCTATATTAAGCTGTATACATTAGCCATTTCTTTATATTCTCCTCTTCTGTGACATGCTCTTCTGGTTTCCTGAGAAATCTTCCCCAGAGAACCTTTCCTGGGTATAGCGTAGTGAGCATATGTTCAAGACTCTTGGGTTGGAATTCGGGCTATGCTACTTACTAGTTTTGTGGCCTCAGGGCAAGTATCTAATCTGCCTTGGTTTCCCTCTCTATAAGAGAGATAAGGATAATATCCTTTCTATGTTATTACAAATGATAGGAATTCCTTTTTAATAATGCTGATTAACATTCCTTTATATGTATATACCATATTTTCATTCTTCATTCATCACTGATGGGCACTTGGGATGTTTCTCTATCTTGGCTCCTGTAAATAATGCTGCAATGAATCTGGAAGTGAGGATAATATCTCTTTGAGATTTTGATTTCAAATCCTCTGAGTATATGCCTAGAAGTGGGATTCCTGGATCATATGGTAGTTCTATTTTTAATTTCTTTCTTCTGTGAAACCTTTACATAGTGACTGGACCAATTTACATTCCCACCAACAGTGCACAAGGTTTCCATTTTCTTCAGAACCTCATCAAGATGGATAGGCCTAAAGGACATTATGCTAAATGAAAAAGTCAGACACAAAAGGAGAAATATTACATGACTTCATCAGTCCAAGTTTCATCTGTGCCAGATAAACAAATCCTACTCATCTAGTGCACAGTACAGAGGCTATAGCTAACAATGCTGTGTTGTGGCCAAATTTTACTAAGAGGGTCGGTCTTAGGTTCAACGTTCTTAATACATGCGCACGCACACATGGGTAATACTCCTTCACAGACACTGGAGAGAGGGGATGTACATAATACGGAGTGACTGGGGGACACCTAGAATGCTCAGGTAGTTAAGTGCCTGCTTTCAGCTCATGTCAAAAGCTTGGGGTCCTGAAACTGACCCTTATGTGGAGTTCCCTGCTCAGTGGAAGTCTTCCCCCCTCTCTGCTCCTTCCCTTGCTGGTGCTCTCTCTCTCTCTCTCTCTGAAATAAATAAATAAAATCTTTAAAAAGTACATGGGTTGGTTGGTATAATGTTGGCCCACAATAATCATTATGGTTAAGGGGAATTATGACTGGACCTTCTGATCATTCTCCTCAGTTTCTTTAACTCCCATTTCTGCTCATTCACATTTTCTGTAAATAAACCCCTTTATTCCAGAGACCCCTGTAACAACTTCTACTATTGGCTTCCAAAGCAATATCTTTAGGTCCTTTCTTGTTCTGCAATGCTTTTGTTATGTTTCCAAACCTCCCCGGGCTATCGTACTACTTCCCATTTGTGCCTCAAATTCAGTTCATGTGAAATAGAATTTGTTATCTCATTTCTTGACTCAAATCTGTTCTTTTTTTGCTACTTTAGAGCTAATAAGTCCCAAGCAGAACCAGTCCCTATGCAAGTATGTACTTTTCACGAATTAGTACATATCACCCTCACAATGATTCTATGTGCTACTAGTATCCTCTTTTATATGTGAAGAAATGGAGGTTGGGGGTGTTCATTAACTTGCCTAAGAACACTCAGGCTGGAAAAGATGGCTTCAGAACTTGAATTCAGACCCATTCAGCTCAAATGCCCATTCCCCTCTTCATTCTGCCAATCCTGTCTTCCAGATCTTCGTGATGCCTCAACTTTTCCTGCCTTCCCCCAGTGTTCTTGGATTCTTCCCACTTCTCATTGCTATAGTCACTCATTCACCAATCTGTCCATTAGGCCCTGGAGAATATTTGTTAAATCTCTTCCTTCCTCTCTACTTCTAGATGTTCCTTTGTCTGCCTCTTGGTTTTAATCGCCCCTGAGCTCCCACTTGTCACCCTTCATCCAATCTTCAGTTCATGTTACTGTCAAGGTCATCTTTGAAAATTCAAACCTGATTATGTTATCGCCCTGCTCAAGAGCCTTCTAAGGTACTTTTGATTGAGTAAGGTAAAATCCGAGCTCCTCAATATGGCACAGAAGATTCTCCAAATATATCTTCTGTCTATCTTTCCAGGCCCTACTTCCCTGCCTCCTTCTCTTCACATCGTCCTGTTTATACATCCTTGTTATTGTGGGAACTAGGATACACTCTATTTAAATAATCTTTTGTTTGTATAAGAATTATGTCTTCATTTAACAAGTACTCTATTTTTAAATTTAAATTTATCTCACACACACAAGTACATTTAAATACTGGTGAAATCTTAATCCTATTGTGTCAATGTCAATTTCCTGAGTTTGATAATGACTGTATATAGTTGAGTAAGTTGTAACCAGTGAGGGAATCTGGATGAAGTGTATGCAGGCCTTCTGTATACTATTTTTAGCAACTTCTCATGAATCTATAATTCCCACAACTTAAAAAGTTTTTTTTTTTTTTTTTAATGAATGTAGCATTGTGTTTTCTGCCCAGGAAGAAGAATGAGAAAAATAGTAAGACATGCAAGTACTAAACCATTAAATTATTATATGGTTGTATTATATGTCTCCTCTTGCCTGCTCTTTGAGCCTGGGCTGTGGGGTATATATGTTGAATTTCATCTTGGAAAGAAAAGTGAAATCCTTTCTGGCACTAGAACAAAGACTGGGTTTTTGAACCAGACAGATCCACATTGGATTCCAGTTCTGCTGTTTATAAACTAAATGAACTTGGGCAAGTCACTTAACCCTGAGCCTCACTTTCACCATAACTATAAAATATTATGATCATAAGACCTACTTCCTAGGGGGTTTGGGGATATTTAAACAGGATAATGTATATAAACAAGGTAAATACTTAAACGAGACAGAAGATACTTAGCTTATAAATAAACACGCTTGACTTCTTTCTCTAAGGTTACATCAGCAAATCCTGTTGGCTCTTTTTTTTCTCCTGTTGGCACTATCTTTGAAATGTATCCAGAATCCTCCTGCTTCTCACCTCTACCTACTTCATTCCAGCTACTATTATCACCCCAGTGAGTCACTCCAACATCATCTTAAATGATTTCCTTGCTTCTGCCCTACTACCTATCTTACCTTTAATCTGAACACAGCAGCCAGAGTTACCTTGTCAATGTATAAATAGAATCTTATTCCTCTGATTAAAATCCTCCAATGGGTTCTCCCCTTATTCAGAGTAGAAGGTGAAACTTTTGAACGGGCTTCCCATTGTCCCTGTCCTTCCCCACTGGCACAGCCACATCCCTCTGAGATCCTACCCTCTCTCTTCCCTCTCACACTCAGCCCTGGGGTGCTCCTAGCCCAGGAACTTTGCGCTGGCATTTCCTTTGCCTGGATTGTTCCTCTCCTAGATGCTTTAGTTCCACTTTGCAGCCAATGCTCAGAAGTCATTCTTACGAGGTCATCTTAATCGCCCTACTTAAACTTGCAATCCCCATCTCTTCCTCCTCTGTTTTTTCCCACACCACTTACCACTTTTAACGTGCTATGTAGCTTACATATTGTCTGTCTACCCCTACGGGGATGCAAGTTCCATGAGAACAAGTTTGCTTGCCAATATGTCCCAGTGTGTAAAATGGTCCCTGGTAGATAGCTGGCCCTCAATAAATCTTACAATTGAATGAATGAATGAATGAATGAACGAATGAATGAATTCCAGCAGAATGAACAACATGAGCACAGCCACAGAAGTGTGGAAGAACATGGTCCATTCAGGAAACTGAAAAAGGATGACTGTTCCCAGAGTAGAATGTGTGTGGGGGTGGGGGGAGTCTTTCTCCCTCCCTTCTCAGAAAGCATCTTGAAGGATCCTCAATCCCAGCCTCCATTTCTTTACCTCCCACACTCTTCACCCTCTACCCTCTGGTTCTCTTCTCTTTTTTAAAAAAGGTTTTATTTATTTATTTGAAAGAGCGAGAGAGAACACAAGCAGTGGGGGAGGGGCAGATAGAGAGGGAGAAACAGGCTACGCATGGGACCCGATGCGGAGCTCGATTCCAGGACCCCGGGATCATGACATGAGCCGAAGGCAGAGGCTTAATGGACTGAGCCACCCAGATGCCCTTCCTAGTTCTCCACCACCAATAACTTCAAGATCAACAAATCCGGTTGTCATCCTGTTTAACCCCTGAACATGATTTGTCACTGATAACTGCCCCATCCCTCTTGAAGCCCTATTTTCCTTTGATTCTTGTTTCATAACACTTAGTCTTCCTCTCACCTCTCTGGATGCCTCCTCTCAATCCCTTTTGCAGACTAATCCTGTCCTATTCACGCATTCAAAATGCTCCCTTCTGGACTCCCTCTTTGCCAACTCTACCTTCTTCCTAATGTGTCTCAGCCATTCTGTGGCTTCAGAGGCGATTCACAGATGTGTAGCTTTAACTCACACTGTCCCTTGGAGCCCCAGATTGACTTGCCCCTTATGTCCCAAAGGAACTTCACCTCAACATGCTCCAAACCATGCATGTGGTCTTCCCTCACCCAGCAAACCTACTCCCCAGATTCCTCAGACCTAGCCATTTTGTCTCTTAGCTTCCTCCTTTGCCCAGAGAAGTCCCTCCTATTTTCTGGAAAACAACTCAAATGCCACTTCAATGGGGATGACTCCTGAGTTTCTGATTGGGTCAAATTTCTCATTACATCGTATATTTTTCTCCATGGCATTTACCACAATTTTATATATTTATATTTACCACAAATTTATATTTTATATTTGTTTGTGCAATTATTTGACAAAGGTCTGAACCTCACCCCCCCCGCCCCAGCAAACTAGAGGCTGGGGTTATGTTATTTGTATTTACTTTGTGTCCCCAGACCTAGCACACTGCCTGGCAGATGGTAAGTACCCAATAAATAACCACTGTCCCCATTCTAGTAATAAAAATAATTGTAACTACAAATCACTGAGTATCAGGGATTGAAATATGCTTGACATTCATTGTCCATTTAATCTTTAAGATATACTTTGAGTTCATATCATTGTGTTTACATACATATATGTGTATCTATATACACATATTTACATATAGTAATATTGTGTTCTGTGTATTATATAATATGTATACACAGTATCATGTATATTTAATATGAATATATATGATATACATGTATATATAATACATGCATGTAGCATGTATTTCAATAGGAATACATGAATATATATATTATACTCTATATATGTATCTTGTTTTTAAAATAAGGAAACTGAGACATAGCAGAGTTAAGTAACTATCTCAGTGTGCTCACCCAGAGACTTGGACCCAACTTCAGTGTCTTTTCTCCATCTCTATCCTGTATAGACAAGATACACCGAAGATGTACAAACACATATTTCAGGTATTATCAGCTTAATAATTTACACATTTAAATTAGGCTATTTTGCATAACATGTGACATGAATACGTATGTAATTGGATCATGTAAGTAGTGTGGAGAGAACCTTGGTGATTTTTTTAAAATGTGGCCCATTCCTTCTATGCAATGATGGTCATCTCTGGAATTTATATTGATCTGGGACCGCATGGTTGCTGCTGCCCATTTGTGAATGATATTGCACTGTGGAAAAGGAGATTCAGACTCACCAGTTTCACTGCAATGCTCCATGTCCAGCCTCCTGACCCCCTCTAACCAGGTGTCCTCACTTAAGGAAGAGTCAACATCACCGAAGATGTTTCCGTGCAGCCAGGATTTAGAGGTCCTGAGGCTGAAGAGATTAGAAAAGGAACGGTGGACTCTCTTTTTCTTTCTAAATATTCTGGAGAGAAATGGAGAAATGAAAGTAGCATGATGCATAATGCATAGCAGCCACGTTTGGTTCAAAACCAAAAATTTAGTGAAAGTGATTTGATGCATAGAACCCATCTCTGTAACTCGGATATGTGAAGCTCATTTCATTTGTTCCCTCTGTTAATCCCACAGAAGTTTCTTAAATTTCTGTGTGTTCCAGGTGCCTGGATCAGTATCAAAGATGCTGAGATACAAAATAAAACCTTCGGTACAAAAAGTTCACAAACCAGTACAGGAGAGAGACAAGAACTATGCAGATGAAGCTAATGACTTCATAGAGCTTATCCCACACCAGATGTCTTTCTTTGTGGTTGACATAAAGTAACTCATATTATCCTTGGAACAGCCCCGTGAGGGAAGTACTATCCTGACCCCATTTTTCAGATCAGGAAACTGAAGCACAAAAGGTTAAGGCACTTGGTTGAGGTCATATATCTAGTAAGTGGCATAACTGGGAAGCAAACCCAGGCAGCCTGGCTCTGGCTCTAGTCCCTGGTCTGCATTACTATACTAGGTAGGGGATGTGTGCTCCGGCGGAATTAACTGGAGGCTGCTCTGAGAGCATCAGGAAGGGTGTTGCTGATCAGGAGTCAAGGGAGGTTTCTGAGGATAGGAGACCATGGAGCTGCAGAGGATGATCTGATCCAGTCATTGAAGAACAAGTAAGTCTCATATGGGCCCATGCTAGGAAATGAGGCTGGACAGGTAACATGAAGGCAGGGAATGAAGAATCTTGAATAGTTCTCCCTTATAGTAACATTATGTAAAAAGCTACAATTTGATGTTAGGGTAAAGGGAGATCACTGGGTATGTCAAGGGAGAGGCATAGTGATGACATGCATCTGATTTGCATTTCTGGGAGGTTTTGCCTGCTCACCCATCCATACTCCCAGCACCCTATCCTCCACATTGTAAGAACAAATCTGGTCATTCATCATTTGTCAATGGCTCCTCCTTATCTTCAGAACGAAAACAAACACCCTGAGCTGGGCTTGAAGCTTCAGTTTGTGTCTGCCCAGTCTTCCCTCCTGCCTCTCCACCCTGAGTTGATTTCTGCCAAACCGCCTGCCGTTTTCCAAATGGTACAGGGTCTCCCAGGGCTCCATGCCCATTCCATCTCTGGAAGTCTCACTTGCTACTTTTATCTTAGCTAACATCCTACATCTGTCAAGACTCTTGTCAAGACTGAAATCAATCTGCATTATCTCTAGGAATCTGGTTTTAACCTGTTTCCCCAAATGAAATGGGCTTCCTTTCCTCATCTCCTCCACTGCATTCTGTTCAGACCTTGACCGCAATACCCATACTGCTTCAGCGCGTTGGTTTGTTTTCACGTCAGCAGTCCTTGTCCCTTATGAGTCTTTGTGCCTCCACGATAATGAGCTCTTAGGAATCATCGCTAAATGAACAAATGAACGAATGAATAACTAAGTGGGTGGACCAGACTTCAGATTCTTTCATGTAATCTCCTCTACTTACCTCACTAAATTCTCCTTGTAAAGAACACTGGTCTGGGGTGGGCTCAGAGTTATGTTGCCATCTTTGTCATAGAGGAAACTGTCTTCTGTCCAAGTGTAGTATCCATTGGAGAGGAGTCTGGGACTTCGGCGACAGGCAAAGTGGGAGGCTGTTAGGAGATCTACAGAGCAGCATTTGAAGGAAGTGTCACCATCCAGGAAATCACAGGCAAAACTAAAGGGGGAAGAAGGAAAGTCCTTTCCACTTCTATCCACTACATCCAGTCCCACAAAAACCACATTTCTAGCCACTGTGAAGGAAAACACCTCTTAGCATTCATGGCTACCAGTTACTTCTGCCTCCCTAAGAATGTCACTTCTACTCTGAGCTTCATCTCCTCACTAGTGAGATCATTAAACGACAGGGCATTTAGTGCCTTTTTCTGTTTTAAACATGTTGATGAAAACTTTCTGTCTAATCAGTCTTTTCACCACATGATGCAACTACACCCCTGACATTAATCCATTTTCTTGGATGAAAAAATTGCAAAACAGCCTATCTGGGATGTTGGAAACTTATAGTCACCACCCCTTTTCTTTGAATAGCCTTCCTGTTGCGATATCTTTATTCTTTCCCTGATTGATAAATTTCAACCTTGCAGCCACCAGGCACAGAAGAGTTACAGCGTGAAGACACAGTCAAAGAGATCTTTTTGGCCTTTGCCGATGTCCCTCTAGATCAGCTGCACAAATGACTATGCAGTTGTGATTTGATATCCAGGAAAGTCTCCCATTTGGTTGGGGAAAATCTCCATGTGTGTTGGGTTTGAGAAACAACCATATGCCTGTGTGATTAAAAGGCCACCTTATGCCACAAGCTTTACGGAATTTCTGATAAAGTTTCATTTCATTTTTATTTTTTTAAGATTTTATTTATTTATTTGGGAGGGAGAGCATGAGAGACAGAGCACAAACAGGGTGGGGGCAGGTCAGAGGGAGAAAGAGAAGCAGACTCCCCACTGAGCGAGGAGACTTGGATCATGACCCCAGCCTAAGGCAGACACTAAGCCAACTGAGTCCTCTGATGAAGTTTTAAATGTAGAAACCTGTCCACAATTAATACATGCACTAAATTTAGTAAAGGACTATTTTAAATGGATATTATTTGTTGAAATTTACTATGGGCCTGGCTCATACTTCATGCTTTATCTACTTTTCACAAACCTCCCCCAAAACTAAGTATTGTGATCTTCATTACACTGTAGGAAAAAAAAAAACAAAAAAAAACTTGAGATGCAGAAAGACAAATAACTTGGACATTTAATAATAGCTGGTGACAAGTGACAAGGCTAGGATTGGAGTCCTGGTCTATCTAACACTAAAGCATGGGCTCGATCCACATGGCCGTCTTGTTCATCCTTGACTGATTCATTTGACAGTAGCAAGAGGCCTAAAATTTACAAATAAGGCCAGGTCCTAACACCAAGGCATGATTCCTTTATACCACTGGCACATTTTACAAAATGCTAGAGAAAACATCAGTTAGAGCTACATAAGGAATAAGAAAGAAGAGAAAAAAAAAAGAGGAAAAAATGAAGGAAGGAAGGAAAGAAGAGACTTCATTACAGAACTTGAACAAAATGGTAGACTCTACGTGGTTTTTTCGGAGAATGGAATCTGGACAGCTCGGGCATTGATCTAGAATCCTGTTGCTTTTATAAACTGAGATAGTAAAGCATATTTAGGAGAACATCAATTTGAGAAAAAGCAACTATTCATCAGCCTCCAACAGTTTCTCCACTCTCCGAACAATTCACATGTGCTCCCACACTCACAGTCACCCCCTCCAAATCCATTATTCTGTTAGGCAAGTTTTCATTTTGCATGTACATGGGACTAAAGATTTATGCCCGTGCCAAAACTGGATGAGAGATAAAACTAATATTTTTAAACCAGTATGACACATAGGAAGATACATGATTGATTTGTCTTGAGAAAAGTCCCATAAGATACCTTGGGAAAACACATGTGGGAGACAGCTCTCCAGTATATCTTCTCTCAGAGCCAGAAGAACCTGCATCGGCAAAGAGGAGAGAAGCACAAATTTATCCCACCTCCCCAACATGCTTGACTGCAAATAACGGAGGCGTCAAAGAAGGTATGAATAGCTCCAGGCTCAGCAGAGATTCCAACTGGTGCAGGCATCCAGTGAATCAAGACTAACACAACTTGTCACCAGACCCTTATGGGAAGCCAGAAATAATCGAAGGGCTTCTATCTTTTGTTTCTTCTCTCACTCAACATCCTTTAGAGGTTTCCGAGTGGAGGATGAGGCAATAATAAACCATTAGCATCAAACTGACTCATGAAAAGGAGGAAGAAAGCATCTTGTGTGAAGCTGTAGAAAACCCGAATCAATGAGCCAACGTGCTGGTTATTTTAGCTTACTCAGTAATTTGAGGGATTCAATCATCTGCCCAGGCTGTCTCTCATTAGGGCAGTTTAAGGCGCTTTCATTGTAAAATAATGAGCAGAGGACATTAGTGGAGGAAAAAATTAAGTTTTGTTTTGTTTTATATAAATGATTTTCCAATGTATGAAGCCTGTGAATATTCTCAATGAAAAAAAAAAATCATCCATTCATTCTGCTCACTTTAACCAAAGGCATAGCAACAGATTTCAGTTGGGCAAAGTGCAGTTAATTAATATTCTAAACTCTAAAGCGGGATTTTATACAGTAGCGTGTGAACACTTCTAATAGCTTCAGTGAAACTTGATTCCACTGCAGATGATTAATATCTAAGACAAAGTTTAGGCTTTCAGATGGGGCTGGTTGATTTGTAAGGAGTAAATGGTAGGTGTGTGTGTTGGGGGAGGGGTTAGAAGCAGGGCTTGGGGAGAAAATGTCTAGAGGAAGGAAGAAACTTGAAACCACTACCATTTTAACAACGCCCTTACTTCCTGCAAGTAGCTATCAAAATCATTCAGTATTTTTTTATAGACAGTTTTGCATCTTAATAGTGGCTGATAAACAATCTCCTTTCACATTTATGCACAGGCATCTAAAAAACCAGTGATTTTTTTTTTTTTCTACTAGGAAGACAAATACCACATTTCTCTCAAGGAAAGAAATGAAGTCAAAATCATTGCCAAAGTGAACACTGGCACTTACGAAGCACAAGCTACTGACAGATGGTTAATGGTATGAGTATCAGCAAAATCAAAGCAAGGAAATTGCTAAAAGAAGTCTAATCGTTCAAAAGATAATTGCGCATAGCAGTTCTCCTACATTTACTTGCCACTGGTGTTGACATCAGTTGAGATATTCGGTACATCTTGGGAAGCCTGCTTGTTCAAACTTCACAGATTTTCTGAAAGAGCCATGAAAAAAAGGTGGATTATATATTAAAAATAGAAAAATCATGCCAAAACAGATGGCATCTACTAATTGCACCAGTCAGTCTTGTTTACTGAATGACACGAGATTTTGGACTGAAGGAGGAGACTGGAACCAATGACCACTGAGATTATGTCTGCATCTATGGTTCTGTACTATTTCCCATTGTCTGTCTGAGGGCATCCAAAATAATCTTGTTCTGTAAATAAGAACAGCATTTTATTTGAGAAAGCAAGATTTATGCAGTTGATCTGTCCTCAAAATAAATAATGCCAGTGAATTATTTGATTAAGAAATCAGAAAAGAAGTTTGGGTTTTGTAGAGCCCTCTAAATAAGTATATTTGTAGTTTTGTCACCCAATGCACATCGCCGTCATTATCGAGTTTCAAGCAATGCTTGGAGATTGGTGTTGGTCTTTTGTGCAACGCCTCGGACCACTGACAGGTAGTCATAGCAAGGGCTGGCGGTCTTTCATAGACGCTGTCAGCCTGGACATTCTCAAGCAGCACAAGAGTGCACTTAAAATAGCCTACCACCAGGCAGATTTCAAAATGCAGCTCTCAGGAATATATAAATTTACTTTCTCAATTACAAATTTAAAATACATCTAAGTGTGTAAATTATGTAGACTTTGATCATATCCCACTCATCTCATAGATCTATCTGCTGTACACTATGACGCTTTCTACACATCACTATCCTAATAGCCTTGCAAGGTAGGACTAAATTCTTTCCTAATTTACCACCTCTTTCCACGTTTTTAAAATGTGGTAACTGGTAATGGATTGTTTTTGTGGCTGTCATACATTAAATCAAGCCAGGATAATCCTACAGCTCCAAACAGATTCTTTCAATAAACCAGATGCAACACCTTTTCAAAAACAGAGATCCTAGGTATAGAGACCTTTAGAGAAGTCAGGAGAACTCTCTGGCATTCATTGGAAGATCTCTAAATCAAAGCATACATTTATAGATTTTTATTTGGAATATAAAATAATATTGCTTGCACCGTAATATAATAGTTTGCCACCATCCTTTTGATTTTTGATCTATACCATCTTAAAGGTGCAGCCCAAATTATACCACGTTCGCTTTTCCCAAGTATTACATTTAATTTTAAACCAACAAGTCCTGTGGCAGAAAGCAAGGTTTTTACTGCTATCTCTTACAAATACTTATATCAAGCTACAGGCAGTATACTAACAGTTAATCGAGTATTAGTAACACTAAAAAAGCCTTCAGTAACAGCTCTAAATCTTTTCAAGAAACAGATTCTGTCTACCAGTTCTATCAAAGTAACACATCCATTCTGCAAAATAATCTGTCCGTACATGTTCCTTCCAAAGGGGGTTCCCACTTTCTTCTTCTTCTTCTTCGTGATAAATAGAAAAATTACTGACGTGCAAAGTTTCCTTGGGTCGACGGTGAAAAAATCCAGGACTTCGCAGTTCTTCAGCTGAAAATCATGTTAGGGTGTCAACAGGTGCACAGAAGTCCTGTAACGAAGAGCATTCTCTCCTTCTAACAGATGCCTGCGCACATCACCGTGTGCAGGCATTTGCAGAAAGTTTTGTCTTCAGTGGCCTCTTGTTCTTTTGGCTGCTTCCTAGAATAAAGGGGCATGTAGTTCTTGAGAAAGTCAGCTTTATAACTGCTCTTGTTTTCTTTCAAAAGCAGCCTGCGTAACCAGAGACTGAGAGGCAGGATGAGGTCACACTTCCTGTTGGGCTCTCATCAGTGGCATTCACACCCAGGAGTATGGTGAAGACTCAAAATAGTTCCCTGGACCGGCAACAGGGGATGTGTAGCCCACAAATCAGGCCAGCTGGATGTACCCCGGTCACTCGAGGGATGCTTTTCTGAGCTACCTCATCATCCTCGCTGTGAGAATATAAGAACTGCCAGAGAAGCAACACTTCTTGCTTGTCATCCTCTGACCCTTTCCAGTATAGTAGCACAAGCTGTGCTCTGTCCAAATCAATTAAGCTTATTGGTGATAACACACTGGTGCTATTAAATTCAGCACCAGGAACTGGATTTTGTGAAAATGTCTGTAGTGGCAGTACGTTGATTCACCAAATGTTGAGATTTATAGGAACCTCTATGGGTGGCATTTTACATTTTATATTTATATTTTAGCTGAACTCAAAGAATTTCCTGCTATTGGTGGGTTCCTAAAAATCTCTACTATTGTAAATGATATATATATATATGTTCTAGCAACACTAAGGTGCTTTGGATATGGAAAGGATGTGGGTTTAGGAGTTGCACAGACAGATTCACACTCTGTCCACCTACCAGCTGTGTAACCTTGGATTTGTGGCTTAATCTTTTTGAGCTGCAATTCCTTCAATTATGAGTAATAATACACATTTTGCAGAATGCCTTGGGGAATGAAATGAGATAAAAGAAATGAGAAATAGGTGAATCATCAGCTCAAATGTCCAAGATATGTTACTTATTTGCTTTCTGGAAATCAGTTTTTCTTCCGAAGCCCCAATTGGTCAGCTTGGCAATAAAGTTAATTTCATTCTTTCTTGAGGTTCCCTTTTTCTCTGAGGTTATGCCAAAGGCAGGATCTTCTGTAGAACATGCCCCGAGCTGCAGAAGGTGTTGGGGGAGAATGCATCTACTCTGTGGTAGACAGTTTGCCAAGATGGCCCTCAAAGAGCCTTGTGTGAGCCCCTCCCCTTCAGTGTGGGTTGAAGTGAATAACTTGCTTCTCCTGTGTAGATGAGACACAAGTGATGGGTTGCCCTCCCACAATTAGGTTGCAAAAGACTATGGCTTCTGTCTTGTTGGCCTCTCTATTAACTTCTAGGCTTACGCAATTTGATGAAGCAAGTGACCGTGTTGGAGAAGCACACAAACAAGAATCTGAGGGGTTGTCTCAAATGACAGGGAAGGACTGAAACCCTCAGTCCAATAGCTGGGAATCCAGCCAACAGCCACACGAGTGAGCTCAGGAGTGGCTCTTTCTCCAGGTGAGCCTTGAGATGATGCTAGCTCCAGCCAATACCACAAATCCCTTTTCCCGAAAGGCTGGCATCAAAACGACTTTAATTTTTGGACTATTCTTTTACTGACCTGGAACACATTGGGAACTCATTAATGATCATAATCATTGCTCACTTTATGGAGCTTTACTATTTACCAGGCACAGTTCTACTTCCTTTACATATATTAGCACATTTAATCCTCATACCCACTCCATGTGGGAGGTTCTGTTATTATCTTCATTTTACAGATGAGAAAACTGAGGCACAAAGAGTTCAATTCTTTGCCTAAAGTCACACGGCCAGTAAAGGGTGAGCTTGTAAATCCACAATTCTAATCTTGGATTTTTAGCCTGTAAGCAATAGTGATCACCTCAAACATGTTCGAGCATTCCCTATGAACCAGGCACTGCATGAAATACTACGCTGTGTGCAATCTTGTTTAAACCTCATGCAGCCCTAGGAAATATTATCCATGTGCAGGATAGAGGGTCAGGAGTTTAGATAATTCTCTCAGCACTATGAAGGGTCAGAGCCAGAATTCCAGCCCTACAGTTTCCTCTTGGCTTTTCTCTCCTCAGACCCACTTGTTTCCTTGCTATTCCTTAAATGCCAGACTTGTGTCTGCCCCAGGGTCTCTGTGTTCACCCTTTTCTCTGCCCAGAATATTCCCCGATAGTCACAGAGTGTTCCTCCTCACCTCCCTTAGCTCCTGACTCAACTGTTTTGCTCACTTACTAAATTGCCCTCCACATAATCTCCTTGTTCTTCCTCCTGCTTTATTCTTCTCCTTAGTACTTCTCACTATGTCATATACTTCAACATTTATTTTTTTGTACTGATAAAAATATTCTTCAGCCAGACTGTAAGTTTTATGAAGGCAGAGTTTGGACACCTTTCTTCATTTCTGTAGACTCAGAATGAAAAATACTGCCTGCCATATAATAGGTTATCCATTAATATCTGTAGAATCAATGAATAACTGAATTAACATCTAGGTACAACTGACTTTAGTACTTTTATTCTGCTCACTAGAAATCAGTGTTTTTAAAAGGATGTCCCACAGAAGGCCCAATTCTCCACTGTTAATGGAGGAGATGTGTGCAGAAAGGAAAAATGGTGAGCAGTAAATTTAAGCCTGCTCTCACTTGGAAGTCCTACCCAGAGCAGCTAGCAAGACAAATAAATAAAAGGTATTCAAATCAGAAAGGAAGAAGTAAAATTATCCATTTGCAGATGACATGATCTTATATATAGAAAACCATAAAGATTCTTAAAAAGAAAAAAAAACTGTTAGAACTCATAAATGAATTCAGTAATGTGTGGGTTTTTTTTAGGATTTATGTAAGATTTCTTGCAGCTAGAACTCCTGTCTTAAAAATGCTCTAGATATGTCCTTACTGTTTGCTCAGGGCTCATATTTGAATGACGGTGGGAATAATTTTTTTAAGAGATTGAAACGGAGAGAGACAGACTGAGACATGGCAAGTCAGGAAAGGAGGGAAATAGAAAGAGACCAATTAGCTTGTGAAAACCCTAACATAAAACCTAAATAGGAGCTCGCATTCTTGGTGGCAAAGACAGTCTCCTCAATAAATGTTGTTGGGAAAATTGGACAGCTATATGTAGAAGGATGAAACTCGATCGCTCTCTTACACCATACACAAAGATAAACTCAAAATGGATAAAAGACCTCACTCAACATGAGCCAGGAATCCATCAGAATCATAGAGGAGAACATAGGCAGTAACCTCTTCGACATTGGCCACAGCAACTTCTTTCAAGGTATATCTCCAGAGGCAAAGGAAACAAAAGCAAAAATGAATTTTGGGGACTTCACCAAGATCAAAAGCTTCTTCACAGCAAAGGAAACAGTCAACAAAACAAAGAGGCAACCCATGGAATGGGAGAAGATATTTACAAATGACAGTACAGACAAAAGGCTGATATCCAGGATCTATAAAGAACTCCTCAAACTCAACAGTCAAAAAACAGATAACCATGTCAAAAATGGGCAGAAGACATGAACAGACACTTCTCCAATGAAGACATACAAATGGTTAACAGACACATGAAAAAATGTTCATCATCACTAGCCATCAGGGAAATTCAAATCAAAACCATGTTGAGATACCACCTTACACCAGTTAGAATGGCCAAAATTAACAAGACTGTAAACAACATGTGTTAGAGAGGATGTGGAGAAAGGGGAACCCTCCTGCACTGTTGTAGGAATGCAAGTTGGTACAGCCACTTTGGGAAACAGTGTGGAGATTCCTTAAGAAATTAAAAATAGAGGAGCCTGGGTGGCTCAGTGGGTTAAAGCTTCTGCCTGCAGCTCAGGTCATGATCCCAGGGTCCTGGGATCGAGCCCTGAATCGGGCTCTCCGCTTGGCAGGGAGCCTGCTCCCCTTCCACTCTCTCTGCCTGCCCCTCTGCCTACTTGTGATCTCTGTCAAATAAATAAATGAAATCTTTAAAAAAAAGAAATTAAAAATAAAGCTCCCCTATGACCCTGCAATTGCACTACTGGGTATTTACACAAAAGATACAGATGTAGGGGCGCCTGGGTGGCTCAGTAGGTTAAAGCCTCTGCCTTCAGCTCAGGTCATGATCCCAGGGTCCTGGGATTGAGCCCCGCATTGGGCTCTCTGCTCGGCAGGGAGCCTGCTTCCTCCTCTCTCTCTCTGTCTACTTGTAATCTCTGTCAAATAAAATAAATAAAACCTTAAAAAAAAAAGATACAGATGTAGTGAAAAGAGGGGCCATGTGCACCCCAATGCTCATAGCAGCAATGGCCACGGTCGCCAAACTGTGGAAAGAACCAAGACACCCTTTGTCGGATGAATGGATAAGGAAGATGTGGTCCATATACACTATGGAGTATTATGCCTCCATCAGAAAGGATGAATACCCAACTTTTGTAGCAACATGGACGGGACTGGAAGAGATTATGTGGAGTGAAATAAGTCAAGCAGAGAGAGTCAATTATCTTATGATTTTACTTACTTGTGGAGGATAAGGAATAACATGGAGGACGTGGGGAGATGGAGAGGAGAAGGGATTTGGGGGGATTGGAGGGGGAGAAGAACCATGAGAGACTATGGACTCTGAAAAATAATCTGGGGGTTTTGGAGGGGTGGGGGCTGGGAGGTTGGGTAAACCTGATGGTGGGAATTATGGAGGGCACATATTGCATGGAGCACTGGGTGTGGTACATAAACAATGAATTCTGGTACACTGAAAAGAATTTTTTTAAAAATGGTGTTCTATTCATCTCTATAATCTCCAGCAGCAGATACAGGGCTGATGCAAAGTAAGTCCTCAGATGTGTGTTTTCATGGAATCACAGCAAGTGAAACTGAGACCACCATCAGAGATTACAATGACTAAAAATGTTTGTCCCTGTGACCGATGAGAAAGAAACATCAGGAAACGCCTGACATTTTTTGTGTATCAGTTATAATTGACAAAATATGTAAGACTTGTTCCATTGAGTTTAATCATCATTACAACCTTGGGAAGTAGATTTCATTCCATTTCTATGTGAGGAAAGGAGAATTAGAGATGTGTCTAGTTCCCAAACATTCTGGTAATAGTGTCAAGATTCATTTACAATTCCAAACCCCTAGCCTTTCATTATTTGAAGTTGCTATTTAATTAATTAATTTTAAAAGATTTTATGTACTTATTTGAGAGAAAAAGAGATATCAAGAGAGAGAGCATGAGCAGTGGGGAGGGGAAGAAGTAGACTCCCCACTGAGCAGGGAGTCTGGGCCCTGGGGTCATGATCTGAGCCAAAGGCAGACATTTAACCAACTGAGCGACCCAGGGGCCCCTAAGTTGCTATTTAAAAAAAAATTGCAAGAAACAAGTAAATGAATTTATTTCCTTTAAATTTATAGTCTTCTACGATCTTCAGAGTTTAAAAGAAAAGAAAGAAAATCAAATGGTGTTTACCGTATCCTGGTGAAACTGGCTCTGTTGAATGTTTTGCAAAAATACAAAAGAGGAAGTAATCCAACACCTGACCACAAAGTTGTGTTTCTGCAATATTTTTTTACTGAGGCAAAACAGTGAACTGTGGCAATGTTTGTGCAGGCAAATTCCCTGCCACTACCCCCTTCTCTTCCCTCCCCCAGAAGGGCACCGTTTCATCGGAATGTCAAGAGGAGATGTTGGTATTGTGTTCTGGTCCCCACCAAGAGGACAGATGCCTAGACCAATTGCAAATGACCAGTTAGAGTGCATATTCTGACCTTGCACATTTGTGCATGCTGCCATCTATGTCATGCCCAAAGCACCTTTTTGTGTGTTGGTCTACTTGACTGCCCTGTTAAATGCCTCAAGATCAGGCATTAAGCTCATTTATCACTATGCTCCTTGGGCCTAGCACAGTACTTGGCACACTGCAGATGTTCAATAAATGATTGTGGGAAGGAGATGGAAGTAGAATGATATTTTTTATCTGCCAAAGCTTGAATCAAAACTATAAAGAACGATAGGGCAATGATTATTTTAGGACCTGCCTAGAACTCTCGTTCGAAACCTTCTCATCCTCAAAGCATTTTTCAAATGCCACTTCCTCTGTGCAGTCTTCCTTGATTTGCTGAGTCAGAATACACAGAGGAATATATGTTCATTTCAAATGTAGTAATATCTAATTGAATATTAATATTGCTATTATACCTGGTTGTTTCTGTTTCCATCTTCCCATGATGGCAAGTCACCTTTGAATTGGATCTCTAGTTCTATTTTTCTTCCTGTTCTCTCAACCTCCATTGCCCAGTGTCTAGCACTTGGGAGAATTTCAACAAAGTTTGTGAGTGATTAAACAAGCCAATGAGTGACGAAAAAATGCATGCATGCTGTCTGCCTTATCTGAGGATGCCAATGAATTAGCTCCATTCTCAAGGAAAATAATGATCAAGAAGAGGTTAAAACTGTTTGCTGCTTGGTTACTATTCATATATATACTTGCTATGTTCTATTGCTCACCCTCTCCTCCCCAAGTTTTTTTTTTTTTCCTTAAGATTTTATTTGCCTATTTGAAAGGGGGGAGCACAGCAAGAGAAAGAGGGAGGAGGAAGAATCTCAAGGAGACTGAACAGATTGTGGAGTCCTAAGCAAGTCTTTATTTCAGGACCTTGAGATCCTGACCCTGAGATCATGACCTGAACTGACACCAAGAGTGGGTCAATTAACCCACTGAGCCAGCCAAGCGCCCTCTCTCCTAGTTGTAACAATCTCCAGCAATGTGTTTCTTTGGTATTGAGACCACCTCTAAAAGTAACTACCCAGGGAATCAGGAACATGAATGTTATGTCAATATCTCACTAGATTTGCCTTTCATTTGGCTTGCTTTTTAGTTTTGCAAACCAGGAAGAATGTTCTTAAGTTTTGTTGCATGGCTGTAAGTTGTAATTTGGAGTTACAGTCAGTAAAAGCCATTTGCAGTGAACATTAGTTGCTTTGTTGCCCAGCTTCTGCTCTCTTTCTTCCAAGTAACAGCATCCTAATTTGCTTCAAAGGACCCACTCATTCCCATCTCTCAGTCTATGTGGTTTGGCCCGGTCTCTACTCCCACTTGCCTTATTGGGGATAGAAACCAGATCCACACCACATCAGTCCAAATCACCTCTGTGGCCATCATGCTTAGTTCATAGGCAGGCACCTGACTTAATTTAAGTCAATGAAAGAATGACTTATAGGACTTGTTTTTTGTTCATCAAAGTGTTGTGATGACAAGACTGAAGCTGTTGGGGGTCTAGATGTGGATTCTGAGAGTCAAGCCAACCCATAGGAAACAGAGTAAAATAAAAACAGAGTAAAAAAGATATTATAATTTGATCCCTGACTCCAACTGCCCCAGAAGGTAGACTTAACCCCTCTTGATTCCACAAGCAGAAATTCCCTTTATGCTTCTATCTGTTTGCATTATATTTTCCGTCGTGTGCAACCAAATGAATTCTAACGTATTACAGTTCTGAAACGTCATGTACCTTAAGAATCATGTAGGATGGCTTTTAAATACTGATTGCTAATCTCCAAATCTAAGACATAGGTTAGGGCACAGGGACTTGCAGTTTAACAAAGAGCCCAGGTGGGTCTAATGCAATGGTTGGTGGAGCAGTGCTTGAAAATACTGCTTAGTTAATGGAAGGGTCAAAAAAACAACAACAGAAATTGGAAGAGGTAAAAAGAATCAACATAGAAGCTGAGAGTTAAAGAAAGAACTCTCCTCTGTCCTGGTATTGCAAAGGAGAAAATCCACCAAGGAATAAAGAGTTGATTCCAGATTCAATGCTTTTGCAGATAGGGAAACTTTACCCTATTTCCCTTTATTATTCCTTCTTACTTTAGGGAGCATGATTGTGTGTCTCAGTTTGTCTGGGACTGCCCATGAATCCACTCGTTATTCTGCCATAATTATAATAGCAACTTTTTTTTTTTTTTAACTCTCCTAAGTGTCCAGGTTTGGATGACAAACTCTTGGTCACTCTATTGTTTCAGGACAGTCTGCACAAAAAGGACTTCTTTATCATTCAGATCTCTTGCTGCATTTTTAAGCTTTTGCTGAGTGAAACATATTTTTTCCCCCTATTGTATGGCCTTTACTAGCAGACAGATATTTCAAAATCACTACTGCCAAGTCAAAAATTCTTAAAAATCTCAGAAAGCCATATATTTTCTGAGTAACATATGAACTTCCAGTAAAAGTAAATAAATAAAGTTGTTTATGCCATCTGATTGTCTTTAGGGCTGACTCATTTTAAGAAAGCAACATATAAACCCATACATTGCAAAGGAAATTGTGTTAGAGATGCGACCAGGATACTCTGTGGACATATGGGAGAGATTGTATCTCTCCATTCTGTTCGTACATGGGCGAGAGGTCAACAGCAAGAGATTAATTCTGGAAAAATTATCACTTCTGGTCAGTTGTAAAGGGGGTAGAATGACATGCAAGACAAGTAGGTTCATAGGCAGGGGAAGGAAGTGAGGTTTGTGCCATTTTCAAATATTTTTAAACACCTGGAATAGAGAGTTGCCATAGGTGTCTATTCCAACAGTTCAGGTCTTTATTCAACTAGTATATTAACAAATTTTTTTGAATTGTTTGCTTTTCTTCTTTGGTGCTGATTATAAGATTTGAGAAAAATACACAGACAAAATGGCTTTCTTGTGTGTCATATGTAACAAAGAGTATGTGATATTTTGTAGTAACTTTTTCCTCCCTTAAAATAAGTAGATAGAATTGTCAAATATTCCAGGAGATAGAATGGTTCCATATTTATATTTTTAATGTCGGAGGAATTTAGTTCAGTGATTTCTGCTTAGGGACCGTTGTTTCAAGATAATTTGCTCACTGCTTGTTTGGTTCCACTCAAACACAGCTGTAAGTTCTTTCTTTCTATATTTGGCAATGAACTGACTGATGGCTAACATTAACCATCTGGATGAGGGGTGCATTGGGTGGGAGACAGGGGGGGGACATAGCAATGCTTAGCTTCACTGCATGGCTAGGAAGTCATCTCTAGACTTTTCTACTTCTTATATCCCTGCCCCAGTCCTGAACTTTGCGTCTATATGGTCAAAAGAGGCAAAGATAGAGCATATGAGTTTTCCTCAGTTTTATCAAATTTAATGCCCCCTTCATGAGTTAATATTATGTAATATTCTCTGGACTTTTCTAAAATTAAATTCATAGGTGGTATAATCAAGCTACATACATTTAAAAAATTAATATAATGACATAACAATAACATAAAAACAAACTTTATGGAGATAATCTATAATAAAAAGAACATGTATTTCAATACATAAGTGTTCAGCCATGACTCACAAAGAGACATAATGAAGTCATCAAATGCTTGCATCAAAATTTAGATTTACCTTGAATGTAACAGCTACAGATACAGAGAGATACAGGTATATTGTATCAGTGCCTCAAATACTATGAGTAGCTTTGTCAATGGCAGTAATTTCATTTACTCCATCTAAAGATGGAGTAATACACAAACAATGAATTGTGGAACACTACATAAAAATCTAATGATGTACTGTATGGTGACTAACATAACATAACAAAAAAAAATGGGATAAACTCTTGGATGTGTTTGTAAAAAAAGAACAATCTTCCCTCATACTGCATGGTTGCTTCAGTCCTTGAAAAGTTGTGTTTATTAAAACCTTGCAAAATACTTTGTGCGTTGATCCAAAACTGAGTTCTAGGCTTAGACAATTATGAAAAAGGTTTTGACCTACATGAGTGTTTAGAGGGACATTCAAAGTCATGCATGACCTGGGACAGTTCTTCAAGATATGGGACTGCACTGTGTGCCTTAGGATGTCTAGAAGACCTCTTCTGTCCCCACTAAATTGCAGCAGTACCCTACCTCAATCATGTGACAACCAAGAATGTTCCCTTCCCCATTTCCAAAGTGTCCTTTAATGGATAGTATTAAGTCCACTGAAAATACATACCTGTAAAATTCACAAGCTGGGAATCATTTACATAAGATCTCATTTCATTTCTTTTTCTTTCAAGTTGTATTATTGGCGGGGTCCCTTATTAAGTCCCAATTAAAATAGAAGAAATATATTTTCAGGGTAGATTGGTGAATTCTTAACAAATGGTGTAGAGCAGATAGAATCTATGTTATCCTTTATGTATACATTTTAAATTGAAAGCAATCTCAAATTTTCATTGATGTTAACAACAGATATTAATTTTTTTCTCACTGGTTTATGAGTGAGCTTGGGTTCTTCCAGGGTTCAGGTAGTTAGCTCTAGGCTGAAAGTCAGAAATTTGGTCCCTGGTACTGTCACTGCTGTTGGAGAAGATTTTCCTTATTTTCAACATCACCAGCAGCTTCTCATACAGTCTTCAAGGACAGAGTCTAGTAAGTGTAGCTAGAAGAGCACTTTTGCTGGAAGAGAGACAGGGAATGGGAGCTTCTGACATTTTCATCTTATTTAGTGTGAGTTTGACTCTGCCTTCAAGAGTCATAAGGTGTATCGTCAGTTTGTATTTGGTTATGCTGCATCACAAAAAACTTCCAAACTCTCAAAAGCTTAAAAGAATGAACATTTATTTTTCTCCTTATATTACATATCAGTTGTAAATCAGTACCGAGTTCTGGGCTCATCATGATCTGTCTAGAATCTGGGTGACTAGAGCAGCTGTCATCTCAAATATTGCTTATCACTGTGCCAGAGACAGAAAACTGGATGAATTGCGCTTTAAAACTACCAGCTGGCCATGACAAAGTTCATTTCCAATTTTATTTTACTACCCAAAGCAAATCAAAAGGCCACACATAATTCTAAGGCGGGCAGAAAGTATAATCCTGTCATATGTCCAGGAGATCCTGGAAATATATGGTATACTACACTAATGACAACCATGATGGTAAATTTTCCAAACATGGAAAGGGTTCAGATGCTGGGCAACTCCAGTACAAGGCAATTGTCCACTAGAGACTGTCTTATTTACATCTTTTCTATATATCGCCATGCTCAGTCTAGCTCAGTAGCTATTAGTAACATAGTAAGTGCTGAATGAATGTCTCTGGAATAAAAGGATATGAATATAGTTGTTTAAATTACCAAATCTCACTATAATTAAAGCTTAAAGAGAGATACTTTGCTATTTTAACTCCACACTGTAAAGCATGATAAATATAAGTGTTATTTGTATGCAATGTTGCATTTAGAAAGCTTGAGATCCAGAGTGGTACATTGGAAAGAGAGAGAAAAAAGACTTTCATTGGTTTGAATGTGTTCACTTGTTGGTTTCCCCTCCTGTGGGGACACTTTCTCCTGTGCCTAAGTCAGAGTCTGGTACATGGTAGAGATACAAGAAAAAGTAGCTCTGCTATCCTTAGCTGGGTATTCTTGGGGAAGTCACGTCCCTTTACCCAGAGGCTCCTTAGCTTCAGAAGACACACACACACAGAGAGATCTTAGTAATATGTGCCTTTTGTACTGTAAGAATCTCATCTAAGAGAAAGCAATACAATTGTGCTAATGCGGTTGTCATGTGATGCGCTAGCAACAGAGTAACTTCCACTCGATAGCTGTTCGCTGACTGTGGCAACAACCATTCGCTCTATTCTTCTTGTGGAATGGGAAGAGTGCAGTGCATTTACCGAAGTTTGTTCAAGGGGCTGGGGTTGAGTTGTTCTGGGAACGTGTTTCCTATCAAATCGACACTAATAATACCCAGTGGGCTGTGTCCTCATCTCTCAAAGGTCAAACACTTCACAACTACTAATGGGCTCCCGGTGCTCGCTTTCTCTCTTTTGCTAATCACGACCACTCCCGCTAGCCGTCAGCCAACTGCTGCAAAGCCCCGCCTCCCAGGGCGGCTCTCCAATCGGCTGCGCAGCCTGGGCCCAACCCTCGCGAGTCACGTGACACATCCAGGCCCGCTTCCGGCGCGTCGCGGGCGGCTGACGTCGCTGGGCCCGGCGTCGCGTCAGGGCTGGCCGGCGGTGGTGGCGGCGGCGGCGGCGGCGGCGGCGGCAGCGGCGGAGGCGGCGATGGCTGCGGACGCTGAGCGGGCTTGAGGGCTCGGACCTGCTACCTTCCGCTCGACTTCGGGCGCGACTCAGCTCTGCGGCCCCAGCTCGCTCCCCTCCTGCTTCCTCCCCGGCCGCTGCCTGGGCGGAGGCGGAGGCGGAGGCCCGGGCTGGCCGCCCTGCTCGTGTCCCGGCTCGGTCCCAGACGGCCCGGCTGCTGTGCGGAGAGGAGGCCGAGTCGGTAAGAGGCGGCGGCGGTGGCGGGGCCTGGAGGCCGCCTGGATCCCGTCTGGCCGCCGGGACGCCCCCGCGCTGGTATCTCTCCGGCCCGCTCCCCTCTCGCGTCCCTCCCCTTAACTCGCCGCCTCTATTGTCTGGACGCCGCCGCTCCCTCTCCGCCTCCCTTCCTTCCCCCCTGCCGAGGGCCGGACGGCTGTCAAACCTGGAGGCTTCTCGCGCTCCCCGCCAGGCCGGTCTGCGCCCTTCCTGTGTCTCTGCCAGCCCCTCCCGCCCCGCATCCACCCCCTACCTTCTGTGGCCCCGCGGCCGTTCTCTGACCTTTGCTGCTTCGCTTTCTCGGTGTTGTGTCTTGCTCCTTTTCTTTTCCCTCCTAGTTGTCATCTCGTGCAGCGTTAACCGTCCTGATAAATGTGTGCCATTCTCGTTTGCCTTCTTTTCGGTTTCTGTTCCTCCGCGTTCTCTCTGTCCCTTTTTCTCTTTTTGCTTCAAGTCTCCCCCTCCCGTCTCCCCCCCCCCCCCCGCCCCCCGCCGCCATAGACTGTCTTACTTTGCCTTTTCTTTATTTCAAATCCCTAGTCATCCTCCTCTCTCCACCCAGGGAAAAGGAAATTGTGCCTCAACCCAAAGTATCCCTGAGAGTTTGTATGTCTTAACTCCACGTTGATGGGTTCGATGTTTGACTATAGAAAATAGTGTAACTAGTCAACACCTCTTTCTAAGTTTTTCTCGTGAAGAACAGTAGAAAAGTTTGGATAGGTTTCTACACTATCCAAAGTCTGGAGAGATTTCTATATTTAAGTAACTGCCTTCTGTGTTATACGCTGACCAGACTTTAAAAAAAAAAAAAAAAAAGCCATGCTTTTGTTCTTTTACACCAAATATCTCTGGCCTAGCTTCCCCTTAACTTTAATGAACTAATCTTTGTTCTTGACATGGCCAGAGGATAGTCTCCCCCGCCCCCCATGAGCATTTAGGTTTGATTTTACATATTATTATGGGAAGTATTGGTGTTATTTTTGCCCCTTACCTATTAGATTTTTTGCAAGAGGAAAAGACAGTTGGTTATTTTTCCTGCTACATTCTGTCCCTTTTGAATTGTGAGCAAACCATTTAAAAAATGCTGTAGTTGTGTATTTTCTTTTTCAACCTGAGAGAAAGCATAGTCGTATTAGTAATTCTAAATCTCTGAAAAAGGTTTTAGGGATCTCTCTTTCCCCCCAGTAACAGTAGGTTTGCATTCCTGATTCCCTGTTAATATTTTTATTTAGCCTGTCTCAAAGTGCTTCATATTGCTCAAGTACTAGTGAGTGAAAAAGGCTACCTCAGGTGTTCTGGGTGTCCAGTGTGGCCAAAAGGAGAGTAAAAAGTGTGCGTGGCAGTGATGTAGAGAGGGATATTCCTTGTCGGTTTTTGTTTGTTTGAGTGTGATGAATATTATGACCCCTTTTGTCAGTGTGGACACTGACAATATTGAAATAGAGTGAAATAAATTTTCATTAAAAAGGCATTAAGTTCATTAAAAAATCCACATCATCATTCCTTATTGAATATGAAGTATAAGGAAGACATTTCTGTTGCAGCTTTATATGTTAAATTAAAATTATTGGATCATTTGCTACCAAAGCAGGAAATCATAGCTTGAATGGAATTCATAACAAGAATTACAAGAATTATTGTTGATGTTGTCACTGGCAGAGGAGTGTCTGCTGTCCCTTCATGCTCGTTAGTGTCTTATTTAGTGTTGTATACTATGAGGCACTCAAATATTGATTGAAAACCTTCATTAATTTGTACTCTTACGAATTTCAGCAGTCATATCCCAGAACCACTCAGGTGTCTTGATTTTTTTCAGAGACGGAAAACTGTTTTCAGCACGCGTGGAGAATTTTTTTGGGTATTTTCAAGTTAAAATTTCAAGCATTTTAGCCATTAGCAAGGTTAAATGCTTGTCTGTTCTTTTTAAATAGTTCTTTTTCATGTTCTTTTTCCTCGATTCATGATCAAGATTGCTTGTAAGGTATATGATATTATATCTATAGATATTGGTAATCATCATTCAGATTTCTTTGAAATTTGGCAGTTACTTTAACTTCTCATGCAATGCTTTTAAAATTCTGTTTTATTCCCTATGCATTTTATGCATTAGAATCTAACCTTTTTTTTTTTCCCCCCTCTTGAGGTAGTGAAAAGAAAATACTGAAGAATAGGATTTCAAGATGAGTAAAAAGCCCCCAAATCGTCCTGGAATCACTTTTGAGATCGGTGCTCGTTTGGAGGCACTGGACTACTTACAAAAATGGTATGGAGAATATGGAGCTCTTGACTGAAAGCACGCCTTTGGTAGTCTTACACATGTTGGTCAGTTGCTGTTCTTTTGACAGCGGCAGAAACATTTCTGTATTCACATTTTGAATACACATGGACATTGTTTTTTAGTTTTCCTGTTCTTTAGCAAACTGTGTAGGTTTGGCATTTCAAAGCTGTTTTTTCAAAATCATTTTAAGGTGTTTGAGAACTGAAAATAATTATCTAGAATATGAAGTATAGAGAAGGTGTCAGTACTCCTGTGTACTTGATACAGGCTAGAGTGGTGGTGGGAGGGGGGAATTCGTTTAGATAGCCAGCTTCCCAAGATTTGAATAGATCTTGATGTAAATCTTTTTTCTTGGCCTGTGTCAGAGGTGATCTTCAAAATACAGAGTATGTTGATGGTTAGCACAGTCATTATTCACTATCCCATCTAAAATAAAAAAACAGTTTACCTCCTCTTTCTCCCGGGGATAGTGAACTAAAGACAGGTTGTTACTTTCCCATACTAAATGGGCAGTATTTTCAGACCTTTTAAAATTTCTTCTGTTCTGGCCATGTGTGATCAGTAGTGAATTTAAGCTCCTAATATACCCTTAGTAAATGGTATAAGGATAAAATCAGCACCTGGAAAGGAGAGAAGAGGAAACAACACATGGGTCACGAGGCCACGGTAGGAATGACGAGGATTCCCTCTTTCTTCTAGGGAATGCTTTCCTCATTCCCCTAAGCTGCCCCTTAGTTCTTGTCCCTGGAAGGAAGTCTCTTGTTGTCATTCTCAGCGCTCTACCTGAGGGGGCATTTGAGAATTCCTCTCTGGGGAGTGGGGTTGGCTTGGCTCTCTTGAAGCCCATTTATTTTGATGAGAGATCTGGTGGCTTAGCAACTCCAGAACTTCATCCACTAGGCTTTTTGACATTTTCTGTCACTACAACTCCCTTGAAAACACAGTGGGTATTTTGCAAATTTGCTCTTGATTGATTTGCATTAAGTCAACTTCCTGAGTTGACAATGGCAGGCAGAGAAATCTTGTTTAGTCATGATATTTGACTTAGACATGTCTGGGGTTTTTATCTCCAACATATGCAGCTGTAGAATTCTGCACATGTCCCTGATACCCAGGCTAATGGGCTCTGTCTTGGACACTGCGGTGGGACATTTTAAAACTATGGTTTGCTGTGGGAAGGCAGTTTTTTTGGCCCCATGCCTCTAAGGTGCATCTCAGAGGGTAGTTCTTTTTAGGGGACTTAATTGTTAGTCTTATCAGGTGGAGAATGTACATAGTACTTCAGGAGGGGCTTGGGAAGCACTTGGAACCAGGCAGTAGCATCCCTCATAGTCCTAAAGCTAAAAATTATTTCCAGACATGGTGGAGTATTCACTGGGGGAGCGCACATGTTCCTGATTGAGAAGCGCTGCATTAGGCCATACAACAAAAGATGCCAGTTTAGTCAGTAATTGGCCATCTTTGATTCTCATTTGACCAAAAGAAGCTTTTCACTCAGAAGGCACACTGTTAAACCTCCACGTGGTATGAGAAATGATACTTCCTCTTTGATGCTGATCTTAATTAATCTTTTTTTTTAATTACCAGCTTTTGAATCACTAGTTAATTCATATTAACATATTTTCTTAGGGTTCCAAACTGACAAAGTTACAATCGAAATAGCTTCTAGTGTTGGAGGAGCACATGGTTTACTAGTTTTCTTAGAGGATTTTAGGGAAATTAACATAATTTCGGTATTAGTAAGAAATTTGCTTTCGATGGTGAAATGTTCTCTGATTCAACAGCTGTCAACTTGATGATCCAGTAGTTAAAATAAAAAGATTATGAGAGAGAACTACTTTAAAAATCAAGCCTGAATGTGCTTTTACATTATTTGGAATTTGAGAGAAAAAAAATGATAGTTGTAGCTGAAGTTTTTTTTCATTGTCTTATGTTTCACACCAAGGCAATTTCTAAGTGCTTAGGTAGGATGGTAACAGGCATCTCTACTCGTTAATGAAGTTTAGCTTTGATTTTAATGACCCTAGTAGTAATGGTCTCCTTTTTTTCTTTTTAATTTTTAATTTTTTTTGTTGTTGTTGTTTAGATTTTAATTATGTATTTGACAGAAAGAGATCACAAGTAGGCAGAGAGGCAGGCAGAGAGAGAGAGGAGGAAGCAGGCTCCCTGTAGAGCAGAGCCCGATGTGGGGCTTGATCCCAGGACACTGGGATCATGACCTGAGCTGAAGGCAGAGGCTTTAACCCACTGAGCCACCCAGGTGCCCCTAGTAATGGTCTCCTTAAAGTAAGTAACATCAGCCAAAATAATCACATATGGCAATCACTGAAATATGTCAGCAACTTGATTTTTATGAACTCATTTATATGAAGATGTTAGCATTCTGCTACAGTTGGAATTAAGGAATTAAGATATGTATATTTTATAAGTATAAAATAACTACCTAGAATATGTATATAAAATATTCTAGGTAGTTGAAAGAAATGATTTTTTTGTTGTGACTTTATTAGTGTAGGTAGTTTCAAGAACTAGTTAGTCTTGGGCAGTCCCTTTGATTTAGTATTAAAGTCCTTTTCTGTAGGACAACTAATTAATTACTAAGATTTATTTTGTTTTATATGGGCACAAGAGAAGTTCTGTGAGACACTCTACTCTTAATAGGTTTTACTTTTAAATAAGATAATAAACTTTATTCTTCATATCATTGCCTTCATTAAGACCCATTCTGTATTTCATACAAATGCTGCAGATTTTTGCTTTAATATCAGGTAAAAGTGTAGAAGGATTATTCAAGTGTTGAGAAACTTTACTATTTTTTTGAGGAGCAAAATATTTACCACTGAAAGTATTCTGAACTGATTCCCCTCTCTCTTCCACCTCTCCCTCCCTATTTACTTTACTCTTCTGTTGCATCCGTAAAGAATGCTTAACCTTCCACATTTATTCAGTACGTTTGGAAAAGTTTTGAGTTCTTATTTGACATGAGTATCTTTTGAACTATTACAGGCAATGAACAGGGAGGAAGCAAGAGTGCGGATAGTGCTTACTGTCTCTGCACACAGGACATTGCCAGTAAGCCGTGTATCTGTTGTGAAGGAAATGACCTCACATGTTGGTTGGTTACCTTTTACAGAGAAGGGCAGAGGGAAAGTTGTGATAGTGGAGAACCCAAAATCTCAACTTGTCCTGTGTGTAAAAGATGTTTCCTATGTAAAAAAAAAAAAAAGGAAAAGAATTTTTACTGTGTGCCCTGGAAAGAAAACTGAATTCTAAATCAAGTGGGCAGAAATAAACTGAATTTAAGCTTCCACTTTTAAGTTTGGGGTAGATTTGATTTAATTGGAAGGTGCAATCTATTTTTCTCATGGAAAGGACATTATTAATGCTTGAGCAAACCATATTCTAGTCTTCAAAGTTCAGAAAGATATTCAGAAAAATACACTCTACATTTTTTAAAGTAGTGATTTATTACTTTTTGTTTTCTAAATCACTTTAAAACTACATCAGAAAGCTCATTGATGGTTTGATTATTTACCAATAACTAACTAATGCAGGCCTAAGAAGCCAACAAAAGGCCAGTCATCTCCCGGGCCAGTATGTGGTTTTTGGGTTTCCTGTAGTGACTACACCTAACTCCTGTTGGGTATTGTAGGCTGCTTAATTTTGTTTTTGGGGGGATTGCTTAATTTTTAAAAATATTGTAGTTTTATTTAAAACATACTGATTAATTTCTTTCTCAACAGTCTTTTAAAAGTCTTTCAAAAGACTTAATATGCTACTGTTTATAGATAATGTAATCAGCCATCTTTGGTCTTACCTCTGTCATATTTTCTATCACACTCCTGCCGTTCAAATGGTGACAGATCACATTTGTAATCTCTTGAATGCAGTGACATCATAAGATTGAAAATGGGTACAGGTTGTTGATACAGTAGTGTATTTGGGGGAGGAGAAAGTTTAGAGTTGAAGTTCTGCTGGAGATACTGTAAGTGGATTCTAAAGATGAAAGATGCAGGTTCAAAGACTGTCACCTCCTGGTCCTGTAAATATGGACAACCTCTTGACTTCAGTTGGCTTGTCAATAAAATGGAAGCAATGTTACTGGCTTTTACTTAAGAGGATTATTTTAAGGATCAAATAATGTATTTAAACCTGCTTCAAATTCTATAAAATAGTACATAATTATTAAGCATTGAGGTAAATGCAAGGGAAGAGGGAGAGGTGAAAAATCTTTGAGGATTTGAAGACTTAAGTGTATGTTTTTAAATGTGGCTTCAGTATTGACATGAGAATGGCCTGGAATGTAGAAGGAAAGCCATGTCCTTGCAACCTGCTATAAATCATCTTTTTTGGGTGATGATAAAATCTTTTCGTTTGTGCATAGCTTTCTAGTTACAAACACCTTTGCAAATATTTTATCTAATCACTCTGAATACTGTTCAGTGAGAAAAGATTGAACTTTTATCTTTTGAATGAAATTCAAGTAGTTACTCTACAGCAAGTGATTTATGAAAACAAAAAAAATTCAAGTAATATAAAATTTGAAATGCAGAATTAATTTAAAGCATTCAGATAAGTTAGGCTCTTCTGACCTTTTTTGGTAATATTTCTATTTAATTCTCTTATAGATCTAAAGGAAAGGAAAATGAAAAATTAAAAAAAAATTGTGACGCTGTCTCCAAGTATCAGAGTTTGATAGAACAGTGTAAAATTTGAATTGACAAATGCTATTTCCACACATGGGAGTTTTTTGAACTGTATGGAACATTTTCAAATGTGAGTTTTTAAGATGTTCATTACCAGAATTTTTACAGTGTGGAAAATTGAGGATATTTAGACTATAACAAGTATAAATGCTTTTTAATTTAGGTAAAAGTACATTATTTTCTGAATAAAAAGGGTTGCTTTTTCCTAATTGAATTTAACTATTCAAAGGCAAACATTAATATAAATAAGTTGTGTTTTCTGTATTTGGAGTAGAAGAGTACTCCTGAAAAGTAGTATGTTGATCAAATTTAAAAACCAGTATCATTTTTAAATTTTACTTTAGGTGAGTTTGAAACTTGTAGAAACCTTAGGTGAATACTTTTAAAATAGGAAATCTTTTGCTAATATGAATAAAATTCTTGAATATTGGGTTTTCCTAACTGTATATTTGAAAAAGATTCTTTTGAGTCACTGCCTACCTTTGAAAGCCTAATTAGAGCTGTAGACTCAGAAAAATGTACATCATATTTATATGCCAAAAATACTGAGTTATATATTACAGGTGGTCATGGAAAACTTATCCATGGGCTCCAGATTAAGACTCTTCTAGCAGAGAATTTCAAATTGAAATCTGTATGATATGTTTTTTTAATTCTGAGATTTTTACATTCTGAAAGTCACTAATTTTGAATCTGAAGATCTAAATGAGCTCCGTTTAACCATCAAGCAAGTCTGCATCAGTGCACAAAGACTGTAGTTAACTTAATTTGTTAAAATTTTCATCAGTAAGCGCCCTATAAACTTTTAAAGTGAAGATCTTTCTCCTCCTCCCCTCAAAAAATATAGAAAGCAAGGTTAGACAAGGGTCAGAGTACATGTATTCATTATAAAATACACCTGGTTCTTGTTCTTACTCTGTTGTTCTTTTCATTATATTGATTTATTTTCTATAGAGCTTTTTCTTCTCTGCTCAAGTTTTTTGCTTATCCTAGTTTTCTTGGAAGGTGAGAGAAAACAAATCCAGGGAAAAGTAAGTTTAACTGGAAGTCAGGAGATAACGGGTTCTCAGTGCTGTTCTGTTGTGAACTCTGCGACTCTGGAAAGTTAGTTCTCTGCTTTAATGTCCTTAAAATGAGGGTGTGACATATTAGGTAATCTTTCAGGTCCCTTGAATTAGAAACTCTGATTTCTCTTACCTACTTTCCATGTAGGGAGGGAGGAATTTTTAAATCTCACTTTTGGATGGGTAAGTAGCATAGACTTGAGGCAGAAGTAAGAGACAAAAAGTAGAAGTCATACATAGTTTGCTCAGAACTGCTGGGCACTAAAAGAACTTTGAGAAAAAATGAGTTGAAAAAGTAGGGAAAGGTGAATCTAGTTTGGAACAAAAATAATAATTTTTGAAGGTTGGAGTATAGTGGTATTGGGGCACATGGTTACCCTTTCTCCTTCCTGCTCTCCCACTCATTTAAATACTTCCATTGTGTAGTTCTGAAATTACATAGTCATAACTATTGGCTTAGAAAAGTATATGTAACTAGTCAGATGCTTTAACTCCTTAATTTTCCATGTGGTAATAATTCATTGATTGATTCTCTTGCAAAGTTCACTGATGCTGTAGTTTTTTTGTGTTTTTGTGGTTGGTTTTTTTTTTGGCTGGTGGGGGATGCTGTAGTTTTGAAAGTGATTCAGGTGAAGTCTAGAAGAGTGAGTCTCAAACTTAGCTTCCTGGGATTCACCTAGAAGGTTTGTTAAACATAATCACTAAGCCAATATCCAAAACTTGTGATTCAGTAGGTGTGAAGTGGGGCCCAGTAATTTGCCTTTCTAAAAAGTTTCTGGGTGATGCTGCTGCTGCTTCTCTGGGAACAGCATGTGAGAACCACTGGCCTAGAGTGTACAGAATTATTAACCGAAAGATAAAGTTTTTTGAGTTGGATAGCAGTGGAAATATCCAGGATTATTTTTGAATTTATAGTCTATTTTTACTTCTGTTAGTTGGAAGAAGTAAAGTGTAAATACTTGGCAAAGTGATGCCTGATTCAAAACTTTTTTTTTTTTTTTGCTGTTTTCCAGTAAAATAGAGCATACTGATCTACATGAATTTCATGTGCTTCAGTTTTCTTGCTCTTCCAATTGCTGTAATTACCACTACATGGCTGGATAGTTGGATTTAGATTCTTGTTGCTGTGGGTGGGAAAAAGACTGTCCCTGGTTTTAATTAATTATGGATCGCTGTTGTGAGATTGTAACTTCTATAATGATTCAGAATATATAGGAAATACTCAGTATGTCACTAGAATTTTATAAGGAGCCAGTCATGTATGGAATGATCTTTACCAGTTTAGAAATGACAGATCTGAGGTTTGGAGATATTAACTTTTTTATTCCAGTTCATCTGGAGTAAAAGTCAGAAAAATCATCTTATAGCCAGGTTCTTTTGACTGTGATCTCGTTACAATAACCTGTTGCCACACATAGGGACTCCCTGAGGTTTGAGCCTCAGCTTCAGGGAGTAAAGGGGCTCAGTGTTCATAGGCTATCTTAATTCCTGACTTTCTCTAGTGATATGTATCTGTCTGGTGTTTAGAAGGGCCCTGAGGTCCAGCATGCCCATATCATTCTTGTTCTGTGGAATTGGCTTTTGCAAGGCAGGTTAATTGCTGGCCTGTCTGTCCTAGAAACCCTCCTTCTCAAGCTCACCTTTGAATCGAGCCTTCAAGCTGATCATTTCCTGGCCTCCTTCACAAATGCATAGTAACGTAAAGTCCAGGAACCTCGGTCTTATTGTGCTGTGCTCTGTGTGTCAGTGTGTGCGTGCACACTACACTTATATAATGGCAGGGGTTGGATTGGAAGAGAAGACGGTTTTATTTGCTTATCTGACATTTGATTGAAGGTCGGCCGTCATGTATCACATGCTTTCAACTCTGAAAAATGTTTGGCAATTCTGGTTTTGCTGAGTAGTCAGAACTGGTATCTACAGATGCTGAAAAGTTTTTAATTTTGCTTTTGATTCTTGAAGTGAGAAAAAAATACTCAGTTTTAAATATCAGTAGTATAATATTTTTAGAAGCACTTAAATTGATATTGAAGAGACAGCTTAGTTTTGCTATTGTTCATAAGGGTTCTAGTTTTTAGTACTTTTATATGACTTTTTATTTCAAAGAACTATTGACTATCCCTACTATCACCTTCCATAGATCATTATTCAGCAAAAAGAACTTTTCTTTTTATTAAATTAGAAATTGATATGCCAGTATTATGTTATTTCAGTAACTATAATTAATTCAACTTTGAGAGAATTGTTGCAGTGAATTTGAAGAAAATTTGGATATTTAATATTCAATGTGTCTTAAAAGTCTGTTTTTTCATTGCCAAAAAGCTAACCCTCTTTAATTAAAAATGAATCTGTTCTAGTTCATTATGGTTCGGTAAGGTAACAAAGTATAAGCTTCTTACATGAAGTGATTTTATCCCTAAAGATACCCAGCAGAGCTTACTGAATTTTGGCAGGTTGGTAAAGAATGAACCCAGAGTTTTGGGGATATCATGAGATGTGGTTACTGTAATTTTGGCAAGGGAATTATGACTTAGGAGGCAAAAACCAAGTATAGGATTATATTTGTCAGACTAGTTTAGTAAATATTATTTTTAAAGTCACTTAGTGTTTTTCTTAGTTCTATAGGAAATCATACTCTATAGATTCCTTCCTGTATTGGGCTTGGGGGGGGGGCAGAGGGAGAGGAGAGAAAGAATCTTAAGCAGGTTCCACACTCAGCATGGCACCCCACACAGGGCTTGATCTGATAACTGCAAGATCTTTTTTTCTTTTTTAAAGATTTTTATTTATTTATTTATTTGAGAGAGAGCATGAGAGGAGAGGTGGTCAGAGGGAGAAGCAGACTTTCCATGGAGCTGGGAGCCTGATATGGGACTCGATCCCGGGACTCCGGGAACGTGACCTGAGCCGAAGGCGGTTGCTTAACCAACTGAGCCACCCAGGCGCCCCACAACTGCAGGATCTTGACCTGAGCCCAAACTGAGAGTTGGATGCCTAACCAACTGAGCCATCCAGGTGCCCCGGATTCCTATCTTAATTTTTAAATTTATATTATAACAATCTGTATACACAATGGAATATTACATCTCCATCACATGTAAGAAAGGATGGATACCCAGCTTTTGCATCAACGTGAATGGGACTGGAGGAGATCATGCCGAGTAAAATAAGTCAAACAGAGAAAGGCGGTTATCATATGGTCTCATTTATTTGTGGAACAGAGGACATGAGGAGAAGGGAATAATGAAGGGGGAGAAACTGGAGTGGGAGACGAACCATGAGAGACTGGGGACTCCCAGAAACAAACTGAGGATTTTAGAGGAGATGGAGGTTGGGGAGCTGGGTGAGCCTGGTGACAGGTATTAAGGAGGGCATGGATTGCATGGAGCACTGGGTGTTATGCAAACAATGAATTATGGAACACTATATCAAAAACTAATGATGTACTGTATGATGACTAATACAACACAATTAAAAAAAAAATCTAAAATTTATAGCAATTTTGAAACACCCTAAAGGTTAAGCTACTCTTTTCTCAGACTCTTATATTTTAATGCGGTGTTTCATACTTAGGCACAGTTGAGATATAGTACACCTTTTGTCTTGAGAAGTTCTAATAATAAAACGAGCCTTTCTATGCATAGGGAGATTTTGTTTTGTTCTGTGTAATTATATCTGTTTTCTGTACTCTTTGGGCTAACAAAAACCAACTTTAGGCATTTTGTATCAAAAACACTTATATAAAATTGAATTTTCAAGAAAAAATAAACAGGATATAATGTGACTTTCATCTTACTTTTGTTTTCAGTACCTCTTGGTAAGAGCACCCTATATTTGAAACACTGCAGTAAGTGTGATAGGAGTTGAAAATCATCAGTTGGCAAGATGCCGAATATATATTGCACAGTCTTTAAAGACAGACAAACCTCAGTTCGAGATCTGCTTAAATATCTGTTTTTACTTGAGCAAGTTACTTAACGGTTCAGAGCCTCTGTGACCTTTCTCTAATAACTGGAAGCAGTAATAGTACCTAACTCAGAAAGGTTCTTTGAGGAGTAAGCAAGATGAGTGATTATTAAAATCTTATCATGGTTTTTATCAATCAGAGGCACTTAATAAATGTTAGGTTTAATGAAAAAAAAATAGCATGAATATTGGTTATTTTATGTAGAGAGGAGTCTGCTTGGGAGACGAGTGAATGTAAATCCTTAAAACTTGAATCAGTAGGTATATAAGCACCTATAGCTACCTGTAGTAGTAAAATAATTTTTTAAGTGCTAAATATTAAGAAATAGGAATTAAGTGGACGTCAACCTTCTAGAGTTTTGAGTTTTGTTGCAAAAGTAATGAAGAATTTGGTCCTGTTGATTTGAACAAAGTATATGAAATATACAGACTTGTGGTACAATACCAGAAGTATTTTTGGTGGCATTTTTTTGGGGTAGAGTAGGAAAGGAATTCTTGATAGTCTAATTAAGTCTTGCGGTGGGAGATGGTAATGAGTAGAGAGTAGGTGTAGGCACTTTGATTGGTTAGAACTGACTGTGAATGAATGTAGGGATGGCAGGAGATTGAGGTGCTAGGGAGGTGGACAGCAGTAGGAGTTTGAATCCCGGGATCTGAAATGAAACCTTTATTTGAAAGGTGGTGGCATCAAGGTTCTAAAGGAAGTCAACGTGGCTAACTCGGATCTTACCTGTTCTTTGCTGCAAAGGTCGTGGACAGATAGGCAGCGGGGTGGTCTGGCGGCTTATACTGGACATGTGTCCTGGGGGTGGACGCCTCTGAAAAGAGGATGTGAGGGATGATGTCATGGGACGCTTAGAATTCAGTGTTGGAGAAGATGTGATTTTTGACATACAAGCTATTATCTGAATGTTCTGGAAAGTCTAGATTCTTTTACTTCCATTTGGGAATGTCAGATTTGAATTACTCATAAGAATTGTTTTCATGTGTTGTTCTTCAAGTGTGAAACAACTTAGCATGCACTACCTAAAAGCACTCCGTCTAAAAATACTATAATAATACTAGGTGACATTGTTCTTGTAGTTTAATCAGTGAGTTAGTTGGTTGAAGAGAATGTTTTTGAAAATTACAAAGTGTACTATAAATTAAAATTGCTTCCGGGAGGCTAAAATTTTAAAAGGTTACTATGTTATAAGAATATTATGTTTGGTTTACATTCTACATTAATTTTATAATTGGCAAATAATTCTCCTCCTGACATTTGTATGTGAGGGAGTTCTGTATTTCTAGTTGTCCTAATGTGTTTTAGCCATTTTTTTATGACACATTAGAGTTTCTTGCTTGTGAAGTCCTTATCCACAGAACTGTTTTGAGTTGTTAATCTTGACTCCCTAAATTTTCTCTTAACATTAACATTTGGATTATGTATAAATCAGATTTCAAGTGTGTTTCACTTTTTTTAGTTAGGAGAACATCTAATTTAGGTATTCTTTGTACTATATATCTTTGCTATTTGACTGTAACATAGCTTTACTATTTCACTAACATTGTATGGTAATTGTGTTCCCTTATTTGGTTCTCTTTTTCCCTCCCCTCCTTCTTGAATTTGAGTTTATTGATTGGAATAATATTTTTATTTGTAGCTTTATTCCTACTTCAGTGTTTGGCACATAGTGAATTAGAGACTCAGTGTTTATTGGGTTAAATGAAACAAATGAGGAACTGTCAATTTTTAAATTTACATATCTTAGAAATTTTATTATCCTATCAGTATAAACAAATGACTATTATTTAAAATACACAGTTTGAATAACTGTTGGGGCATGTTTTTAAAATACACTGCCTTTTTGTTGGGGTGGGGGGCAAAAGGTGGCTCAGTTGGTTAAGCTTCAGACTTTTGATTTTGGCTTAGGTCAGGATGCCAGGATTGTGAGATTGAGCCCTGCATCACCTCTGTGCTCAGTGGGGAGTCTGTTTATAATTTTCTCTCTCCCTCTATCCCACACCTCCGCTTGTTCTCTCTCTCAAATAAATAGATAAATCTTAAAAAAAAAAAGGTAAAGTATTTTGCCTTTTTGATTAATGTGGCATTTATTTCTTAGAGTGAATTCCAATGGTCTTTAGGACATTAATAATGTCTGGCCTGTTCAGTGGATTGTTACCTATCAATGAGTAGTTAAGAACTCCATCTGGTGGCTTAAGTGCAGGAGGCCTTAACTGTGTTAAGGAATTTCTCTTGTCATTTCCTCATGGTTGACTTTCTTATATCCAGACCTTTACCTGTATTGATAATCAAACGAGATGACAGATCAGAATGAGTTCAAATAATGTTTAATTGCTTTACTGTTAATATATTGAATATAATTATTTTTAATAGCCGCGTGCCCATTTTTTTTTCCTTCCAAGGATAGTGGAGCACCTGTATTATGAGTGTTAATAGATAATTTTGCTTTCCAGAAAGATTTTTGTTTTTAATCACGGACCCCTTTAAAAATCTGATTAAAATTGGGATCTCCTACTTCAAGGGAATACTGGTTGGCAGCTACATGAAACATAGCATTTTGCATACAGCCTCAGGGCATTGTGATCTCTTGATGTAGTCAGAAAATCAGGACCTGCCCATGTAAAACAGGTGAGCTAGTACAGCAATTCATCTGTAATGGTAATTCCCACCTTAGATTTCTTATATTTTCTTTGTGTTTTGACAACACTAAAGAGTTGATACTGTAGGGAACTAATGCAGTATATTCAGTGTATTTGGTTGTCAGTGGGTTAGTGGATTTGGTCCAGAATCCTTAGATATTGCTACTCTGAACAGTCTTTTACAAGTGGGAGATAACCAGTAACAGTGTTAAAATGCTGGTATTCTCAGATGAGGCAATAAAGCATTATTAAGAGTTCAGAGAAGGGGGAGCGCCTGGGTGTCTCAGTGCGTTAAAGCCTCTGCCTTCAGCTGGGTCATGATCTCAGGGTTCTGGGATCGAGCCCTGCATCAGGTTCTCTGCTCCGTGGGGAGCCTGCTTCCCCCCCTCTCTCTCTTTGCCTGCCTCTCTGCCTACTTGTGATCTATGTCTGTCAAATAAATTAAAAAAAAAAAAGTTCAGAGAGGATGAAAATAATTTTTATTCTCGGTATTGAATTTGTTCTGCTCAGTAATTATAGCCACAGTTTAACTTGACATTACAGGACTTTGACTACACTAACTCAGAAAAGACCATCTACCATCATGATCTGTCAATTGCATCAAAATGATGCTGCTGTAGGGCAAGATAGAGAGGCACTTGTGAATACATTCATTCAATAGTATTGTCATTCATTGTGTGTATCAAGGCATTGTTACTATGGACCATTTGCTAGAACAAGGAAATCCTTTCACTAAATCAGATTATATGTTAAGTTGCCATTTTGTGCATTTTACATGTAATAGCAAAGATTTTGATGTTAGGGTTTATGTTTTGTTTTGTTTTTTCCTGAGGTGTCCGTGAAGACCAAAGTAAGGGATTTCCTATTTGTAGAATGACAGGGCATTTCATCAGTTTATTATTGCAAAGCCCTTCAGTTTGAACCTAGCTAATAAGTCCAGTCTGATGTTGCACTGTTCACACTACTGCCGATTGTGTCGTCTAGCCAAAGGGAATGGTTTCCTCGAACTGCCCCTCCAATCTTTGATCAAGAGTTTCTTAAGGACAGACACCTCATTCTGCTTCTGTCTGAATCCTCATTATGTGGCTGATTGCCTAACATTGGTTTTAAGTTAATGAACGTTGATTGACTAACTGAAAGTGTGTACACTTTACCTTTTTTTGTACCTTGTTCATTAAGTCTAAATCCAAGAAGTCCTAATCAAGATCAGCGTAGATAATGTCTCCCAGGAACATTCAGTGAATTCGTCAGTTTTCTCTGAGCTATTATTAATAGCATCTTATATAAAATTTTTGTATATACTTACCAGTGCACCATATATGATATAATTACTTTGATATAGGCATTATCCCATTTCTCCTGTAGGCTTTTGTGCCAGTTGTTTTTGGCTGTGGATACCCTACCATGTGTATTCTTGGATTGTGTTATCTATACCTTGGATGGTTACCAGGATCCAAGGAGATAAGGTATATAAAGAGCAGTTGACACTGAGTAAGGAAAGAACATAGAGCTAAACTAACATACATGTAAATGTTCTGAATTTGTTCTCTCCTTATCTGACTTTAAGCTAAACTCCTTGAAGGTAGGTAGGAATTATGTTTCCTCTTCTACAGCAACAGTACCTAGCAAGTGTCTTAGTCTTATTAGATGCCCAAATTTATGTGGAATGAATGAATAGAAACTTAGTCATCCTTGATAATGGTAATATTTATGGCACTTTTATTTAAGATTCAAAATTTGATTAGTAAATGTTGTAAGAATAGAGATAATCTTGGGTATTTGTGTTACTCAATTCTTGGTCTTCATCTGAAGTTTACCTGTCATTCTCTAGATATTTATGTAAAGAGTACATAATATGCTATAAATTATCCTGAAGCAGTTCCCCAAAATACAATTTTTAGTCTGGTTGTTACATCAGGCATCCTGACAGTGAAAGGAATTTGAAATATTTTAGGAAAACTCTAAGTCACTTAAAAGTGCAACCCAGATTTAAATTATTTGAACTTACTTGGATTCTAACTCTTTGCCAAATCCAGTCAAGTTATGGAAATAAAGTTGTGTTTAACTCTGTTACTGTGGACCATTCTTATTTGGAGAAATGTTTTAAATATTTGGAATTGTTTACATTTAGAATTGAAGGAACCTAGAGATTAAACCCCTAACGTTTGTTCAAAAATAAAAAGATGTGATAATAAACAGGTGGAAATAGAAATTTGTCCATTTTTGTAATTGATAGAAAATCTTCTTACAATGATGAAGTGGCCAGTGAATACTGGAAAATACACTAAAGGGCATTCTTACCTCTAGGCTTCCCTCAGTGCTAGTGGCAGTTTTTATGTTTTAAGAATGGGAGGAGTGAAAACATACAATGAGAGCAACATTGTAGAAGTCAGTCATGAAAGCATTGATTCTCAGTGGGTGAGGCTGGTGTGTTCCCCTGGGGGAGTATGTTAATTCCCTGTGTTTTCTTGTGTTGTGTATGCTTTTCTTTAACAAAATGTTTCTTCATCCATACCCATTCCCCCAAAAAAAGACTGAGAAGACTAAGCTCTAACTTAAGTTTATAACATTGACAGCCTTCTTAGTTCTGAAGATCTGTACAGATAGTCTTTAACATCACTTCTTGTTCATCCCAAGTAATAACATCACTTCTTGTTCATCCCGAGTAATTTGCGAGTGGCTGGTGTGTGTCTTGTCATTGGACTAGATGTTGGGGGATACAAGGATACACATATCTCTTATTCCTTGAAGCTAACAGGTCAGGAGGTATCTTCTAAAATCTTGTCCCTTACAGCTCTGCACAAATGCACAAATGTCCCTTACATTTCTTACCAGAAATGTTAAAAGTTTTGCGATAAAAGGATCAGCTATTTCTTTTACTTCGGTAATAGTAAATGTTTTATCTCCAAGTTGATAGGACCAAGAAACCTTTAAAGAAAACAATGTAGCTTGTTCTCTAGTATTTTCCCAAGCTATTTAACCACCAGGTCAGGGGTATTAACATTGCAAGGGCTGTAAATGCTGTGCTGCACATAGTTTAGGAACCTGCACTGAAATCGATATTGGCCAGGTGGGTGCAGTGAGAGCAGCTGGGGCCAAGAGCTGGGAGGGCTTTACGCATGAGATTACGCACTCCAAGCCTGGAATGAGTAGCAGAAATGGAATAGTGGGGGAGGCAGTTTAGGGCTAGGCAGAAAGAACAGTGTACAAATGCACAAATGTTTGACAGAGCTTGGTGTTTTTGAGGAAGTCCCAAGCAGTTGAGTATCATTAAACCAAAGTGGGGAAAGAAGCTACACCAAAGGACTCGGGGCCTTTGAAATGTTTAAGAAGCCTTGAATAGCATGAGCGATGTTTAAAGCCTGTAGTAATCGGTTCCCAAATTTCAAAAATAAAAAGATGTGATAATAAACATGTGGAAATAGAAATTTGTCCATTTTTGTAATTGATAGAAAATCTTCTTACGGTGATGATGTGGCCAGTGAATACTGGAAAATACACTAAAGGGCATTCTTACCTCTAGGCTTCCCTCAGTGCTAGTGGCAGTTTTTATGTTTTAAGAACGGGAGTTAAAATTTCAGAGTTATGTAAGATCTGTCATACTTTATGGTGAAAACCAGTTCTCCATAGGGGGAAGAAAAATTCCTGATTTATCAAAAACTCGCAAAAATATGAAATTATTATGGCTGAATCATCTACCATGTGCTGCTATTAAATTCTTAAGGTTATTTAATGATACTTTTGAAAAATTTTTGAGTCATCTGTGAACATTTAATATGGTACATTAGGAACGATGAGGCAGTTTTCCATGTTGAAAGTTTCAAGTTAACTAATTTCTATTTTAGAATTTATTGTAGGAGAATCATCACACTTAAAGACAGAACAATGTGATGTTTTTTTATATTTTAGAATTTAAAGTTTAACTGAGCTTTCCCTGCTATCATTGATCTGCATTATTAAATATCAGAAAGTACACAGAAATAGAAAAAAACAAAGTGGTTTTGTGTCATTAAAGAGACAAATGTGCATGTTGGTATTTTTTGCTGACAAATTCATTTTACATACTTATAATTCTACTAAACACAGTGCTGCTACTTGTTTACATTTTCCCATGTAAATTTTTTGTAAATACCACATTTAAAGACTATATAACGTATCATTCAGAGGATATACCAATGTTTGTGTAGCTGTAGATAGTCTTCAGTTTTTCTAAGTATATTTTTAGATGGTTTCTATTTTCTTTGTTATTATAAATATTTTGTATATATAGTTCCAGAATTGTAATGGTTGAGTCAAAAAGTGGGAATATGTTTAAGGCTCCTGAAGCGTATTTTTGAATTACTTACCAAAACAGTGCAAGTGATTTTTATTTCCACTGGGAGTGTATTGAAATATTTATTTCACTAGGTATTGAGACCAATCATGTAAAAAAAAAAAAAAATAACAAAGCAAACTTTGTTGGTTCAGTAGTTTAAAAATCTGGACCCATATTGTTCTGTTTATGGTTTTTATGGTGAGCAATATTTCAGTTAAATTATCCTTTTTTTTTTTTAAATACTTTGTGTAAACAAACGTTAGAATTTTTTTTTTAATATAAAGCTGCTTTTTATTTTGGAGGTATCCATCACGAATTGAAAAAATCGACTATGAGGAGGGCAAGATGTTGGTCCATTTTGAGCGTTGGAGTCACCGTTATGATGAATGGATTTACTGGGATAGCAATAGGTTGCGACCGCTGGAGAGACCTGCATTAAGAAAAGAAGGGCTAAAAGATGAGGAAGATTTCTTTGTAAGTAGAACTTTTCCATTTGGCAGCCATATAATGATACATTTCAAAAGGAATTCTGTTAAATATTACAAAAGCTTAATTTTATAAAGGAAACGCTTATTATTACATGGTATTGATCTCAAAAGTTGTTTAAAATAGGATTTTAAAGCTGGAGAAGAAGTTCTGGCTCGCTGGACAGACTGTCGCTATTACCCTGCCAAGATTGAAGCAATTAACAAAGAAGGTATGTATTTGAGGTGGTCTGAGATTTACAGTGGGATTAATAGTTAAATTTAACTGGATTTCTAATTTTAATTAATGTGTGTAATTGTTACATATGGTGGTTACTTCTCTTTGTTTCAAACTTTACTTTCCTACTAATATTCTTTTTTTGGGAGTATTTTATTTGTAGTATATAGGATAACATGACACCTGATCTACTGCCAAAATAAATTTTATATTAAGAGCAATAGTTAGGAGTGGTGGATAGTTGGTTAAAACTGTGCAGCATTCAGTTCACAGGTTTAAATTGTATGCATTTTATTTCTTATTCTCATCTTCTTTATTTCTGTTTCTGTTTGTTGGCCAACAAACAGAGCCTCAACCAGAATGTGAGGGAAGATTAAAGATCAAAGGAAATTCAAATCAGGTTACCTTGGAAGTAAAATGCGGTAGAGTGTTTTCTGAGGAAGGAGTGTGAAAATTTATCAGTTTGAGGATTTCCTTTATTGGATCTTTTCCCTGCTCGTTTTCTTTATTTCTACAAATAAAATTGGGACTGTTAAGTTTCCTAATAGCCTTTGTGGTATCTAATGCTGATATTGAGCAAAAATTACTGAACTGATCAGAAATGTTGACAATAACACAGAAATCAGGTGTGTTAGTATGGCCGAAGGCGAATACTTATGTTGGGACAGATATGTATTGAAGAAAACAACAAAACAAAACAAAAAACAACTTCTAGACTGATTAATTTGGAAAGACTTGAGAATTAGTATTTAAATTAGTATTAAGAATATACTTAAATATTTTATTTTTAAATTTCATATTTAAAATTTCACTTTAAAAAGCTATAAAATAGTTTACAAGTATATTTTTCAAGTCAGTAACACATTAGTTTTCTATAATGATTATTTTTTAAACATGACCACTCATTCATTCTTTTCACTGAAGAAACACATTGAGTGGCAGCTTCTTTGCAACAGGAGCATTTAATCTAAGTAAGGTGATGCTTCCTTTAAACCTGAAAGACAGACGAGTCAGCTAGATAAAGAAGGAATGAATGGCTTTTTCAGACAGGAGAAAGGTATATTGCAGGAGAGCAGAAGAGAGGCTTGTCACTTTTTAGGAATTGCAAGACTTTGATGTGACTGGAGTGAAAGAGCCCTTTAAAGGGAAGAGAATATCAGAAGAGGTGGAGAAGAGAAGCAAAGATCTGTGTATGCAATGTCTTGTTGCAGAATTTGAATTTTATTTGGAGATGATGGGCAAGAACTGTGGAAGGTATTTGAGCTGAGGAGATTTAAAGTAACAAACTTGAGAAAAAGTGGGAGGTAAGAGGAGATAAAAGGGGAAAACATTTAAAGAGAGAAAGAATGTTAGGTGTGGCAAAGTAAATCGTTGTTTAGCTTGAAATTATGACATAACTTTACAAAGGCCTATTCCAATGTATTGTTTTAAGGAATTGAAATAACAAATATGGCTATGATTTTACTACCTACCACTAGTCACCTTACTTCCAGAAGAGTTGAGAGGCATCTCCATTGTTAGGTTTGCGGGTCACTTGCTTCCATGCTTAGAGCTCTTTGGGAGTGTAGCATATTACAAGTCCGTGTGCACATACACTTGCAGTGCCCTCAGAAGCAAAGCCCCCATATTTTATCCTATCCCATTTGTCCATGGGCATAGAAAATAAAATTAAAATTGCACTGGTGGAAGAATGAAGACACTTACTGCAGTCTCTGCCATTTCAGGAGGAGTTTAAGTAAGCCCTTAGTGAAATATTGACAGGTGTAATTTCTTTTTAAAAAGTCTCCATTGTAGGTATTTGTCTTGTGATTTCTGTATGTTCCACATGGTGGATGAACCTGCTTACCGTGCCCAGGCCGCCAAAGAAAAACCAGGCAAAGGATGCCTTCAAGAGGCCTTCTGTTCACTGTAGGAACTAAACAAAATGAACACAAATAGACATTAAGGTGTTTGAAATATGTCTTAGAGAAATTGAAGAGGAGGGACAGATCTGTAAACTGGAAGGCACAGGAAGTGTTCATATTATGGGTGGGATTTGAAGAGCTGTTCCTTGAAGAATAGGTTGGAGAGAGGAAAGGAGAAAGGCATCACAAGAGCAGAAGCAGTGTGATCAGCAGTGGGGAGGGATGCATGTCCGGTTGGCATAGTGTGGCGCCTGCTCTCCTCTGGAAGGCCGTTACTGAAGAAGGAAGAGGACAGGTGCAGGAATGAGGGTAGTATCATGTATGGTGTATGTATGTATGGTTCGGTATTCTCAAAATTTTATCAGTGTTTTTATATCCTTGCTACTCTGTGGGTCAGTTTTTTCCCATAACTTGGGTCTAGATCTTTATATCTGTAATACTGTGAATTATGCTAATTATAGAAAAGATGAAATCCTATGATGTTCAAATTGCAAAATTAAGGAAAATCTTTATACATCTATATCTGGCTTTGGTGCCAACTTCTAAGCCAATCATACTTACCACACTTATTGTTTATACTCCTTTTGTAAAGGTCTAGTATCTGTTAAAGTGGCTCTCAGCCCTCATTTGTACAGAAATGATAGAAAATTATTGAAATTTCTTAAGTATAAAATCTGTGTAATTTATATGTTTTGTGATAGTACTGACTTTTGTTGACTTGAAAACATGGTCTCTGTAACCAAAAGTGAATATACTTTGTGATTGTCGTGAGAACACAGTCTCAAGCCCTAAAAGCAGAATGAGTGAGTGGGAGAGGCATGGGCATGGGGATGTAGCTATGGCTGTGCTGCTGTTTAGTGGACTGCTGTGGACAGAGCCTTCAGCCTCCCTGGAATTCAGTGTTCTGACCTGCAGAGCAACAGTGTCATCTAGATGGCCTGTATTTTCTAACTTCAAAGCTTGTGGATCTGATTCGTACTTGCTAGTTCGTTAATAGAACACGTTATTCGCGAACAGAATAATCTTTCCTTGAGTAAATGACTTTTTTTTTGTCTATCGGTTCTTTCTCTCTAAAAAGAAACTTTCAAAGAGAGCAAAGGATAATTCCTATAGATAGATAATTCCTTGGGATTTCTTTGTAAATAATGATTTTATTAGGGGAAAGGGAAAATAAACTTTAACCAACTTGGTGGAGTTCTTAATGGGTGTGTGTTTGCAGTTACTGCAGTTAGAGTGTATATGCTTCTGTCAGGGCATTACTTGTTAGATTTCAAGTGTTGCTGTAAAATTCAGTTGTATTTTCTAATGATTATGACTTGCTCCTGTTTCAGGAACATTCACAGTTCAGTTTTATGATGGAGTAATTCGTTGTTTAAAAAGAATGCACATTAAGGCCATGCCCGAGGATGCTAAGGGGCAGGTAAGGGTGCTCAGCATTCCTAGCTACCCAAAGGGATGTCTTCTTGAATGGTGACAATCAAAAAAAGTTTTTATATATATATTTTAAAGCGAACTAATTGTAGGATTATGTGCTGATAGCCCCAAATAGCAGCAAGAAAAAGAAGCTTAGAATGTAAAATAAATTTATACACTTGATTTTTGCTTCTTTGGCTTTAGACCTGCTAAAGTTATAGGTCACTAGTTTCTGTTCCAGGTGAAATCCCAGCATCCACTAAGCTGGTGTTGTCCTATCGACCCAGCTGGATCGTGTAACCAGTCTATGGGAAGTGAGGTAAGTGCCTTTTTAATTTCATTTTGTTTTTCCTGGTATATAGTATCATTTAGAAAGTTAATTTTTAATATAAAATTTTATATTGAGTTTCTTACCTTCTTCTTTCCTTTTATAAATCATAGTCATTAATCTTCTTTTAAAAGGCGCTTACCTGACACTCTAGGCTGTTTCAGGTAGGGCTTTCTGAGTCATGGGACGTAAGCAGTCTATTACATGCTTTGTCACTGCTCAAAGCAAGAAAGAACGGTAAGCATTTAAAGGAGAATCTGGGATGAAGTTAAAACCATGATTCCATTGGTTGAATATGTTTCCTGAAAAACTGGAAAGAAAAGGTGCCAGTAGAAATTTAAAAGATTTTCTTTTATGTTCTGCTGTTATTTGGGATTTTCAGCACCTGGACCTACAATTAATTTTTAAAAATTGAAAGTAATCTATGAAAATGTCTAATATGGATATATGCTACATATTTGTTCCATACTGTGCAGGGAAAAGTATCATTCTGAAATGTGTTGAAGTCATCTGGTCAGCTCCAGCCAAATGTATATCACCGCATTTAAAAAAAATGATTCCCGATAAATTCCGAGAAGTATGATTGTTTTAAATCACCTGGTTTTCAAAAATTTAGTTTTGCAGTGTTCAGCTAGCAGAATTTTCTTCCCCAGTTAATATGGAAATGCAATTTAAAATGGAATTGCTTTTGATCAGGAAATTGCTTTGTGTCTTCCTACCTGTATGTATAAATAAAATGTTCCTTTGAGCATTCCGTGGTGTGATTTCTTGGTTACTGCATAGAGAGATTGATTAAAACATTGGGAATTTAGTTTAATATACATCTTTAATTAAATTCTCTCTCTCTCTCTTTTTTTTTTTTTTTTTTTTTTTGCTTTAAAGCTTTTATTTTATTCTGGTTATTCAAATGTTGGTGAGATGACATTAAGCCTAAAACTTCATTTTTTTCCAAAGTGGGATACCAAGCAATTTTTGGTAAAATTACAAGTCATAAAAATTTATGGGATGTATTGGGTGTTTACTTTTAGTAAGTAGGTACATCTGAAATACAAAGTACTGAAAGAAAATAGGGGTAACACTGCATTTTTTTTTTTTTTTTTAAAGAGAGAGAGAGAGAGCTTGAGAGTGTGCACAGGCCAGGTTGGTGGGTGCGGAGGGCTGGGGGGGGTTAGTGGTAGCGGACACAGGGCTCGATTTCACAGCCCTGAGATTACTACCTGGGCTGAAATCAGGAGTCAGAAGCTTAACCGACTCAACCACTCAGGCACCCTGAGTAACACTATTATTTCTTTTAATTTATGTTTTTCTTCATAATTTTTAATACTGGCACACTAAAATATTGGTAGAATTGTTTTTTATAAAATGGCCTCATTTTATAAGTGTCTTTTTTTTCCCAAAAAAGTTTTTGACTTGTTTTCATGAAGGAAATATACTAAGTCAGGTGTTGTGTGGGCAGTGCTGAGAGAATCCAACTTTGCATGTATCTTAGAAATTTTCAGTACTTTGAGAATTCCTTTGTAAAGATAACACAGTAAATTTCTTTTACTAAATTAGCAAAGGATAAATTGATGCAGTATGGAGATATATTCTTCTCTAAACTTTCTGTAGCTTTTTCTGTCCTACTTTTTCTTTTTGCAAGTGTGCTGATGTAATACTAATATTAAAGATTTGCTCTTAAGGTCCTCTACTATTTATAAAAATTTTTTGCGTACATTATTTAATTGGGTTCTCATAGCAAATCCTTTGACACAGCTATGACTGATACTTCTATTTCACAGTTGAGGAATTCAGAACTTAGAGAATTGAGTGACTGACTTAAAATTTCATATAACCGTAATGCAGAGTGATTCTGAACTTACAGCTCTGTTGTCTACAGGGAGCTTTGAAGCAGATCATTAGTTCTAATTCATGGAATGATCACACCAGTTATTTTTAATAGTGGATCTTACCTGTTTAAAAATAGAAGGGCAGTATAATGGGAGAATTCTTTAATGACACAACTGCAGTGATTCCATGATTAAAAAGTCATATGACCAGGAACTTTAAAAAAATTATCTGATTGTACTTTTAAGAGCTACAATATGAATCTCTCCCAGTTTTCTGTTCAGAAAAAAAGGTGGGGGAAAAAAGAGAGAAAAGAGGTGGGGATGGAATTTACCCCTGGCATTTGTCAGCATTTCTCTAACAACTTAAAAATTTCCTCACAATGTGGAACAGAGAATTAAGCACTCTCTTCATAAGACCATACAGGTATGATCTCTCTGAATTTGGCACTTTGCTAGTCCGGCTCTATTTTTGTTTCTCTTTCTGCTTTGTTGCTTATTGTCCATTTCATCGGCGAGGTGCTTTTTTCCTCTAATACTTAGTGTCAGTCTCAAGGCTCAATTTAGCTGTAGCCCTTTGACTTACTCAGACTGTTCTTGCCCCTTGTGCCTGTTCTCATACACTCTGGTTGCCGTGGCTTTGTCTAATGGGTCCTCTTCCTGGCGGTGCCCCTTGACTCCTTTCCTTCTGCCCTTGACCCTGAAGATTCCTGCTGCAGTGCTCACCTCATCTGTTATGTTTCCTGAAGCCTTCTAGTAGCCTTTCTCTTAAGTCAAGATTAATCTTTTGTTTTCTTCCGTGGTATTTTGTGTATTATTCCTCCACTGCCTCTTCTGTCACACTGTCTTATAGTTAATTTTATTTGCCTTTCAGTTCCTTATAGGTAACAACAAAAAACATGACTCTAAGTATACCTGGGATTGGACAGTACTGGTTTATCTGGTTTGTTTTATTTTGTTTTACAAATTAGAGACATAAACCTGTATTTCACAACTGTGTTTTTTTTTTTTTTTCTTTAAGATTTTTATTTATTTGAGAGTGAGTGAGAGAGAGATCATGAACAATGGGGAAGAGGTAGAGGGAGAAGCAAACTCCCTGTTGAGCAGGAGCCAGAAGCTGGGTTCCAGCCAGATCCTGCGTTCCAGGATATGGGGCTGGATCCCACCGAAGGCAGACACTTAACCGACTGAGCCACCAAGACACCCCATGTCTTAATTCACTTTCTAATAAGATATGTACTGGGGACACACTTTAAATACTGAAAAAGCTATATGCTGGTCATCTTCCAGGCAGGAGTAAAGGTGTTCCTTCTAGGCAGGAGCAGGGCCAATGCATTTTTGGGGTCTTTCAGGCAGCATCTCTTAGGAATTGTCTCACGCATGCTTAGCATGCTTCTTGGCACATGTAGCAAGGTATTCAATAGAAAGTTGGGTGAATGTTTTAGGTGCAGTCGCATGATAGTTTTAGTTCATTTTAATCATGGGGACATAACGAAACAGACTTTGTTGGTTTATTTTTAATGGCTTATTGTCTTCATATATTTTCAAGACTGAGCAGCCATCAACCTGTATCACCTAATGATTGACTTTTGCTAATGACACCTATGAAGTAAATGCACTTGATGTTGTGAAGTAGTGTTTAGTTATATGGACTAAGAATTGAATGTATTACCCATTTTTGTTGAATTTGAGTTAGTCTCTTTGAAGCTTAGTGTTCTCAGTGGAAGATTAACTGTAGAGATAGTATAAATACTTGTTTTAAAAAAATCTTTTTGATTGTGAAAATTAAAATGTTAGCACCACTTTTTAAGTATCTTTTCATTTTTTTACAACAAGCATTTTTAGTTAAAATAGTAATAGTAAAAATTATTTAGCAACAAACTGAGACTATAAACACAGGAAGAGTAAAGCATTCACATCTCAGAAGAAGGGCGATCCACACAAATACTAGGAAGTCGAAGAGAGAGGGAAATTCGTCTGGAGCCTGACTGCATGTATTTCCCCTTGGTCAAATCAAATGGCTCTTTTTCTTTCACTATAGTTCTAAGCTGTTGTGATAAATTGGTGTTCAAATTTTCAAAGCTTTAAGAATTAATAAAATCATACCTTGAATTCTGTGAAGTTGACCATACTGTGAGTGCTATATTCTTCCTAATAAGGAAGAGTAATTTGCTCAATGGAAATACATTTCATTTAATCTTTACAGAATTGCAACGAAAGCATTTTTCTCTTACTTCTTTTACGCTTTGTTGTATTCAGAAAAGAAATGCAATTTGCCACTTGAATCTAAAGTGCTAAGAGCACCATGCAGTGTTCCATATTTATTAAAGGGTTGCCTCTATTATTAGGTTTTATTTCTGTGAAAATATATCAAAGGAATATTTGTTACTGAATATTTTCTAAGTTTATGTAAGGTTATACAATCCCAGTAACCCATTAGATCATTAAATTTGATAATCACTGTGTTGATTTATCGTATAAATTAATTAATTCAATTTTTATATTTGTGTGCATGTGAGGGTAGCTTTGGAAATGTGAGACATGTTTTTATTCATTAGTGTAATTAAATTTTGATTAATTTTTTAATACTTCACATGTTTTGTGTTTTTCCTTTGGAGGATTGGATAGCTCTAGTCAAAGCAGCTGCCGCAGCTGCAGCCAAGAATAAAACAGGGAGCAAGCCTCGCACCAGTGCCAACAGCAATAAAGAGAAAGAGAAAGAGGAGAGGAAATGGTTTAAAGTACCTTCAAAGAAGGAAGAGACTTCAACTTCTATATCTTCTGCAGAAGTTGAGAAGAAGGAAGATCTACCCACATCTAGCGAAACTTTTGGTACAAAATATGTTCTTACGTTCATTCTTTGTGGCAGGGTAAACTCGCTAGAGAGTAAGCCAGATCCTTTGGTTACCTGCAGTTGGAGGGTATGGTGGAATGATTGGGCTCTTCCCTTGCATGAGGGAAGAAGTTAACTTCTGTAGCAGGTTGCAGAGCTGAAAATTACTGTCTAATATGGGTACTGGTTAATGGGTGATCTTAGTATTCTTCAATAGAAATGAGTTCCGATTTTGACTTCTAAGTTCTTATTAGTAGGCTTTGGGGTTTTTGTTTGTTTTGTGATTTTTTTTTCCCCTTTAACTTTTTAAGTGCTTCTGCATGTATTTTAGTATGTAATATGGAAAAAGCAGTGAGTCACTTTCTTCCTGCTTTTCTTTACTAAAGAATAACTACTTAATGGTTCTTTATTTCTAATATCAGTCTGGAGAAATTTGTGTTTTTTAAAGTTCTGTGTTAAGCACAGGTAAAAATTAAGTGCAAAGCATTTTTACTATTTTGTTATCTAAAAAAAAAATTTTGTGTTTTAACTTTGGATTCTAGATAAACTCTCATATATGTATTCTATTAAAAGTAGGACTTCATGTAGAGAACGTTCCAAAGATGGTCTTTCCACAGCCAGAGAGCACATTATCAAACAAGAGGAAAAATAATCAAGGCAACTCATTTCAGGCAAAGAGAGCTCGACTTAACAAGATTACTGGTAAACTACAATGATTTTTTTGGGGTGGGGGGGGAAGGATTGGAGGGTTTGATTTTAGAGTAGTCTGTTTTTAATAAAGTAAAATGTATCTCGTGGTTTAGTGTAACAAGCAGGTTAACAAGAAAGACAGTTACTTTATGGTTCTTCAAGGTCAGCATCCTCCAACACTGTCAGCTTTTTCTTTTGTGAAATGTGAAAACTATCACATTCTTTCTACCTACCTCACAGGGATGTTGTGAGGATTGATAGGATCAAATGTGATAAAATTCCAGAGTTTTAAAATCACCTGGTAGGAGTAGTTTCTATAAACATTGAATTATCTGCTTTTGTCAGTCTGTGGTGACATCATCTCTGTGGTTGCACATATTATTATATAAACATTTCTTACTCTTGCCCTGTCTCGTTAAGGATGGTAGCAAATAAGGAGCGCCTGGCTGGCTCAGCCCATGGAGCACGCAGCTCTTGATCTAGGGGTGCTGTGTTCAAGCCCCATGTTCGGTGTGTTTGGTGTAGAGGTTTCCTTGAAAAAATAAAATCCTTTAAAAAAAAAAAAAGATGGTAGCAATGCGGTTGGAAAGGTGAATACTTAATTAAATGTAGTTCCTGAAATGTGTTAATTCCAAAGTAAAAGTACTTTTCTAAGTTTCTCAAATTTATCTTCAGGTTGGTCCTTAGAAGCTCGTCTTATTTTTCTGTGTTTTGTTATAATTTAGGAAGTAGGGTGCTAGGATGGTGAAAACTCTGGAAGTCTAGCCTGGGTAGTGTTCACAGGAGAAGAGATTAAAGTATCTGAAGCAGGGCCATGTCACTTCCAAGACCTGTTCAGCCTAATGATTCTCCTCTTTCAAAAAATTGTGAGCATACTTAATTTTTCACGGTATATGCTAAAAGGGAAATTAAAATACTTCCAAGTATTTAGTCATATGTTTTTATTTTAAGGACAAAGTGGTTTTTAGTGCTTAATAAAGCTGTATAAACCTTTGTTGGCATTCTTTTAAATAATATGAAGAAGCTTTGGTGTCATTGTCAGATCAAAGAATAAACGGAATTTAGACATGTTGACCATTTTCTGAAGAATAGAACCCATTGAAAAATGACTGCAGCTGAGGGTTCTTTAGAACCACTGTTGTCTCATGGTAGTGTTCATCTTAAGTGATTAGAATTGGTTTCAACAGGTGAGGATATGTAGTCTTTCTATTTGTTAATACTGTTTTTGTGCCTTTTTCTGATAAAGGATACTTTTGACCCCAAGTCAGGAAATATTTCAAATGAATTCACCCATTCCACCTTTTCCTTAGAAACTGTTAGCTTTGTAGAAAGTCAAAATGTTATCCAGGTGGTTGTTATGATGGCAGTTTTAAGACTTCGTTTGGCCCTAGCAGAATGGAAACTAGGGTTGCATACTGTGGCAGAAGAGGAAGAGCACTTCCAGCTCCTATGAGACCAAGACCGAAAGAGCACTACCGGAGGGGTCAAGACCGAGGGAGATGGACGTGACACTGACGCGGTGTGACTGCCAGCTTACCAGCCTCAAGGGTTGTCCTGCAGTCTGGAAATCTGCTTTTAGTTTCAGGCAGTCTGTTCCCACAAGTGCTTTACTGAGAAGTTCAAGCCCAACATTTAAAGAAATAAAAGAAGAAAACAGCCCAGTGCACAACAATGCATTATTTACATAAGACCTTGAAAAGACAATAGTGGGTAAAACCATTTTGCCTCAAGGAAGCTCTAATGCTGGTTGCTTGGTAACATCCTGCACCTTGTATGGAGGGACTGTGCCCCTCACTTCAGCCCTTGGGAGTCTCAAAAGAACAAGTGATAGTTTGGGAGCAGTAGAAAAATGTGAGATGTTTATGGATGTGAAGAAGCCATTGTGTTTTTTCCCTTCATTTACTCAGAATATTGAATATGTGATAATCCTTTTAATAGTTCATATTTCTGCATTTATTCCTGTGTTCACCTTGCAACTATATCATGCAAAAAGATGAATAGATCTTGCGAGATTATCTTCACTGGTTGAAGCTCAAGCTTGTTTCTGTGCAGTACATTTCATTTGTTACCATAAAAAGAGATGAGAACTACTATAAGATAGTGATTTTGTTACGGAATTATGGTATATTTTAAATTTATCAAGCTTGCTTATGGTGTCTTTTTGCCCCTTTACTACTGAGAGGAATACGGCTGTGATCGTGGCAGCATCTCAGCCTGCTCTGATGTCTCCCCCCGCCCCCACCAACTCCATTTTATTTGTTTTTGAAGTCATTCTAGCTGGAAATAAGTGGACCAGCCACTGGATAAATGTAATTGATATATTCACCCTCCTGTTTCCTGTAGAGATTCTAAACCTGAATTCTCTTCAGGCAATGATATAAGATGGCTTTTTTGAAGTTTCTGAATAAGTACATTCTGAAATGATAGTTGCACAGTGTATATATGTTCTTCCAGAGACTGACTTTTCTTTATGTAATGTACACTATTGATAATTACATACTTCACACATTACTGAGTTAGAATTGACAATTTTACAGAGAGATTTAAGAGTCCATACTTCGGGACAAAGTTGCAAGCAAACTTCAAGCGAATTTGAGTAGATTTTAAAATACAGTTTGTTAAGGGAACAGAAGAAGTAACATCAGCATTTGGTCATGGTGTATTTCTGCTAGTTCTAGGAGTTGCTGAATTTTAGCCAGCTTAGATAAGTGTGTGCAGCTTATGGGATTTTTAAAATAATTAAAAAAAAAAAAACAACTCAGAGGTCTGAATGGGCCAGTACATGTTACTGATGATAATTTTAAGAATATTTGATTCTTATTCGCAGCAAGAACTTTGTGTTTTGGAATCCCTGGTTGAAAAGTGGAGCACAAATTTAACTAGTTTTTCTTTCCTCCCTTTTGCCATTCCAGGGTACTCTGGCCTCTATTCTATTCATTCCTGTTAGCAGAGAGTGACCGCTATGTATTTTGTAGCAGAAGTACAGTATTGAGAAACTGTGACTTTGTGGTGACTCATGAATATTTGATAATGTACTTTAACCTGATATTTACCTAATAATCTTGAAATGATTATGCATTCTGTTATGATAATTACAGATGCATTCTTCTGGAGGCAGACCTATCAGTGATATATTGGTAATAAGTATTTACAGATAACTAAAATTAATTTGTAGCCTTTTCCTTTCACTTAACTCTCTCTTCTCATTTTCTAAGGATATTGCATTTCTTCCCAGCATCTTCACAGGCCAAGAAAACAGATTTTGGACAGTCTCTTAAGGCAGCAGGAATCAGAGACTTGCCAAAGACTTTTATTCTTTTTCCCTTTTGTTGTTTGTATTTGGTACCTCTTCTGTAAGATAGCATGGATATAAAGTATGAAAAGCGTTTATCAATTGTATTGGATGCATATGAATTCTCAGGATGTCACGTATTGTATTTTCTAATCTAATTTTGAGTACTTTTTTTTTATTAAATGCCCTGTTACCTTTTATAAGAACATTACAAAGCTTTATTTTTCATTCATAAACCATTAAGTGGGAATTGCTTTTAATTAATTGGGTCTGTAATATCCTAATTCAAATTCATGAGTATGTCTGAATTTTTTTATTTTAAAGCTTGTGGTCCCTTATTTTAAATTTCATAATTGAGATCTCTTCTGTGCACTGATGGGATTTGAAAAGTATTTCTAGAACCTATGTGAAAGGAAGCAAAAGTAAGATATATTTGATAGACTGAATAGCAAAATATTTGTCTTAGTTGAGTAAACCTTAGAAGTGGAACCTGTACTCAGTTTTCTTTAAAAGAACTTAATCCCTAATACTTTCCTTTTTATTTCAGTAGTATTGATTCTCAAAAATACTAGCTCGAAAAGAAAAACCTAGTGAGCATGGTTTTATATGTTAAGGAAGTACACCATGCTATATCTCTTTCAGTCACCTAAAAATATGTTCAGAAGGGATACCAATATGATTGGGATTGAATTTATGATTTATAAGTTTTTGTGAAATTATTTCTGTATTGGGGTTTTCCCCCATTTAAATCTATACTTAATATTGTGTGAGCAAACTATATAGATTGTTACATCAACTGGACCAAATGTATCAAAATCATTGTTTTACACCCCACCTTTTCTATCTTAAATTACAATTCTGGGTCCTGGATATTCAACTTCCCAATAAAGGAAGGGTGTTTTAACACTCATTTAACACTTGGCTCTAATACTGCTTTAAGGGTATGATTTTAATATTTGAATTCATACTTAGATTACTTAACATCTATCATACTGTTACCTGAAAAAGTCAAGAGATGTGGCCACATGGATAGCCTGATGTTACTAATACGGCGTCTGTGGGCACTTTTTCTATTAGGTCTGCTCTACACTCCTTCAGTGTAGTATGGCTGATACACTTGCTGTAGTAAGTTTACTGTTATGCCATCAGTTAAATTAACTTCCTTTGAAGCAGAGTTTTTGTGTAACCAACTTCAAAATGACAAAAGTGATTTCTGGTCACTTTTTATGTGCCAGTGGTCATCAGCAAAGACATATTCGTTATCCAAATAAATGTCTTTTTTAATTTATAAATTAAGGCAGAGTTTTAATGTCTTGCAAAGTTATTTTATATACTCTAGATGAAATATTTTGTTTTCTAAAATTGAGAGTGATACACGTTGGAGAAAACTGGAATTCCTAGGATGAGGCTATAATATTAAGCTCAAATGTAGGAAGGGTCTGTACTTTGGTCCTGTCAGTGTTTTTGGCACTTTTGTAAGAAGATAAGGTACAGTGAGGTACAGGGATAAACCCATAAAGCTTAGATCAAGGGAACCAAGTAGAGTTAAAAATAAAGCATTGTTCTTTTTTTTTTGTTGTTGTTAGCTAATAATGAAAACAACAAAACCTTACATTCTAGATGTTTGGAAAGATTTCTCAGATCTTAATATTAACTATTTCAGTTGTATAGACAAAGCCCATATTATGAATATTAATCTAAGCAATCTTGGGTTTCTAGACATTAAGTTGTAGAATTAATTTTTAGGCTAAATGTGTGTGTGTGTCTATGTGTGTTTTAAGGACATCATTAGGGGTAATATTTTTACAGGAAACCAATTGCATAAGCATCTCAGGTGCTGATTTAGTCCCTTAAGGGTGTTTGTATTTTTGACAAGTAAAATTTGAGAATGGGGGATTTCAGCTGCTAAAGTTTGGGGGAAGTTGGAGTAAAAGTCATTAATTTTTCTAATAAGCAATTTCTGTACAATTTTTCTCAAGGTTTGTTGGCATCCAAAGCTGTTGGGGTGGATGGTGCTGACAGAAAGGAAGACTGCACTGAAACAGCTCCAATGCTGGAGCAGGTATGAAACGGTAGCATTTGATTGTTTTCAAGGTTCCCAACTGGAATGGTCACGGAGCTATAGTATCCACGTAATTGAAATTGCCCTTGTGATCAGATGTGGGAATAGGAAGCTAATTAATGGATGATATATTTTTAACTTTGCCTTCTCCCAGGTATACAGATAAAACTACAGACTTTGTTAGTGTTTGTTTTCAGTAGACTGGCATTAAAGCCTCTCTCTCCAACATTTGAAGGCCCAGAGACAGGCATCCCAGGGTATAAGCTTCCAGCTGGACCACCTTTAACTAGCTTACAAAAGACCCTTACACAAATACTTTTCATTTGTGAGTTAAAACAGGGTTTTTGACATCTAATAAAGCTTCTTTTGTAAGAAGTTTCTTTTATATTGTAACAGTTGGTGTTGTTAGACTGACTATGTGTTTTATGAATTGATCAATGAGCCATACATTTTTGCTAGGATGTATATTTTAATAACTACAAAAAAAAGAATTTTAAAAAACTATGAAGGGTCTGTCTTTAAACCACCTAATAGAGGAATTTAAAAGCGAAGGTTGCAGTTGCTAGATTTTGCCTTGGCTACCTTCAGATTCCCATAGTACCTGTACATAATGAACTGTGCATGCTTTTACATTCTCTAAGGGCTTAACTTCTTGGGCACTGTAAGACTATAAGAACACAGTAATAGCCATAACTGGATTTCCTTGGTTCTCCTGTTTTAAAAATCTGAGCCTTAATGTAGTTTTAATATATCCTTTTGTATTAATTTAATTTTCTTTATTAGTAGCCTAATAAAGAAGACTTTAAAATGAGTATCTTTTGCTCCTCTCTATATGCGTTTTACAAAATAGTCCAAATTTAATTGATATTGTATTGAGTTTTTCAGGGTTATTTTAGGCCTGATTTGATAACAGTGCATTGTTTTGGTGCCTCCATTTAATGTTGTATTAAACCAATGGCTTTTAAATTGATAAATATGTCAGCGAATCATACCTTCTGATTTTCTGTGATTATTAAGCGGTTAAGTCTCTGCCGTTACTGTCAGTATATCAACCAAATTTTAAGTGATTTTTTTTTACTCTGTATTACTATATTCAACGTCCCAGATATAACAATATTTTGTATTTTCACCACTGTTTATGGTATTCTCAGAATGCAATAAATCAGGGACTTGGGTAATAAAATGTTTCTGGAAAATTCATTACAATGTCAATCTTTCATTATGCACAATCCTGATGCGGTGAATGTGATTGTGAAAATTACTTATTACATGTGGAAGTTAGCATAAAGGGCAGTGCCCATTTCAGAGAGAATTACAGACAGTAAAAAAGAGAAAGAAAAATTGAGTAACTCGGCTGTTTCTCTTTGCATAAGTAAGACATTTTTGAGAGTCCTTGCCAGTTTTGTAACAAAGAGACCAATAATCATTACTGAAAAGTTTGTAAATTATTTGAGTTTTTTAAGGAACATAAGTGCTGTTCCCCTATTTTTTGTCATTCAGATTGATGATATTGTGAAAATGTTCTGTAACCAAACTCTTAATTTTTATGCTGTTTGCCCTGCTTCAAAGTTAAAAAGCCGAGTTATAAAACTCTTAATTATAAGTATTGGTATCTAGACTTAAAGGAGAGGTATTGATTGTCACTAACCTCTGTTGTCTTAATGAGTAAAAATAATGTCACTCATGACATCGATTGATAACAGGCCTATAGCCAGAGCTTACTGTGCTAATGGATTTCCTTTATTTACATTTAAAAAAAATTCAAACTGTGGTTTTGAACCCCAATTCTCAGATATTAATTATAGATTATTTAATTGTATTAGGGAATTGTCATGTTATATTTACTTTTGGATAAACCTGCATTAGATGCATAATTCAGCAAGTTTTAAAAAATGTTAATTTGTCCTTGTTTAGAAGTTAAGCACCTTATCAAGATACTAATTTAAGTTTTAAAATCTTGTTTTATAACTTTGTAACTCGAGAGTACTGGATGCTGTAGTGATGTCTCTCACATATGTGAAGATGAACAATAAAATTGTTTATTTACAAGTAATGGCTCTAATTACTTTTCTGGCAACACCTTGTATGATAAGTCCAGGAATCCTTTCCATATATGGAGTACTTTTTCAAATGATTATTCTGCACTTATACACATGTGTAAATGAGTAAATTCAAGAATAGAAATGACAACTGAATGAATGGGACACTTGACACCATCCCTTTGATGTGGTATGTCTGACATGCCATCGGTAGGACATCCAAAGGTGCCCTGCTTAATACCAACTGTACCCCGAAATTTGAGTGCCTTGTATTTTAGTGGGAGCAGAAGGCTGTTTGGTCCCCAGACAGTGATCTTTCATATTCGAGAGAACTGCAGGCTGCTGACCTCATGGTCATCCCTCACAAAAGATCAGGAAGTAAAAAGGTTCCTGGGGACAAGCATGTTCATAGTGGCAATTTGATTCTATTTTATAGAGGCCTGTTTCAGTATGGATTTTTTAAAAAGTGTATCTCCTATTTTGCTCTCAAATAAGTGTGTCAGAAAGAGATACAACATAGGCATTCCCAATCCATAGATGATAAATCCATCTAATGTGGCTATTCTCTATTGTCTTTGGACACATTCACATCTATTTCTACATAGGTAGGAAATTTTACTGCCAAATGAATAAAGAAATCCTTTATGAAAGAACTGACAAAGTTCTAATTTTTTTTTAAAAGTATCAGTTGGCAGGAGGAAGGTAAAAATTCTCATCTAAGAATGCGACGTATTTTGTTTTTAAATCCAATGTTTTTAACTTACACTTGGTTTTACTCCTTGGTTTTTTTTTTTGTTGTTGTTCTTGTTGTTGTTGTTGCTTGTTTTGTATTGTTTTTTAGTCTTTTAACTCTGTATTGCTGGTGGCTTTGATTTCATGATGCACTATGCTTATGAAACTCTAGCTTTCAGCACTAAAATGAGTTAAAGATAATGTTTCGTTAATTTGGTCATTGTTTTCCTGTTGAGATCTTTCTTTAAAGGGAAACTGTCTACTTACACCTCTGCATTCAACTTAATAAAGGAGATTGTTTTATTAGAAAACATCTGAAAGTCAGAAGCTTTTAAATGTATTCTTCTACTGACCTGGAAAATGAAAGTGCTGTTTACTTACTTGTTATTAAGGTAGTTGGTAATTATGCTGTCAAGTGAGATATGTTTCAGTTTAATACTGTGAAAATCTTCGCCCATCAAGATAACATTTTATATTCTGAGAATATTATGAATAATATGTTTTTAAAAAGTCAAACTTAGACTAAAAGTTGACAGCATCCCTTTAAAGATAGCCTATTCAACTTTTAGTTAATAATTTGTGGGGTTCTTTTTGGTTTTTCATTTGTAATAGAAATGTTATATGTTGCTTAACAATGTTTTTGGATACTAAAGTTGCTTAACAATCAAAATAGAATACAAGAACAAAAATGAAGAAACCAAAATAAAAATATCAATTTTTTATTATTTATTCAGGCGATTTCACCTAAACCTCAAAGTCAGAAAAAAAATGAAGCTGACATTAGCAGTTCTGCCAACACTCAGAAACCTGCACTGTTATCCTCAACTTTGTCTTCAGGGAAGGCTCGCAGCAAGAAATGCAAACATGAATCTGGAGATTCTTCTGGGTGTATAAAACCCCCTAAATCACCACTTTCCCCAGAATTAATACAAGTCGAGGATTTGACGCTTGTATCTCAGCTTTCTTCTTCAGTGATAAATAAAACTAGTGAGCACAGATTTTTAAAAAATAGTTACTTATCCTATAAGATACATTAAAAACAGTTTGATTGTAGTTATATTGTATTTTTATGAAGTTGCTTTTTACAAATTCCATCTTAAGTGGATATGATAGGGAAGGCTTAAAACTATTTCAGGGGCAAAAGCATATACATTTCTGACTGATTTATTGTACAGAGACTGTACTGATTGAGAAACCTTACCATTTAATAACGCAAATTTTTACTGTAGTTTGACTATCCTCAAGAATAATCCAAGCACAGTGAGAGGCCTGATTCATTACAAAAAACCAAACCAAAACAAAACAAAAAGTTAAAGACTCACACGGGATGTTTTTTATCAATTCCTGAGACTGCTGTTACGGATGGACCCGGTTACCATCCTCATTTGTCTCGGTCTCCCTGCAGTGCATTTTATCCATTCTTGTTCTGGGGTTTGGAGTACAAATTTCAGTTTATTTTTACTAATGAAGAGGAATGCTTCCTTGGTCTTATTTTTAAAGATTTTACTGTTTCAATACCACTAATCTTGAGGTGATTCACTTGTTAGTCTTTTTAAAAATAGCCTCCATCATGGGTCTGGATATAGAAGAGGAGATGACCCTGCATTTCTCTTGTTTAGTATTCTAAATTAGAGACATAAGGAAAACTGTTACGTGGGAAGACCCTAGATACAAGAGATACTTCTGTTGGCGATTGATATATCACTTGATCTTAGCCAAAAGGCCGAGAAGCGATTGGCAAATGATACATCAAGTGAATTAGTATCCTGATTAGTAAATGAATAAGACACATTTTCTTATGAACTCTTCCATATCCTGTCTTCCACTGTGAAAAATGTTGGCATTGAGAAGACTTTGATCAGTCAGCTATAGTTGCCTCTGGTTCCATTCAGTTGCCGTATTTTCTACCAAACCGTATTTTTGAATTTTTGAGCAGGATTTGGTACTTTTTTGGTTTGGTTTTGTTCTTTTTAATAAACAGGTAGAAAGAATGGGAACAGAAAAACTCCGTTGTTTCCTCATAAAGCTTCATTGCATTTTGACATTTATCATATGAAGTGATGTCATTAGTAGTCACTGCAATGTCATGTGACATTGATAAGTATTTTATTTTGAAATTGTTTTGTATTTTGGTATTATAGCCACAATGTTACAGCAATTGAATTTTATTCTTTTATTTTTTTCAATTATCACCATGTCTTTTTTTGTTTCGATTTTTGTAAAATTACTTTTAAATACTTTTAAAAACATCAAGCTCTTTAGACCACTCTTATTTCCTCCTTCTAAGTTAACATGAGTGTATTGGCCTGTGTAATCCTGCCTGTTCTAAATTCTTCCATGTTTACATGCCACGTAGAAAGAAGAAAACTAAAGTTTAAAAAAAAAAAAAGCAAAAAAAAAAAAGTGGAAATTTTGCGTTACATAGACGATGTTTAATCGACCCACCAAGTTAGCTTATTAAAAAAAACAAAAACAAAAACAAAAACCCACAAAAGAAAAAACCCATGAGGACCAGAATAGTATTCTGTTCTTTTAAAGTCCTCATTATTTGCCTATAATAAGTACTTAAAATTGTTTATGTATCAATTTTTTTTAATGAATCAGGCCCAAACTTATGTTTATAAAAATCCGTTTGTGGGAATGAGGGTGGGATAAACTTATTTACGTTACTTTTATTTTGGCAAGAGAAGCACTAACTCTACAATGCATGTCAGATTTTTGTCACCGATGCCCCTTGCCTTTTTTTTTTCCCTTCGAGTTTCTAGATTGTAATGTAGCAAAAGGAATATATATATTTAATTTTTTAAAAATCTCAGCTCTACAGAGACTATTTTCCCAAAGGAAGAATGACAACTATCACAATGATCTGCAATTAGAGAATTAACTGTAGTCTGTCTCTTGGGAAACTACCTGAAATCAATGTTCCATGTTTTTTTTTTTTTTTTCTTTTTGGTTCTAGTAGGCTTTAGATTTTAGAAGTTTTGATTAACTTTTTGTGAATGAGGGCACAGTTTTTGCCTTTGATTACTTTTGGAACATGCCGTTCCTTGTGGATACCTTACAACATCAGAGGGCAGAATTTGAATCATTTTTCCCATTTATCTCCTTAAATATTATAAGATGGTCCTGGCATGTGTCTGCTTCGTGAACATTGAAGATCTTTTTCTAGGTTCTCCACAGCCTGTGAACCCCTCTAGACCTTTCAAGCATAGTGAACGGAGAAGAAGATCTCAGCGCTTAGCCACCTTGCCCATGCCTGATGATTCCGTAGAAAAGGTTTCTCCTCCCTCTCCAGCCACTGATGGTGGGAAAGTATTCTCCATCAGTTCTCAAAATCCGCAAGAGTCTTCAGTACCAGAGGGTAATGTATATTGATTTCCTATAGAACCAAACGTAAAAGAATTAAAGATTATGAAAGCACTAAGAAGTTTCTTCTTTTTCCTTATTACGTCTTTTGGACTTAACAAGCACTTCGTTGACCCTACAAATATTTGAGTGCCTTCTGTCATGCCAGGCACTGTTTAACTTAGATAACATTTTAATCCACATTGATTTTAATGAAGCCAGTTTATCTGTGTTAATATTCTATTACATTCTTTATTTTGTATAGTGCCTGATGTTGCACATTTGTCACTTGAGAAGCTGGGACCCTGTCTCCCTCTTGACTTAAGTCGTGGTTCGGAAGTTTCAGCACCACTAGCCCCAGATCCAGCTTACCATAATGAATGTCCCAGGGCAGAAAAGGAAGACACACAGATGCTTACAAATCCTGCTTCCAAAGCAATAGCTGATGGAAGAGGAGCTCCAACAGCATCAGGTAAAAAAAAAAAAAAAAGTAGCTAGGCTTACAGTTAAAGGGTATAGGCATTTCAATGTCTAATTTAATATGTAATTCCTCTTGATAGATGCTTTTATGTAATCTCTATGGGAGATAGGATTTCTCTGTCAAAAGTTCATTACCTTTACCTTTCTTGGACTGACTGCTTGTTTTGTCACTTCAATCGACTTTCTTCTTGCTTCTTTCTTATATCCTATTTCTACTCAAATAGGAATTATTTGAGCTAAAATAACTAGAGGGGTTCGTGGTTTTGAAGCCAGAAATTACTTAATGGGATCAGAACTTAGGTTTAAGGATTGAATAGAATGTAACATTTCAGAAACACATGGCTTAAGTTTAACTGTGTACCTTAAATATACTCCCATATTTGTGGGCAGAATCTCCCAAATTTAAATGTCATTTGTTATAATGTTATTTTGGGCCTCTGATGTGTAAAATCAGCCAATTAACACATTTGGCTGGTGGATGATTTTATGATATTGTAACATATGATATGGTTACATTGTTTAATTTAAAAGTCTTATAGAATTTTAACCTCAGCCAAAGAGTATACATGATTTATAAAAACAGGGAATACTAATTTCAGATGTTCTTCTAGTAAACTACTAATTTGGAGATGGATGAGAGAAGTTTCAGTTGAGCCAGAAATGAAGAAAAAGACACTGATTCTTGATCTGCAGCTTAGAGCATTAGGAGTGACTGTTTTAATAATACCTTCCCTTGAGTCACTTTATTTACCAGCTCATCAGATGAAGTGTAAAACAGAGCTTGCTCTTTTCTGCTGGTGGCACATACTAAAATGAAATGATTGAAGTAGCTTACTTTTTAGATTACTGCCTTTACCTTCTTTCAAAGTAAAAATGTAATATTAAATACACAGTTTTCTACAGTTTGATTTTACCAAAAAGATTGAAGTTACTTTGTTTCTGTATTTTGTTTTAAAAAAATCAGTGCCCAAATCTGAAGATTTATAGGTTCTGAAATATTTTTCATTTCCCAGATCCGATCCATTGCCTTTGACTCTTTTCCAATCCCCTTCTCTCCATAGGGTAGTTAATTTTTCTTTTCCCTTTCCCTACAAAATTTCTGAGTTACCATTGACTTTTTGAGATATTTTTCCTGATGAAGGTCTTCTCCAGTTCTTTAATAATCTGTAGTTTATTAAAGATATGTATGGATATATGAAAAGTATATTAAAGTTGTAATGATTTATATCTTTTGGGGAAATTACTTTGATGTGCATTTGGAAATATTTATATTTTCTTTAAATATATTGTATTTTGTATATTGTAAAGAAAATATTGTATTCTCTTTGAATATTTAAGTAAATATGTATATTTTCTAATAGTGTGACTGAAACGTAGACCAATATAAGCAGCTATGTAGTAACTGAGAATGATGTTATTGTATATCCTGAAATATCAAAGTAATGATTGCATATGGAATGGGAATCCTTGAAATTCAAATGATTTTGCTTCTAATCAGAGTAATAGCCTAGTCTTTTTCAGAATTCTATTGTATTTGTGGACATACGGCTAATTGTGGCTGGGATGTGGTTCTTGGTTCTCATAATAGTTAAAATGTCTTTAGGGAGAGGGAAGGCACACACCTTTTTAAGTCTTGGAAATAATTTTGATGAAGTCACAGTAGTAAGACGGTTTTCTGGAGAAGTGAATGGTAGAGAGTGGTTTAGATTTGTGAGATGATGAATTTGTAGATGCGCTGAAGAGTGAGGATCCTCTGCGTGTGATGATGGCTGGCAGCTTCAATTGCTTAAATCAAGGAAATGCATGGTTTAAATGTTAATTACTGAAAGTCCGTTTATTAGAGGGTTGAACACAGCCACAGTGTTTGAATGTGGCGTGATGGGGTTTCTAATTTATTTCTGTTACTGCTTTTAATTTTTTATTTTTGGAGAAAGCAGTGGAATTTAGGTCATATCTTAATTGGACACCTTTTTATTAAAATTTTGTGAGCCTTTCTGACTTGCATTGAAATTCTGAGTGGTTTGATTGCTTTTTTCTCCTAACATTTTTGTTACCTACCTTTTCTCAGTGGCTTTGCAGGCTTTGTTGGGCTTCTTACTGCTTCCCAAGGACTCTTTCATGTATAAAGTACCAGCTGTTTGTGTTTGTTTGTTTTCTATAATACATGTGTGTTTGCTTTGGTGGTTGGTTGGTTTCCATCTTCATTTTATTTAATTAATTAATTAATTAATTTTTAAAGATTTTAGTTATTTCTTCGACAGAGAGAGAGGGAGAGTACAAGTGGGGCGGGGGGGGGGGGGGGGGGCAGAGGGAGAAGGGAGCCGGATGCAGGCAAAGGCCGTCGCTTAACTGACTGAACCATACATACATCTTCATTTTATAAAAGTAAATTTGTTACTTTTGAATTTTAAAACGTCTGTAGAAAGGCTTATTTACTTGAACTTTTATTAGAGGCATTTTTTGTCAAACTGAAATTTGACAGAAATTATATTGAATAATACAATTTGTATTTTTGTCAAATTGAAACTCTTGGGGTCTTTAGAATGATGAGGTTGTTAGTCATGAGCTGTAAAATGGTTTAACAGACTTAGATTTTCAATTTTTTGTGTGTTTAAGAGACATCCACATTGCTGAATTTTAAAAATTGTGGCAAAGGATTGATGAGATTATGTAAGTTATCATCGATACCTGTTCTTTAACAGGTTAAAGTTTTATTTTTTAGTTGTAGCGTTAATGAACTCACACTAATCCTTCTACATTCTTTTCCTGGCAACCATGCAGGCATGATGGTAATCTAGGTGAGCATAGCATTGCTGTCCCCATTCCCCAAAAAGCTCATTGGTGCCCTTGTAAAAATTGATGCCTTTGTTCTCATTTCATTATTGGAGGGCTTGATCTAACAGAGCCAAGCAGATTTAGGTGAGGATAGAACCTTAGTTTTGGTACTATCTGGAAATGTTAGCTCATTTTCTCATTAACCTGCTGAAATTATGTGTAACAAACACTGAATTGCTCTTACCTCTTTAAGGAGTTAAAAAGATAAGGAATCTCCGTGTAGGGAAGGGTGAGCCAGCAGTAATCCCAGAAGCTCTGATTTGCAGACCCCTGGCTTGGGCTGTGGCGCTGTGCTAGCACTTTAAATAGATGGGTTTTAGTCCAGTGTCTTACCTCAACTTGGCATTTACTTTTTTTTTTTTTTTTAAGATTTATTTATTTATTTATTTGACAGAGAGAAATCACAAGTAGATGGAGAGGCAGGCAGAGAGAGAGAGAGGGAAGCAGGCTCCCTGCTGAGCAGAGAGCCTGATGCGGGCCTTGATCCCAGGACCCCGAGATCATGACCTGAGGACCTGAGCCGAAGGCAGCGGCCCAACCCAGGCGCCCGGCATTTACTTTTAAAAAGGCTTTTGTTTTTAAGTGTTTTTCAGTTCTTTTCTTTGTTTCCAGAATTGTGCAAAACAAAACTACAACCAGGGACTCTGTAATCTCCTTCCACCCCCACGCCACATGTTGATGGCTCCTACAGAGCCTGGGGTTTCCATGCGGAGTCTCAGGTAGTAGCCTGAGGAATTACGGATAGTTAGCATACTGGAAGGGGCTTGAGAAATCCCCTGCATTGCTGGGTTTTCGTGTTGTGGGCAAGCAAATGCAGTTCGGAGATTTCTCTCTTTTTACATAGCTCTGTTTGTTTTTATTGTTCTTTTTTTTTGGTGGGGGGGGGTTGTATTATGAATCGGACTATCCTGTAATATTTTGTTTGAAGAAGATGTTCTGTTGATAAAATTTAGTTTAAAGTATCACCATTCTGAATAGTAAACTGATATCCTTGTTCTTTGGGTCCCATATTCCAGCACATGCTGAAATGAGCCTCAGGTAGTGAACTTGTCATAAAACTAAATTTTTTCTCTTGTTGAATTCTTGAATAGGTCTATTTTACTTTTCTACTTAGGTGTGTTTTTAGAAGTCCTGCCATTATTGCAGAGGTGAACATTTAATATTCTTATATAAAATATTGACAGCCCTTTGTCAGTCCCTCAGTTTTACTTCTGAAATTTATCAGTTAAGAAATCTAAAGGTTTGGGGACCACTGGAACTCGTAAAACCTGTATCTAGACCTAGTCCTTTCTGAAAGCACTCTGGGAGTGATTATCTCTTTTCTGCTGTATTCTGGAGCAGCAAGCGGTTCATAGACATTTTATTTGTCCAGTGAGTGAAGGCAGCCCAGTAAAGCAGTTTTTCCTTTGGATCACCTTGGATTCAGTGCTCCAGGCGGTGGGGACCTGCAAGGCAATGATCATGATCAAGGGCTGCTTCTGAGTATGTCTGCTGCCACTGGGACTCAGAAGCTCCTTTCTGATTGTTTGTCTTGTAAATGCCTCATTATTTTCATGTAAAACTCATCAAATATGTCCAATGTTCAGTGTGTGGTACTTAGTAGTTAATGAATAGTAATTATTAAAGGGAGTGTTGTGGGGTACCTGCATGGCTCAGTCGGTTAAGTGGCTCCCTTTGGCTTAGGTCATGGTCTCCGTGTCCTGGGATTGAGCCCTTAGTTGGGGGGTCCCTGCTTGGTAGGGAGTCTGCCTGTCTCTGCTACCCTCTCGTGTGTACCCTCTCTCACTCTTTCTCTCTCAAATAAAATCTTTAAAAAAAAAAGAAATAAAAAATAAAGGAAGTGTTGTATTTGTTCAGTAGTCTTGATAACGTGGAAATGTAGTTGTATTTACTTTTGTGCTGATGTTCCTTTCATTTTTTTGTTGTGAGAGATTTGTCAAGGCGACTATCAATATTCTTACTTAATTTGAAACTTAACTTATTAGAGCCTTACTAACATTTAATGTAAGTTGAGTGGTATTTTTGTATTTTTATTAAGTTTAAATTATATAAAATATTTGAAGATGAATGAAATGCTGGCTTTTTGATTCTGTATTAAGTGACTTAAAAATCAACAAACCTTGTGAAGGGCAATATTAAAGCATAATAGACTGAAATTGTATTTTAAATGCACTGTAATATTTTTCTTAGATTAACCTTAGGTACATATTAGCATTGGAAACGGTTGAGTATGGGTTGAGAAGCTTGATTAAATGTATGTGTGTCAGCTACACTGTTACTGAGGTGTATTGGTTTAAAAAATATATTTTGGATTATTAGTTAATAGTTCCCAGATGTCATGAGGGTTGAATATTTGCAATGTGTAAAATGAGCTTTTGTATCTTACATTTAGATAAAGACCAAAAATGATTTGTAAAATAATTATATTTTGGCTTTTATCGTTACCTAACAACACATTCATGATGGAGTTCAAAGGTACAGTTTATTTTAGACAACTGAAATTAAGTACTAGTTTAAAAACTGTATGCACGTTGTTGAAAACCAGTGTACTTTAATATGAAGTTCAATATTTCATATAGATGATATACATGAATAGCATTCATGTCACAGAAGTGGACACATTACATCAGACCTACCATTAGGGTGCATTTCAGCATTTGGATTGCCAAAGGCTGTGATGTCAGAGTAGATCTTTATGGATTGCCCAGTACATTTATCTAACTTTTTAGATGGTGTAGTCTTCAGTTATTACCACACCACAGAAGAGAAAGTGAAAAAAAAATATTTATTATTACTCCAACACTAGTCTAAACATTTTATGTTTTTTGACTCCCCTAATACTAATAACGTGAGGTAGAGAGTCATTCCTAATAGGCAGATAAGGAAACTGAAACACAGAGAGATTAAATAATTTGGTCAAGGACAAACAGCTAACAGATGGTGGAACCAAGATTTTAATGTGGGTAGTCTGAAGGAACAAAAATCCTTAGTTTATCAGTCTTTTGAAGTAAGAAATCTCACTTCTTTGTCACTAGTTCAGGAAATAAAATCATGTAGACCTTTAGGAGAAAAGAGTCTTAAGTAAGGTTTTGTGAGCACTTGTAAAGTAAACTGTCGTCCCCTACTTTTAAACCTTTTCTGACTAAACTTACCTATTTTCCCCCTAACCTGCAGGAATATCGAAAACAGAAAAAAAAGTGAAATTGGAAGAAAAAAGCTCAACAGCATTTGGTATGAACAGAAAGTAATCTTTAAGCAAAAGACTATTGGCTTGACAGTGGGAGGACATAGTCTGTCCCTTACTTTTTACCTGTTAGTGCTCCTTTAGGTGTAAGTGATCATCTGTTTTAGTATTTATTAGTATTATTCAGCTCCAGATATATGATTTCTTAAACATATATCTTATGTGTATTTTTTTGTCAGGGGAGTCTAAGGCTTTCTCTGAGAGTTTTGTCTTTTTGAACACCTTTACAGTTGTGGCTATTTAAAAATAAGACACCATTTAATATTGTTGAGACTTAGGGAAGGGATGATGAATTAAAAGTCATTTTTTTTTTCAGACTTTCTTCTTTAGCCGAACTTATAAAAAAAAGTTACCAAGTTTTCTGCTTTTTTTTTTTTTCCTGTCTTCTGTGCTATAATGATGAAAAGTTTTGTAATAATTGTTGATAGTCTTAAATATTCTGTAGATTAACTTACTGGAGCATGTGTCCCTAAAGTTTAAATATGTTTGATAAATTGTAGACTACATCATTCTGAGTTGGAGTAATAGTTGAGTATATGTGATGAACCAATTTTAAGTAAAGCACCCTGGGACACTGCTTTAACATCCATTTGTTTTCTTTAAAGTACATATGATTGGGGTGGGGGGGGGAGAAGGTATTTTAAAATTTGGGGAAAAAGTTTAATGAAATAAGTTTTTTGCTTTGTGTTCTTAGCCTTCATTGTTGTACACACTGGAAAGTATTGGAAGACCGAAGGAATTATTTATGGATTGATTTTATTTTTCCGAAGGAAAAAATTTCATTAAGTTCTTTTTTAAATCTAACATATTTTCTCATTAAATTCTATGTGGAAATACTGAGTCTTCTCAGTCAGGTCTTTCTTAAATTAAGGAGTTTATTTCTTGCCACATCAGGGAACTGAGTATATTACTCATTTAATATTTTAACTACTGTCTGTGTTAACTTCAAGGTGTCAGGAGTTGGGATTTCTCAACACTGCTAATGAAGACCCCCTCTTAGAGCCCAATAAGCTAATCAGGAGTTCCAGATTCATGACAGGAACAGTTTAATTGAATCCATCCACTGGGCAGGTGACTGGAATAGCTGATTAAAACATAAATGCTGCTTTTAGGTTAACCACAGAACAACAGCTCAGGATCAACCACGATTGCTAACTTTATCACTTATGTCATTTAGGTAAGAGAAAAGAGAAGGATAAGGAAAGAAAAGAGAAGAAAGACAAAGATCACTACAAACCAAAACAGAAGAAGAAAAAGAAAAAGAAAAAGAAATCCAAGCAGCATGGTAAGTATACTAAAATGATGATTCCTGTTTTTGTTTTTTGGTTTTTTTTTTTTTGATGATTCCTGTTTTTTAAAATTCTCAGATTCTTTTCAATTTTTCTGTGTCCTACCAAAGTGAAGGTAGGGCAAGATCCCCATGTTGTTGAGAACTTGAGAAGTCCTTGTAGTTTTTCCTTGTCTTGTTGATTTAGAAACTATGCAGCTTTGTTTACTATAGTCTGTAAATTAATCCATCTGCACACTGATTGTTACAGCTGATTAGAGACTTTCATTTCTGGCATTATGGTGGATTGGATATGTTTGTCAGGTGTGCTTCAACTACTGAAGGAATTCTTTTCAGTCTAGAATTACAGTCCCTTGAAGTAGTTTTTAAAACCGAGGATGAAATAAAGATATTTTTAGAAGTTGAAAAAAAATGATTTTTCTAGCAATACCCTGTCTAAAGGACATCCTAATCGTGTACCTGAAGGCTGAAGGAGAATGATGACAAAGGAAGGTAGGAGATGCCAGAAGAAAGGATGAGCAGAGAAAATGTAAATATATGGATAATTCTGAACATTGATTATATAAGTCATTTTGATTTGTGGGGAAAAACAAAATGGCAGAGAACAAAAATAAGTGACAGAATAATAGCTTGTAAATTGAGAGAGACATGCTTGTATTTCAGTGTTTTTCAGGTCTTGTATTGTTGTGGAAGAGCAAAAGAAATGCATTGCTTTTAGGCTCTAACAATTTAAATCTGCGTTGTAGAATTTCTAACATGAATACTAAAAGAATGGAAGCTTGGGGTATAATTTCCAAAATAGATAGTAATAAAATGCAATGAAAAAATCATCCAAAAGAAGGCAATACAAAGAGGAAAAACAGAAAATAAGAAAAATACAAATTAAAAAATAAGATGGTAGAAATACAAATATATCTGTAATCATAGTAAGAGATTATCATAATTGATTTTAAAAATCCAGTTACAGGTTATTTTCAAGAGATAAATCTAAATATAAGGATGGAGAGGACAGAGCATTGTTGAAAATTAAGAAAAAAATGTGAGCAAATACAAAGCAAAAGGAAAGTTGGAGTAGATATGTTTGTTTCAAATAGTCATTAAGGGAAAAATTATTCCTAGAGATAGGCTACCATTTGGTGGTAAAGGTTCAGTTCACTTTATAAGTTCCTAGGTACAAAATTTAAAAAAAAAATTGTTTTTGCAAGAATGTGCATAAGTGGGTAAAGGGAGAGACAGAGGGAGAAGGAAAGGGAGAGAAAGAATCCATGGCAGGCTTGCCATGGAGCTTGACCTCATGACCCTAAGATCATGACCTAAGCGGAAATCAAGAGTTGGACGCTTAACTAACTTGAGCCACCCAGGCACCCCTAAAAGTTTTAAGTTTTATAACTGAATAAAATCACAATATATTTCTTAGTAATTAGTAAATTAACAAAACTCAAAAATCTTCTGTGAGGGTAAGAAAGGCGGCAGCAGCACAGATGATCTCACAGGCCTCTCAAGGACATGGACCTCAGCAGCCGCAGAGCAGTTTGCTCAGATGCTAATGTGTAAAAATTGCATGATGCAGCCCTAAGCACATCTCGACACATTGTAAAGATTGTGATAATGCAGACTATAGTTTCTGACTACAGTATAGTTAAATCAATATTAAAAAGATAAGTAGAAAAACCCCATATGCTTGGAAATCATGCCACACATATTTAAATAATTCATGGGTCAAAAAACACTACCAAAGGGAGGGTAAAGATTGATTTATTTGAGAGAGTGGGAGAGGAAGGGGGAGAGCACATGAGCCAGGAGGGTGGGGCCAGGGGGGAGAGAGAGAGAGAGAGAGAGAGAGAGAGACACTCTCAGACTCCACACCCATGATCTCAGGGTCATGATCTCAAGGTTATGAGCTTCAGTTCTACAACTTACAGTGGAAGAGTAAGAAGCCAAAAATAATACAGTCAGTCTTCAAAAGAATAAAGAGAAGAATTACTGTTTAGCTATAGTTTAAAGTGGCAACTAGATGAAGCAGAGGAAGGGATCCGTGAACTCGAAGACAAGACAACTGAATTCACCCAATCAGAGCAACAAAAAAGAGAAAAAGGATAGGTTAGGATAGATTAAGGGGCTGCTGGGACAATATAAAATAGTCTAACTTTCACATTAGGGTCCCAGAAGGTGAAAAGATAATTCCATGCAGATGGAAACCAGAAAAAAGCTGAAGTAGCTATATTTTTGTCACAAAATAAACTTTAAAACCGACAGTAGTAAGAGGCAAAGATATCACCACATGGTAATAAAGGGGTCAGTCCAATAAGAGGATACAACATTCATAAATATTTATGTACCCTATATATAGGAGCCCCTAAATGTAAAAAGTAAATATTGCCAGATCTAAGGGGAGATGTACCCAGCAATACAATAATAGTAAGGAATTTTAACGTCCCACTTACATCAATGGGTTGACCATCCAACCAGAAACCTCCAAAAGTAGAAGAATACCCATTCTTGTCAATTGTACATAGAACGTTTTCAATGTCAGATCATATGTTTGGCCACAAAACAAATCTTAATAAATTGAGGGGGATTCAGATCCTCTTAGACATCTTTTCTGACCACAATAAGTAATAAGAAATTAGAAATTACATGGAGAAAACTGGGAACTTTGTGAATATGTGGAGATTAAACCACATGCTGAACAATCAGTGGGTCAGAGAATAAATCAGAAGGGAGGCAGACCGCCTTGAGACAAACGAAAATGGAAATACACCAAAATTCATGGAATACAGCGAAAACAGTGTACGAGAGGAGTTCCTAGGGATAAATGCCTTCCTCCAGAAACAAGAAAATTCTCTATTATTCATCTCAAGAAAATAGAAACAGGAGAAGAAAGAAAGCCCAAACTTATTAGAAGAACGGAAATAATAAAAATTAGAACAGAAATAAATAGAGAAGATCAGTGAAACTAAGAACTGGTTCTTTGAGAAAGCAAACAAAATTGATAAGCCTCGTAAAAGTAGATTGGATAAATAGAAAAGCCATTACATGTGTTTCTGTTTTATTTAGGGAAGTTAGTACATGTTCAGCTAAAACATTCTTTTTTGGGGAGGGTGTCTTTTTGGGGATTTTGGGATTACTTGATGAAAGGGAGATGGTAATGGAAAAAAATTGATAAGCCTTTAGCTAGACTTATTGAGAAAACAAATAAATAGAATGAGACAGGAAATGTTACAGTGATATGACAGAAATGCAGAGAACCCAAAGGCACTACTATGAGCAGTTATATGCCAACAAATTGGACAATCTAGAAAAAATGGATGAATTTCTAGAAACATACAAAATCCCAAAGCTAAATCATGAAAATAGAGCTAAATAAATAGAAAATCTAAACTGACTGGTTACTAGTAAGGAGATTGAATCAGTAATTAGAAACCTCCGAACAAAAAATGTTCAGGACTGAATGGCCTTGCTGGTTAATTCTACTAGATATTCAAAGAAGAATTAGTACCAAAGTCTTCTCTTAAACTCTTGCAAACTCTCAGACGCTTCCCCCCCCCAAAAAAAAAGAAGAGGAGGAGGAGGAGGAAACTCTTGCAAACTCATTTTATGAGGCCAGCATTACCCTGGTAATACTAAAACAGGACAAGGGCCCTATAAGAAAAGAAAATCACAGGCCGGTATCCCTGATGAGCATTGATGCAGAAATCCTCAACAAAATATTAGCAAACCAAACTCAATAATATGCTAAAAGGATCATGTACCATGATGAAGTGGGATTTATTCTTGGGGGTACAAAGATGGTTCAACATCTGCAAATAAGTTAGTGTGTTTTACCATGTTAATAAAATAAAGGATAAAAATCACATCATCTCAGTAGATGCAGAAGAAGCATTTGACAGAATTTAACATTTATTTAGGATAAAAACTGAGCAAAGTAGGTATAGAGAGAATATAACTCAACATAATAAAGGCCCATATAAGACAAACCCACAGCTAACATCATAGTCAGTGGTGGGAAAATGAAAGCCTTTGCTTTAAGATCAGGCACAAGAAAAAGATGCCCACTCTTGCCACTTTTATTCAACATAGTTTTGGAAGTCCTAGCCAGAGCAGTTAGGCAAGGGGGGAAAAAAAAGGCTTCCAAATTGGGAAGGAAGAAATAAAATTGCCACTCTTTGCAGATGACATGATATTATATACAGAAAACTCTAAAGACTCTATCAAAAAACTATTAGAACTTATAAACAGATTTAGTGAAGTTGCAGAATACAAAATCAATACAGAAAAATCTTGCATTTCTATGCACTGATAACAAACTACCAGAAAGAGAAATCAAGAAAATAATCCTATTTACAATTGTATGAAAAAGAATAAAATACTTAGGAATAAACTTAACCAAGGGAGTGAAAGATCCCTGTATATTATAAAATACCTTTTTTAAAAAAAAATTTTTATTTATTTATTTGACAGACAGAGATCACAGTCAGGCAGAGAGGCAGGCAGAGAGAGAGAGGAAAGGAAGCAGCCTCCCTGCTGAGCACAGAGCCCGATGTGGGATCATGACCTGAGCCGAAGGCAGAGGCTTTAACCCACTGAGCCACCCAGGCGCCCCTATAAAATACCTTTTTAAATATAAAATGTAATATACAATCTAAAAATAAATATATAAAATATAAGACATATATTTTGGTGTACTAAGATGTTAAAGAAAGAAATTGAAGAAGATGCAAATGAATGGAAAGATATTTTATGCTCATGGTCTGGGAGAAGCAGTACTGTTAAATTGCCCTTACTATCGCTACACAATCTACAGATTCGTTGCAATCCCAATCAAAATTCCAAGGACGTTTTTCAAAGAAATGGAATAACTGTTTCTAAAATTTGTAAAACCACCAAAAACCCCAAATAGCCAGAGCAACCTTGAAAGGAGCAAAGCTGGAGGTATTGCACTTTTTTGGTTTCAAATACTATAAAGCTACAGTAATTAAAATGTCATGGTATTAACATAAAAACAGACACTTAGATTAATGAAAGATAATAGCCCAGAAATAAACTCTCACATATATGGTGAATTACTTAATGAGCGTGGAGCCAAGAATATACAGTGGGGCAAGGGGATTCTTTAATAAGTAGTGCTGAAGACTGGCCAGCCATATGGAAGAGATTGAAACTTGACCACAATCTTATACCCAACAAAAAGTTAACTCAAAGTGGATTAAAGACTTGAACAGAAGATCCCAGACCTTAAAACTCCTAGAAGAAAACGTGGTTAATAACCTCCTTGCCCTAGGTCTTGGTGATGATTTTTTTAAAAATCTGATACAAAAACAAAAACAAAAATAAACAGAAATACATCATACTGAGAAGTAACTGCACTGCAAAGGAAACTATCAACAAAATGAAAAAGACAACCTACTGAATGAAGAAAATGTTTGCAAATTATCTGTCTGATAAGGGGCTAATACCCAAAATATATTTTTAAAAACCTCTTAAAACTCAATAGCAAAAACACAGCTTAATTAAAAACTGGGCAAAAGATTGAAATAGACATTTAGCGAAGATGTACACATGGTTAAAATGTACATAAAAAGATACTCAACATCATCAATCATTAGGAAGATGCAAGTCAAAACCTCAGGGAGGTAACATCTCACACCTATTAGAATGGCAGTTGCCAAAAGACAACAAGTGTTAGTGAGGATGTGGAGAAAAGAGAACCATTCTGCATATCGGAGGGAATGCAGCCACTGGGAAACAGTATGGAGGTTCCTCAGAACATTAAAACATTAAGGAATAACCTTATTCAGCAATTCTACCATGTGATATTTTTCCAAAGAAAACAAAAACACTAATTTGAAGAGATAAATGCATCCTCATATTCATTGTAGCGTTATTCTCAGTAGCCAAGTTGGGGAAACAACCTAAGTGTCCACTGATGGATGAATGGATAAAGAATTTGTGTACACAGACACACAGAGTGGGGTATTAGTCACAGTAAAGAATGAAATCTTGCCATTTGTGACAATGTGGGTGGACCTTGAGGTCACCATGCTATGTGAAATAAGATAGAGAAAGACAAATACCTTATCATCTCATTTATATGTGGAATCTTAAGGGAGAAAAAAAAAAAAACCCTCATAGATACAGAGAACAGAATATTGGTTGCCAAAAGCAGGGGGTGGGGGTAGGAGAAGTGGGTGAGGGTATCAAAAGATAAAAAGAAAAAAAAAATAATAAAAGAAATTCCCTTACAGGGGAAAAAAAAAATGGAACTATTATACAGAGGGTGAAAAGACAGCACAGACTATCAGAAAACACTGCAACAGGTGCATCTGACAAAGGATTGGTATTCATACTGTGTTTTGAACTTACAAGTCTAGAATAGAAAGAAAAATTTCCTAGTATGAAAATAAGCAGAAGATTTTAACAGGTATTTTCACAGAATTGGAAATCTCTTTGGTAAATGGTAAGATGAATATGTAACGTGATGTCCAATCTTATGAGAAGCAGTATTAATGTAATTTTTAATACCTGTCGGCATCTATTACCTAGCAGCTATCTGCAAAAGTTACAAGGTGGATGGTATCAGATGTTGCTAAGGCAGTGGAGACACAATACTGACTACTATGGAAAGCGGCCATTGGCAAGTGTGCTCGCCATGTAACTTACAGTTCCTAACTAGGCTCTCATGACCCATCAGGAGGCAGTTATGAGAATGGCCATAGCAGCGCTGACAGCCCAGATACCCATCAAAGTCACACACTGATTCCGTGGAATCTGTATCACTATGTAAATAAATGAACTATATCCACAGGAATCTCAGGAACAAAATGATAAGCTAAAAATCACTGAAGAAAGCATGTAATATGATTTTTTATATGTAAAGATCAAAAAGTTGTAATACAAAACTATATGGGAACATAGCAACAGCATAAAGTAGCAAAAAGTAGCAGAAGCGTAAAGAACAGCAAGAGAATGGTGAGCAGAATTTCAGGACGTGGTAACCTCTGAGGTGGGGAGTTTATCAGTTCAAATGGGAAAATGGTAGAACAGGACCTTCAAAAGTGAGGAAAGGTTCTCTTCAACTATGTGACAGGCACCTCAGTCTTTTGTGGTATTGACTGACATGCTTTATGTCATCCCAGGGTTTTTTTCATATTCATTAAACACTTGTAAAAGCCAGGTTTTTTATTTAAATTTTTAAAAAGATTTTATTTGTCAGAGAGAGAAAGAGCATGAGCAGGAGGAGGAGGGGCACGGAGAGAGGGAGAAGCAGACTCCCTGTTGAGCAAGGAGCCCACTGTGGGGCTCCATCCCAGGACCCTGGGATCATGACGTGAGCCAAAGGCGGACGTTTAACTGACTAAGCCACCCAGGCATCCCTAAAAGCCAGTTTTAAAAACTATAAAGCCAGCTGGGAAATTTCCAAGTCAGTAATTAGTGGTAAATTCTTCAGATTTTTAATTCCCTCACTATGCCCCAAATCATATCTTAATTGTTTCTACATTCTCTCACCCAAAAGCTGCCAGTGTACATTTGACATAGGATCAAACAGAGGACTGAAATGCTTGAAACTACTTTCCAGAGAATGTCTTGAACATATCTGTGCGCTCGTGTGCCCGCACTGCCCCTCGTGTGCCCGCACTGCCCCTCGTGTGTTCTCCCCTCACCCCGCCCTTTCACATACGGGTCCCTGGGGCCCAGACTCCTGACTTTTCCTAAAGTCAGGAAATTCTGGAGCTTCATAAACAAAAACCACTGATCACAAACACATTTGATGTATGAATACTCTCCTGGGAGGGAATGTAACGCAGACTCGAGAAGCTTCAGACCACATATCATACTGCCAGGTGAACTCCCAAGTGACCAGAGGCCAGGGGGATTTGGCGGACTGGGGTACTGCGGCGGGGACAGCCTCGCCTCACGGCAGGAAGGGCGAGCTGCTCACGCCCCCCTCTGCCACGTCAGCAAACAGATCGATTCCAGGACTCCCCAGCAGACACAGACTCTTAGTGTGCTAATACCCTGTGTAAGGGTGGGTGGGGTGGGGGGGGGGACGGAACAGGGAGGGGCTGACCAAGGACAAATGAAGAGGGGGTCACATTTTGGCAGCGTTGGGGAGAATGCAGGAGGTGGTGGTGTCCTGGAAGAAAGAGGGTGATCTGGATTAGTAAGACCGAGAGGAAAAGTTGCAAGGAAAATTGGCACCTCAGAGTTGTGTTCTGCAGTTACACTACTCCTGCTTTTAGAGAGCCATTAATCCTTAAAAACATGTTCATATATTTTTTTATTTTTTAATTGAAAAGAGCTTTATATCGTTTACATTTTAAAATCAGACCTATAAATGAAAAATCTTAACTTTGTAAATAGAATCCTAGCTAATACTTAAATATGCACCGAAGCATTGCTTTTTATACACAGCAGGTGTGGAGTTGGGTAATCACAGGCATCTGTGCAATTAATTATTACATTTGAGAATTTATTCTGGGTTATTTACATTCATCTTGGAAGTGACTCTTCTCCAGATTAAATTAGAAAAGGAGTCTTTAAAGCTGGAAATAGGGGGTTTTAAATAACTTTAAAATTTTAAAGACATCTTAATTTTAAAACATTCACATTATTCCTACTTGAGGTTCCTAATATAATATGCATTTTATTCTACAGTTACTACAACCAGGGAGCTTTAAAAATTCTTTCTTAACACTGAATGTTATTTTGCATATCCTGCCATGCTTATTATGTATTAGATGTGCTGTAGGCATTTTTTATACAGTGATGTATTTAATCCTCCCATTAACTAATGCTTTTTACAGTGAAGCCTCTTATACCCATTTTAGAAACCGTGAACTGAAACAAGTAGAGCTGTCTAAGCTCACCTGGCTAGTGAGTGGTGAAAAGCAGATTCAAACCCAGGGAGTCTGGTTTCAGTCTTAATTTTAACTTGAACCATCATGCTCTGTTGTTCTGTTACTTCTTGGGCCTTAGAGAGTGTTTGCTGGACCCTGCGTTCTTCCCGTTAGCAGGTTTTACTTGTCTTTGCTGGCGTAGGAAGTTCTTTCTTAACGGTTGTCCGTAGGAGAAATCGCCATGTTGGGATTTAAGAGTGACATCCTTGCCAGTTTTTACCTTGGTTACTTTGAGCCACTTGGTTACTTTGAGCCACTTGGTTACTTTGAGCCAGTCGCTTTATCTTCTCATCTTTCCTGTATCTGAAAAGATGAAAAGGCGTGGAGAGATTTAAAAGAACTATAATGAGAAATGCCAGGAGAATCTGGAACATTGTGTGGTGAAAACAGAGACTCCCTTCTAGGAGCTTGTAGGCAAGCCTTATCAGCATATTGTAACAGCGATAAGAAGCACATGTCGTATTGGGAAGTAAAAGTGATACAGAGTAAGTTCTGTCTGTAGTGTAGAGAAGCTGGAGTGATCAAGGAAGGGGCTTTATGTGGAGGATTACAGCTGATCTAACCTAAAGCTAGCAGTGGACCTTTGTTCACTATAGCCAGAGAGGCCTGGCATGGGGAATGCAGGTGTGGTGTAGAGTGCCAAGAAGTATTGTTTAGTTGCTAATACCATGTGGAAAGATTATCTATCAGTCTGTTTTATTTGTAACCACCAAATTGAGGTTTCTGTCATTATTCTGACGTTCAGGCAATATAACATGTCATCGATCAAAGGGCCACTTTCAAAGCTGAGCTTTGGGTTCAAATTTTCATTGCAAAGTGGAACTTCGTCGTCCTTTGGCAAATTACTTAAATTGTATAAATGTCAGTTTCCTCATGTCTAAAGTGGTAGTAATAGTTTCTGCTGTGTAGCTTTACCTTGAGGATTCAGTCAGGTAATCTTCGTCAGGTACTGAACACGATGCCAGCTAGCATTTAGCAGATGCCCTTTCCTCGCCTGAGCCCAAGTAAGAGGGCATGGGGCAAGCTGTGTAGAGCCTGTGGGGCCAGGAGAGGCACAGTGGCCCCGTGTTGTACCAGGGTCGCTCTGCAGTCTCAGCGTCTGCAGCGTCCAGGTGGGTGCCTACTCCTGACCTGCTGGTGGCGAGGCCTGGGAATCTGCTTTGCCAGGCTTTCCGGTTTGTGTATACATGAAACATTGAAATCCACTGGTCACGCTTTTTGGTTAAGAGTAAGGCTCTGTAGTCAGGCTCCCTGTGTTTGAAGGCTGACTTTACAAAGAAAGCTGTGTCTTCTTGGGCAGTTCAACCTTTTCAGTCTCTGTTCTTCGGCTTGTGAAATGGCACTAGCGGCTGTAGCTTCCTCGTTGTGTTAGCTGGAGGATTAGGAGTTAATACACGTAAAGCACTTAGAATTGTGCTTGGCACAGGGGTGCGCAGTAGACGTGGCTGTGCTGTAGTATGTACGGTCAGTGCTATGTTAGTGTCCAGTTGCTGCTGGCACCACATAGGACTACGTATCAGTGACTTTAAAAAACCTGGATTTATTAAAGTTCTGAAGGTCACGAGTGCAAAATGGGTCTTGATGGGCGGAAGTGAAGGTGTCAGCAGGACTGCATTCCTTTTGGGAGGCTCTAGTGTAGAATCCATGTTCTTGCCTTTCCTAGCTTCTAGAGGCTTCTCTGTGTCTTGGTTCATGTCCCCCTAACCATCTTCAAAGTCAGCAACAGCCACTCAGGTCTTTAGGGACTCTTGTGATTACATCGGGCCCACCCAGATAATTCAGGGTAAATTTGAGGTCAGCTGATTAGCAGCCTTAATTCTGCTTTGCTACAGAACCTAACACATTCATAGGTTTGGGGATTAGAATGTGGGCCTCTTTGGGGACCATTGTTTTGTCCACCACAACCACCGACTTTAGATGGATACTCAGTGCACACCTACACTGGTACTGCTCTTCTGGAAACTTGCTTTCCTACTCTTGACCTTTCCTCCACCTCTTTCCATTCCCTAACCTGCCTTAGGTGTCCTTTGCCTCATATACATTGAGGAAATAGAAGCCACCAGATGAGAACTTGCCCATCTGTCTACAACTATGTGCTTAGCTATTATGTCCATCTTTAACTGCTTTGCCTCTATGCTAATGGAAACTGTTGTCTTTCTCTTTTTAAACTCCTTCACTTGTCACCCTGCCTCCCCTTATTTTTAGATTTTTGCAGACGATGTGTAGGATCTCCCATCTTTGAAAAGCCTCTGGGGGCACCTATGTGGCTCAGTCCATTGAGTGTCCTACTCTTGGTTTCAGATCAGGTCATGATCTCAGGGTCCTGGGACTGAGCCCTGAGTGGCACCCTGCACTCAGCAGGGATTCCCCCTCTTCCTCTCCCAACTCCTCTATGTCTCCCCCCACTGTACTTTCTCTAAAATAAATAAATTCTTTAATAAATAAATATCTTCCTCTGGACCCAGTTCCTTGTCTGGTTTCTCCTCCTCCCTCTTACTCTTCAGCCCCAACCAAGAGGCCCTCTTTTCACCTCTTGGTAGTTCAAGCAGAAGCCTGGAAACTGCCCTTTTGACGCCAGGCCAGCCCCAGAGACCTGTGGTCTGCAGACCTGCAGATCGCTGCGTCTCCCTGTCAGTTTTCAAGCCAGCTGCCCTCTCCCAGGCCAGACCGTGGCGCCCCCTGCCTGCGTCTCCCTGCACCCTTCCTCATTCCACAGTTCCAGTGGGCTTTGAAAACCAGAAGCGGACTTGTGTCACGCCCTTTTTGCCGAGTTTAGGATTAAACTCAAAAATAAAAACATATGTATAACCGGACCTGCCCCTGCCACTCTAGCCTCATTTCTTCTTTCTGTCCCTCACTGTGCTATAGCCACAGTCTCAGATTTTCAGTGTGCCAGGCTCTCCTGGGCTCCGGAGCCTTCCCAGGACCCCGAATCCTGCCCTCTCCTGCCTGTCCCTGTCAGCATAGCCAGCTCTCCTGGAAGCTGCAGGCGGCTGCTTCCTGTCCTCTGTCTGCATGGCTCTTGCTAAGCTGAGGAGGATTGGACTCGGGTTAATTTCTTTTAGGACCACATAATTTCATTGAAATATTTTTTGCTGAAAAATGTATCAGTTGTCAGTGTAATAATTGACATGCTACACATTAGGAGTGCCTCTTTACAAATTGCAAAAAGAAAAAAGTTAATTTCCATCTTGCACATCTTCCTGTAGACATAGCCATGATTATAATGGAGAGAATCTGTAGAAATAATCATTTTTCCCTTCTGGACTCGCTCGCAAGACTTTATGGATACCAGCTGGAACGTGGCGCTCCCTGGTGGTCTGTGTGTATTGCCTGGGGGTACGGGTCCCGGCTGTTCTCCCCCAGCCCAGTTGATTGGATACTCCACGATCTCGCTGGTGGCATGGTTATTTTATGTCTTGTAAAACTTAACTTTCTTGTTAATTTTTATAGTGACTCTTCCTGATGCCCTGATGCTTTATTAATATTTCTTTATGTATCTTATGTTACAGACTATTCAGACTATGAAGACAGTTCTCTAGAATTTCTGGAAAGGTGCTCTTCTCCACTAACTCGATCTTCTGGGAGTTCTCTGGCTCTGCGAAGCATGTTTACGGAGAAAAATACAACATATCAGTACCCGAGGGCAATTTTGTCAGTTGATCTTAGTGGTGAAAGTATGTGTAATCATGTAATGCTTAAACAAGTCTTAAGATTATTAAATGGGGAACTGAGCTGGAAACATACTTCATTCAGTGAGGGCTTATCTGAGCACGCTATTGAAGAAGTTATCCCAGAAACTAATAGGAAAATCTCAACCTTTGCAAGTTGAGCTACTTTTTAAAATTTCTAAAAAGTAAAATTGGCTCTTATCATTAATTATAGGACATCTGGTGAGGAAGTTCCTAGTGTCTACTACGTACTGGTTATGGGTGTTTTACATGTGGATTCAGAATCTGTCAGGTTGCCCTGCCAGCCGTCCTGGCTGCCACGGCTTGAGTGTACTCGCCTTCCAGGGCTCCCAGCAGTGGGAGGGAGACTCTCCCCATGCAGACCCTGATGGCAGTGGCTGGAGACTAGAGCGAGGGATGGGGTCTTCATCTTATGTGAAACCCCAGGGGTACTGACGGCTGAGCTCACTTCCGGCCTTCACCTTTCTTCTGAGGGCCCAGCATGGTAGGTCCTAGGTGATGTGTTTTTGTTTGCACGGATACCACTCGCTTTCTTCCAGGCCTAACTCCTGTCTGGCCTCCTGTGGAGAGAAGTGCCATTTTCCCTTCCTCCTAAAATAAGCACCAGGCAGTTTGGAGATTTAACATTTTCAAACATAGAGGGGAGGGAGGAAAAACTCCCTCTTCCTTTTCTAACAAGCACAAGTCCCCTGTTCCCTTTTGGGCCAGTGGCTCTTCACCCCACATGTGTGTGACAGCTGTCACTGTGATGCTTTGAAACGACCGATCCAGAGGTGTGCTGCAGAGTCAGATGAGATTTCCGGGAGAGTAGATGGAGTTCCTGAGTCATTCTTAGGGTTGACAGTCACATAAGGATACTCCTTTTGGGGCCGCCAAGGTCAGAAAGTCCTCACCTTATGCAGAGTGCTGGAGAATGGAGAGGCTAGCTGGTTGGCAGTGCTGTCGGAGCTAGCCGTGTGAGAGCTTAGTGGCAAGAGCGTTGAAGGCAGGTGTCCCCAGTCCTGGCCGGTGTGTGACCGAGCCCTGAGCCGGGAGGAAGGAGGGGCGTTGGTACAGGGTGCGGGGCGTTGGCCAGAGGTTCTCAAGTGTTAGCATGCAGCAGAACTACCTGGGAAGCTTGTTAAAACACCTTCCTGGACCTCCTCACAATGCCTGACACCAAATGAGCTCCCGGGTGATGCTGATCTGGAATCACCACTTAGAGAATGTGTCTGGGGAAACAGCAGTGGTAGTTCAAGAAAATGGTGTTCCTGTGGCCTCTCGGTTGGAGCTGTTGTCCATGTGGTATTTCAGTACGAGAGGGAACTTTTTTTTTTTAATTTGCATTTCTTTTTAACTTTGAATCCATGGGGCCATTTACTCAGTCCTTAGAATTCAGCCAAACATTTGATGCTTGGGAATTAGTTATTCAAACTAGGGTTTCTGGCCAGTATGTTAAGTTTGTATTCGAATGCCATAAAACCTGGTTATTTGGCCATGAAAACATATGTGCGACACATGCTAATTCCTTTCAGTGATAATAGTTGTATGAATTCTCTTCTGATTGCCATCCACGTAAGGTCACACGTATGCTGCAGCTGTGCTTGGAACTGTTCACTCGCATCCCGGTCTGCCATTTTGAATCATGAACTTGTGTTCAGGAAGGCCCAAGAGAAAATACTAGTTTTGGATTTAAGATAGTAAAATGAGGAATGAGTGAAATTTCCCCTCTCGGTTCTCAAGACTGCTTATCTTGTTATTAGAAGGATTTTATAATGCCTAATTGATTTGCTCCTTGAAAATTTTTCTGTATTTCTCTAATATTTCTTCTGACCTCACTTTCTTCAAGATATCCTAAGACCCTAAAGAAAAGAAAATGTTTATTTTTCTGTAAAACATTAACTTTGGATAAGTCAAAAAGAAAGCATTCAAAAACGGGAAAAATCAGAATAGAAACTGGTAAAAGAAGCACTAAATCATGAAATATTTCAAATATAAACAGCATGACTTTTTTTAGTTCGAATCGGGCCAACTTCTTTCTGGTCCGATTGTCTGAAAGAGAATTTTCTCTGGCTATGGACTCCCTCCTTAGCTCCTTCAGGAGCATTCTGGAGCAGCTTACTGCGTATAGCAGGCTTCCTTCTAAGCCCTGGCCGTGGAGCATTCAGAATGCAGAGCCCTTAGTGCTGCGGCCTGTTGACACTCTACAGAGGAGGTGAGTAAGGAGCAGGTGCAGGAGTGGCGCAGACCATGACGAGAGGTCGAGTCACTGAGGCAGAAGGAGCCACCTCTGTCGCTCAGGTGCTCCCTGAGGGGCCTCACAGCACGTCTTCAACCAGGCATCCCCCGTGTTTCTCCAGCCACACTCCTGCCAAACCTTTAGTGTCCTGTCGTCATTTCTTTCCCTTTGTTGTAAATAAATTTTTCCTTGTTTTGCCTCGATTTTTTCTTTTTTTCTTTTTCCTCAGTGGCTGGACTAAATTGGCATCTTTGACATCAGCAGTGGTACAAATACAAACCTAAAACCTGGCCTTTAAAAATGTTGTGGTCATAAATCTAGTTTCTAGAATATACTTACTCAGTTTTAAAATATTTTAAGCAAAGTGAAATTTTAGAACTCTACATAGGGAACTTGTGATCACAGTTTCAGGAGCAGTGGTGACATTGAGAGCACAGGCTCTGGAGTCAGGTAGTCCTGCCTGCAGTTAGCTCGACCGTTAGCTGGCCGCGCTGTTCCAGCAAGTAATAGATCTTCTGTTTGAAGTGTTTAGTATAGTACCTGCTGCACAGTTAGTGCGCTGGTGGTTGAGGATTCTGATGCCGTCAGGAACAGCAGTGTTGATGTTACAGACCGCAGGCATACTTCTTTTTGCTAAAGTGCCTTGACTGTCGTGTAAAGAATATAATCCATTCTTTTTACAAGCTGTGAATCTGGGGAGGATGAAAAGGACTAATGTTTGTGAAAGCATTTGAAAACTATGCAGAGCTGAATTATTACCACCCTTAGCCATGACCTCTATAAGCACCAAGACGAAGGATACTTTCCAGGTTACTTGTAATAGTGTAGATGTTAAGATGTAAAGCCAATCATAACTATTTCTTCAAAAATTGTTTCTTTGTTCAGAGACATATGCCAATCCCATATATCTGGCCTTCCTTTTTATATACTTAATGGCTTATTATCACTTCCTTTAGCGCCTTTCTATCTGGAAAAGTGACACAAGCATGGGAAAAAATACGCTGAGTATACCTTTATGTATATTCTAGATTTATCCGATGTGGAATTCCTAGATGATTCTTCAACAGAGAGTTTGCTTCTCAGTGGGGATGAGTATAATCAGGACTTCGATTCAACCAATTTTGAGGAATCTCAGGATGAAGACGATGCTCTTAATGAGATTGTGCGGTGTATTTGTGAAATGGATGAGGAGAACGGCTTCATGATCCAGGTAACCGGTCTTCCCTGTTGTGGCAAATAATCATTTCAGGTGCTCAGCAAGCACATCAGGGCGTCTGTGTTCTTTTGTCACTCGTGGTCTCACTGAAGACTGGTCTCTTGCCTATCGTGTTTAAAATCCCAGTAGTAATGACGGGAAGGTCTCTTCATTTGAAGGTCTCTTCAGATGAAGTAACGATCACTCTCCCTTTGCGAGAGTGTTGAGTTTGAGGTCTTCAAGCCAAAATTCTGGAAGCCATTTTTGGAAGCCATTTGGGTGGGTGAGCATCTAGATATATTGAAGGGTAGACTGTATCAGCCCTTTGGGGTTTGTAGCCCTGTTTGTAGCCCTTCAGTGGGCAGATGAGGAAATAAACATTTCCTCTCTTGTCAAAAATTGTTACAGGGCCTGAGCATTACAAACCACCTCTCTCTGTAGAAAGGGTATCTTTAAGAAAAAAGGAGCATAACCCACATTTTGTGATGTCATTTAGCAGATTTGGAGATGTTAGTTGCAAGAATAAAGAGTAATGTTTTCTCACCCTTTTCAAAGGTATTCTCAAATAAGGGAACTACAAAAGTATAGGGTCACCGCACAGGTTATACTTGAAGAAGTGACTGCTACAGGCAATCCTACGAACTTGTCTTTTTTAAGAAAAATGTCCACACTTTAATAAGCTATTTTAGGGATATATTTCCCCTACAAATTAGTGGGAAGTAAATGAGAGCAGTAGTTTTGTGTATGTGTGTGTTACGTGATTTAAGTAATCTATCAAGGCACATTTTAATAGCTGCAACAAGAGGGAGTTCTTGAAGTAGCCGACTCTTTGAAATATAAAATTCATCCTCTGTCGGCACTTGCATCATGGTGTGGAGTAAGAGTTGAGCTCTGGGAGGCAGCGAGAGACGGCCACTGCTAGCTGAAAGCAAGGGGACTTGTCTTTTTTGCTGGTGAGCAGACCTGTGACTAAGCACTCCTGTGTTTTCGGCAGTGTGAAGAGTGCCTCTGCTGGCAGCACAGCGTGTGCATGGGGCTGCTGGAGGAGAGCATCCCCGAGCAGTACATCTGCTACGTCTGCAGGGACCCTCCTGGTAAGCCTCCTCCCCGTGCTGGTGGCAAGATGCCCAAGATCTCGTTATGCCTAGAGATCTGTTGACGTAGGGTACCCACTGCATAAGACATTGTTACTTCTTCATCAGTTAAATTCTGCTTCCATGGTGAAATTTTAAAATATTTTTCATTGTTTGTGACAGCTTCGTTTTCTGTGTCAATTATTGAGGCCAGAACATTAGCCTCGTTTTATTAACATAACTGCTCCACTACTCGAAGGACAGAGTTAATGTAGGTCATTTTCCTGGAGAAGGATTAGCCCTGTCGTGTGTCCCTGTGTATTGATTTCTAAATAGGTTTATGTGTGCCTCTTTAAGTGGAACTGTATTCTGAATGTAACTCCTTGTGATGTGATTAAAAAAGTTCCTGCCTGTGCTGCATATCCAGCTCATTTTAGTAGACGGGCTCTCCCGATGATCACGGTCCACCCCTTATTTTACTGCTGAGACAACTGAGCCATGGAGAGTTGCACGCCATGTGCACAAGGAGAGTACTAGACATGGCAGAACTGAGGTGGAAACCTGTCCCTTTACACTCCTTGTTCAGTGCCTTCCTCCGTGCCGGAGGCTTTTGAGTAGCAAGGTCTTGCATATTGTGTACACTTTCAGCTGCCCAGGTAGAAGATAACTAGATATTCCCAAATAAAAGCCTACCAGTACTCCTCTTGTCTATCTTTAAAAAAAAAAAAAAAAAAAGAAACATTAAGAGGCAGGAGAATGATTCAGATCTATATGAATGTAGATATCTGTTTGTTCATTCAGCAGCCTTCATTGGATGCCTTCTATTTGCCAAATGCTGGTAAGAAGTAGGATGATTGATTCTAAGCATACCTTTCCACTATCTCATAGTATAGTAGGGGTCACAGACACATAAGCAACTAATTTAACAGACATTGACGTTGAAGATGTTGGATTATACAGGAGCCTGTGAGATCTTGAAGAGGGGTCCTTATTCACTTAAGTCGAACTCTTACTTCATCCAGTTCAAAACAAATGTTAGCGAGAGAACGGGTACCCCGTTTAGTTTCTGTCCAGCCCTCTCAGCCCTTCTACAGGGCAGATGACAGACACATCAGAAATGGAAAGCCGTCCCCTCAAGGTTCCTCTGCAGGTATCCTCTGCGTCTGAGCACATCCTGAGTGGAGTGTGTTGTCGCTAGTGGGCAGGAGACCCCAAGGTCGGAGGAGGCTCGCCGGCTTCTCAGAATGCTGTGTTGCTCTTCTTCCGAATTTATTCTTAGTGCCAGAGCTCACCTTGCTCATGGCAGTGTTAGTAAGATGCCAGTGGGAGGGAAGTCCAAGTAAGTGGAAAGCTTTGTCATTTTAATGTCACCTTCATCTGCAGGTCAGAGGTGGAGTGCGAAATATCGGTATGATAAGGACTGGTTGGATAACGGGAGGATGTGTGGGTTATCGTTTTTAAAAGAAAATTACTCTCATCTCAATGCCAAAAAGATAGTATCCACACACCACCTGCTTGCTGACGTCTACGGTGTCACGGAAGTCCTGCACGGGCTGCAGCTGAAGATTGGCATACTGAAGTAAGTGCGGAGCCGCGGGGCGGCGGGTGGCGCGCACTTGAATTCCGGGTCATCAGGCAGCCTTTGGAAGGTTCAGATGAGCAACTGGGGAGACAGAAGAGATATTTGAACACATTTTAACTTTGAAAAATAGACAGGATTAATAAGCTTTTTGGATGAGTAGCTGGTTCCTGCCTTTCGTCCTGGAATGAATAAGCATGGATGAAGGTCACTACCACCTCTGCTAGTCCAGCAAATGATAGTCCTTGCCCTGCTGTTCTGTGTAATTGCCGTAGGCGCAGAATTAAGTACAGTTGCTTGGTGAGCCGGTATTTTGTGTGCTCCTCCAGGAATGGTGTCCAGATGTAGTATTTTTTAATGACCTTAAGATGGACTCTGAAGGGAGCAGGTCATATAACCCATCCCTCTACTCTGCACCAAATGGGTTTTAGTCATCCTAGACTCTTTTCCCTTAAAACAACAACAACAAGAAAAAATAAACAAAACAAACCCAGCCTGAGCCTCCCTAAGTAACATGTCCAGGTATTCTCGAAGCCCATGTTTTCAGTTCTTCTAATCCCTGCCTAGAATTCTTCTCTTAAGACAGTATTTTATATAAAAACAGGATGCTTCACTGGTTTCTCACAGGACTGTCTTCCTTGGGACTCACTTGCCTGGGCCGGAAACTTACCCTTCCCCCTCCCCGGCCTCCGTCTGTGCAGCTGTCCCCTCAGCCTGGGGGGCCCGGGCACCTGGCCGTTGTAATTCCTTCTCGTTGTTCTGTGTGTCTCTCCTCTTCATGCTGGCCCAGCCCAGGCCGCTCTTTTCACAGTGCCACACCTTCTTAGTTCTCTGCGGCTCCAGTCTTGTACTCTTTGAGTTCATCCTTACTGTTGCCAGTATGAGTTTAGTAAAAGATAAGTAGGACTTTGAAGTGCCTGGGTGGGTGAGTCGGTTAAGCACCTGCCTTTGGTTTAGGTCACGATCCCAGGGTGTCCCTGCTCAGTGGGGCGTCCGCTTCTCTTGCTCCCTGGGCCTCTCCCTGCTGGTTTTGCACGTGCGCTCTCTGATGCTCTCAAATAAATAAACTCTTTAAAAAAAAAAAAAAGAGAGAGAGAAATAGGAGTTTGCCTCTTTTTCAGCTTCATATCCCACAGTGCCTTCCCGGCTCCGCAGCATGCACGCGGAGTCCTTCCCTGACGTGGATTCTGTTGTTTGCTTGCGGTGCCTTCCCTGTCCCACTTGTTCTCCCCCGACACTGCAGCTCTGCCAAACCATAATCCCTGAGTGAAGCCTGCTTTATCATAGTTACAGGCCTTTACTAACACTTCGAACCTTCTACAGCTAGTCTTTTTAGCAGGTGCCTCTTCATGATACCTGCCCGACCAGGGCTGATCACTCACCCTTCTTGGCAAACTCCTTACATACTGAGGTCGGCACTTCTGTGCACTTTGTTTTTTCATGTCCACCTCTCCTCACTACACCGTCATCTTGTTGCCAGTCCCTAGTATACACCTAAGTATTCGGTGACTGTTGAATGTGATTTGCTTCTGTTGTATGTCATATGGATTTCTTTTTAAAAAGGGCATATGGATGCTAAAACTTGAGGGAAGAGCTAACCTATTAAAAAGAAAGTCTACTTCATGCCAGAAATTAGTGCTGTAGTATCAGATTTCATTTAATCCTTAAAATAAGCCTGAAAAATAGATCTCCTCTCATTTGATAGATGGATAGTCAGAGATAGAGGTACTTGTCTAAGCTCAGTGACAGAGCAAGACAGGGTCCATTAGACAGAGTACAAAGCCAACTTTCTGCTGTGCCTTTACTATAAGAGAATTTTAGTATTTTCTGATACTAAATTAGAGGTCCAAAAGATAAAATGTGTAATTTTAGAACAATACTTGGGTACTACTAGAAGAAAACTAAAGTTGGCCCCTGGGTGTTTGTCTAACCTGGAAATAATTAATTCACAAACATTGAGGTTTCTGAAAGGTTTATGCTTCCTGAGTATTTCCCTTTCTTATCGATTCTGATTGAAGAATTGTGGTTTCACTCACTGCAGAATTTTAATGACTAGAATTAGCGATAGGAGGGCATTATCATAGACTGTGGGTGAGGGCTAATCACTGCAACCTCTTTGGAGGCCGCTTGGACATTTATCACATTTAAAGTGTGTGCCCACTATCCAGCAGCTCCGTATCTGACTGAAATTTCCCCACTCGTGTGCAGAGAGCACACGAACACGCACACACGTCTGTAGGTAGGAATGGGCTGGTGAGCCTAGACGGGGGTACATGGATACTGTTGAGCTCTAGAGTAAAAGTGGGGGAAACATCTGTGCACTGAGGGGGCAAGATGCCCAGATATGTTGTCTATGAGGAAGGCAAACTGAGAGCCCCATTTGTATAAAAAGAGAAAGTATATACTTCTCCATTTAAAAAAATAATTTTAGGGGTGTCGGGGTGGCTCAGTGGGTAAAAAGCCTCTGTCTTCGGCTCAGGTCATGATCCCAGGGTCCTGGGATCGAGCCCCGCATCGGGCTCTCTGCTCAGCAGGGAGCCTGCTTCCTCCTCTCTCTCTCTCTGCCTGCTTCTCTGCCTAGTTGTGATCTCTGTCTGTTAAATAAATAAATAAATAAAATCTTAAAAAAAAATAATTTTATATGTATAGAAAACATCTGAAAGATAATACCTCATTTTTTTATGATTGCCATGGTAGGGAGGTTTTTACTTTGTATGCGTTTATTGCCTGGATTTTTTTGTCATGAGCAAGTATCACTTTTTGACTGAATGAAGATTTTAAACTATTGTCATATGCAAGTTTTTTGTGTTGTGCAGTTTAAAAAAATATGGTGAAACGTCGGTAGGAAAAGAAGGGCACCAATCAAGTGATGATGTGAGCTGTGGACAGAACTACATCTATTGTTGCCCTTCTTAAAGATTTTATTTATTTAAGAGAGAATGAGCACGAGCTGAGGTGGGGTTTGCTGAGGGAGAGGGAGAAATAGACTCCGTGCTGAGCAGGACCCTGAGATCATGACCTGACCCAAAGGCAGATGCTTAACCCACTGAACCACTCAGGGGTCCCTCGTCATTGCTTTTCTACCTGAGTATTATTTCTATAAAATTCTATTCTGCAAAAAAGAATTCAAACTTTGGATTAAGTCCTGGGACAAGTTACCCTAAAGAATACCTCTGCTTTGGTCTTGAACCCCTGCCCTCCTTCTAGCCTGGTTCCCTCAGTGAGTCTGGGTCTTCCGCAGAGAAGTGGAGACCAGTTTGCCTGAGTCCGCACACTCTCTGTACAGCACACACGGACAACCAGCGGTTATCTGTATCAGCTTTACTTTCTGAAATTTATTATGGCACTAAACTTGTTTCCCCCCTGCCCCTGAACTGCTCTTTTCTACAACTTTGCTTTAAGGAATAAACATCATCCTGACCTTCATCTCTGGGCTTATTCTGGGAAGCGAAAAGACCAAGATCAAGGAATTGCTGGGATAGAGAAGAAACTAGCAGTGCCAGACACAGTTAATATAGAGGAAAAGAAATACCACATACAGAACCATAAAGAACCACCTCGTTTGCCCCTAAAAATGGAAGGAACGTACATAACAAGTGAGCACAGTTACCAAAAGCCACAACATTTTGGTCAAGACTGCAAGTCTCTTGTAGACCCTGGGAGCTCAGATGATGATGATGTTAGTAGTTCTGAAGAAGAACGAGAATTCCAAACAAAAGATAAAACCCGTTCACGCTACTCAGTCAGAGAAGATGGAATGCCTGGAAAGGTATAACTAGTTCCTTTGTTTTGGCTTGGAAAATATGATAAACCATAGGACAGTTTTATAAAATAAAACATACTGAATTCCTAGTAAAACTAGGCTTACATTTCCAAGTTCACGAATACCTTGTTGGGTAAAGATATTTGCTTTCTCTATTAGAAAACACTGGCTATTTGAACATTGAATTATCCCCTAATTCAGAGTTGTAGTAATTCAGTAAACGTTCGCCCTAATCAAAGTTTCAGTTGTTATAAGCACGCTTAGATATCTCCAAAAACTATGAGACATATTTTTTTTCCAAATGAAGATGTCTGTGTGTGAGACCGTGTAAGTGTTTGTGGGTGTGTTTATATTAATACAATATGTGTTTCAGATAAAAGGTGGCATTCCAGTCTTTTTAAAATTTTAGTGTACTTACATATGCATATCAATTGCATTATGCGATAAACTGAATTCTTACAGCTCTGTGTCCATTGAATTTCTGTGAACTTTTTACTATTCATAGAGATTGTCTTAGAAATAGTTTCTTCTTTTTTCATTGATTTTTCAGCTAGTAATGCCACTTTAAAATTAGGTCTTTATTTTTCTGGCCTTGTTTTATCAAGAAATCACTGTAAACAAATACATTTGGGAAGCCTCTAGTTCATGATATTTGTGGCAGATGATTTAGTCAAATTACTGTCCCTTTTATGAAATAAATTCTTTCTGGTGAGTCGAGTTCAGATTTTTTGTGTATGTGGAAAGCATTTTGCAATTCTTAAGCTTTTAAAAGATTTTTATCTCTCTCATGCCTCACCGATTTAACTGCAAGAGTTAATTATAGTCTACGGGTAATGAGACTTTAAACTGGCCTTTGTCAGCCCTCATGATTTTTCCATCATTGCTCTCTGCCTTCACTCCACTTATGTCATTAGCTTAGATTCATTGAGGAAGGGGTTAGTCTAGATGAGCTGGGGTTTCTCGCTACAGAGTGTAATTAGCAACTTATTTCTTTAGCACGTCTTGTTGAATGCTCTCCCTGGAGCCCCGTGCTAGGCTTTGTGGAGAGACATGGCAAGCATATCTGCTCTTTTAAGGGCCATCACATAATTTAATTATGCGCTGGCACTTCCTTTAAAAATAATCTAAGAGTCTGATTGGATTTCACTGATCGTTGTAGTAATGAGGTGTTTGGTGTATCTTTCCTGTTATGACATTACATTTCACCTAATTTTGTTTTTTCCTAATGGTTCTTTGGAGAAGAATCCGGCTGAGAGGAGTACGGTATTTATTTATAATGATAAAAAGGGCACTGAAGACCCAGGAGACTCACATCTTCAGTGGCAGCTCAATCTCCTTACGCACATCGAGAACATGCAGAACGAAGTCACCAGCAGGATGGATCTAATAGAGAAAGAAGTTGATGGTAATTTTAAGAAAGAACTAAAATACAGTGGCTACCGTCTGCAGAGTGTATTTATTATTGTTGTGGCGACGTTGTGTGAAGTGTTTTAAGTTACGGGCTGAGAACCGTAGGTGCTCCGTAGGTGCTGTCCCTACTGATGGCCTGTCTTCCTTCACGCCGCATTCAGTACAGCTGGGGGTTGGGGTCTTTCAGGCTGAAAACAATACGATTGGATATTATCTCATTTTTTTTTAAAAGGTGGATGTTAATTAAATACCGGGTGCAATATAGAGAACATATGGAATATTTATTAGTTTCATTGAACTGTGTTTTCTTTGGAAGTCAGTGTAAGGGCCTTAAGCATATTTAAAATATGAGGAGAAACATTTTGTATCTTTGCTCTCACTGTGGTCAGTAGGAAGTAAAATCAACAACAACAAGAAACCCCCACAAGCTCAAGTAGGTAAAACCGAAGTTTGCACACACGTTTTCAAATGCTTTTCTTTTATATTTTTCACTTTATTACATAGGACGCTGAGGAGTGGACAGGAAAGATACTATCCCCATTTTATAGTTGAGAAAATTGAGTAAGAAGTAACTGATTCCTAATCCAATGGGTTTTTTCCTAACGTCATACATAAGATTGTAACCCCCCCCCGTCTTTTTTCTTAATTTCACCCTACAGTAAGGTAGAGCTCTTACTGCTTTGTTTTTCCCTGAGGAAAGAGGAAAAGAAAACCCATTTCAAAAACATCTTCCATTTGGTTTAATTTAGCTTTTTGTTACTGTAATGTTGTGAGTAGATATGTGACGGGGGGAAAATACATTGGACACTATCCTTTATTATTAATAAAAAGTGTGGAATCAACTAACTGCATTTTGCCTAGACTTCTAATATGCTTGCATTTTTTTAAAGTAATGATAAAGTAGTGGGACTGGAAAGGACACCGAGAAGCTGCCACCCCCTTTCCATTCTTAAAAAGAACTTCCTGATTTAAAAAAAGAATGGTTAGAGTAGTTAAGTTTTATTTAAAATGAAGTAGAGATTACTTAAGTCTAAAATAATAGCTTCAGCAGGCACAGGAAACTGTTTCCTATTCCAGAAGAGAGTAGAAGGAGATATTCAAAATGAAATTAGTTTATGCCTATGAAGGGAAAAATTACCTAAAATAAGAACAGAAGTTACCAAGAAGGACTAGAGCTCTTGTGGGATACGATATAATATAAAAGCTGCCAAAGCCTCTCAGAACTGGCTTGAGTCTGTTCCTGGCCTTGGGGAGAAAGGAAGGTGAACTCTGTCTCCATCCTTTTCCAGCCTTCCAGGTAGACCATCTTGTGACTTCTTCCAGTTGCCATTTAAATTTGTTTGTTCTGTTTTCTCTTTTAGTTCTGGAAAGCTGGCTTGATTTCACAGGGGAGTTGGAACCACCTGACCCTCTCGCAAGACTGCCCCAACTTAAGCGCCATATCAAACAGCTCCTAATTGACATGGGCAAAGTACAACAAATAGCAACTCTTTGCTCTGTATGACAACAGTGAAAACCTAATGAAAAGAATGTGGGTTTCTTCAGTTGATCATTTTTATTATCCACGTGACTGCTAAGTGGATAGTTAAAAAACGTAGTGATGTTTGGTCATTTACTGATTTGTGACATCAATAGGATGGCACCTTGGAAAGGAAAAGGAAGAACAACCTCTATCAAGGAAGCTAATATTAGAAAAAGCTTATGCGCAAGCTGTCTGATAATGTGTTATATGCCAGGGATCAATGAAGTTGAATATAATCTGTACCAAGGAAATTGAGTTGGCAGGATTTTTCAATAGTTGCTTTACATGAAGCTCGACATACGTGTAGAAAGAAAGATGGTGTGCTTATCTAATTTTTAGTAGAAAGATCTATGTAATAAACCAGCGTTTGGCCAAAAGCAAAACTATAGAGGCAAGGAGATTCTGGAGAGTTCTATAAGGTTGCCGTATGAACTGTCTTCTCTGCAGGTGATCCAGCTGCTCCGGGGCTTAGAGTATTTAAACTTGTATGGGATCATGAGCTGTTTCCTAGGTAATGAATGTCCGTAATCAGAAAACTGACAGTGGAAGCCTCACTTCTGAGGAAAACAGTTGTGGAATTCTGACTTCATTTTGATTACATATTTAAAAAATGCCAAATAATTGAAATTTCTTGCAGGCATTAAGCTCATTATAAACAGAATGGCTTGCAGAAGAGTCCGTGTGCCAAATGATGATGACACTGCTGGAGAGAGAGTGCTAAATGTTGTGGGAGTTCTGCTCCTGGGTCTTGCGTATGCCATCAGCCCATCAGAAACACAGATGTCATGCAGACTGTATATGTCCTACATACAGTTGAATTCAGGACTCAGGCATCAGCGTACAGTTTGATCCTGAGTATGCTTGGTGTTTGCCTTCAGATTAAATATTGTAAATCACCTCAGCTGGGATGAGGAGTGACAAAAATAACGAAATAATTTGTGGCTGTGGATTTTTTAACTGCTGGTAGTGGGATACTGGAAAAGCTTCATTTCTGAAGATGAATTTTATTTTTAAAAAATACATGCACACTCAAAACTTTTAGCTTTGATCACAAATGGACACATTTCTGAAACCAAAGGCAACTAAGTTGCTGAGTTAGCTCTTGCTGGATTTCGGGCCCAGGCCTTCCTGTCCGCCAGTGCTCTTGTGAGTTGTGTGCCGCCGCCGTGCCCCATATGCGGGTGTGTGTGAGCGTGTGTGCTTGTTTGAAACAAACACTCAACGTACATATGTACATAGCCTACACATATTTATATCTGCACATATCTAGTTTTATTACTATAGACTATAAGAGTTGGTGGTTAACATGAAATGTTACCTTTTAACAGACTTTTTAAAAATTAAAAATGTATGTACAGGTTTTGAAACTTTTTTAAAAAGGGGAAAAAGATTGTTCAGAGGAGGCTATTTGATGAAATAACACTTGAATATTTTATGCCTCATTCTGTTTATCAGTTCTAGGGATCTGTGTAAATGCATTTTAGAACTGATACACAGTAAACTTGAAATTTATCTTTGATAAGAATACATGCCACTGTACATTCAGATATTATTTAAATTTGCAAACACACTGTTCTATATGTAAGGTACTGTATGTAAAACTCTTTATTAAAACTATTCCACATATCCTAAAATTTCAGCTTGCCTTCTTGCGGCCTTATATTTTGATGTGAAGACGATTAAAAGAGTGAGCAAAACCGTCATTAGAGATTTTTATTGCCTTTTGACATTTTCCAACTTGACACATGTGCCAAAGATCAACAGACATAAGATACAGTCTTGTGTATTTACTTGTTATACACAAACATTATCAGAGATCTTACTGGGAAATGAAAAGCTTTAATAGAGGTGGTTGGGATACTGGCTTAAATTTGTATATTAAAGTAAAAGAAGAGCATCTCTCTTCCATGTGTGGCCTAAGCGTCCTAATGTCTGTATTACCTTCCGTTTGTGTTAAAAATAATGACTCTAATCTTTTCCCTGTGGTCGTTAAATTCCAGACATTGAATTTGTATCTTTTTTTTCTTTTTTTTTTTCCAGAGTGGAGCAGATAGCATCCTTAGCCCATGAATAGTGGAGTTGCCTAGATTCTTGTCACATACACAGAAGACCCTTTGTACCTAGTAATACTCATCTTCTCAGTCCCTGGTGACCACAGTTAGATTGCTGTGCATTGTTTCCGTAGTACCTTATGATCAAATCAGTTTATTTGTTAGCAGCCAGCAAATGAGAAGTTCCATTAATACTTAGCTTACTAAATTTTTGTTCTGCTTTTATGTATACGAATTGAAAGTCCGAATTTTTTAATGTAGGTGTTTGGGTTTTTTTAAAGATTCTATTTATTTATTTATTTGACAGAGAGAGAGAGAGATCACAAGTAGGCAGAGAGGCAGGCAGAGAGAGAGAGAGGAGGAAGCAGGCTCCCCGCTGAGCAGAGAGCCCGATACGGGACTCAATTCCAGGACCCCGAGATCATGACCCGAGCCGAAGGCAGTGGCTCAACCCACTGAGCCACCCAGGAGCCCCTTAATTTAGGTTTTGAAAGTCAGTCAATGTCAGATTACTTTTATACGCAAACCTGTTTAGAATATATCAACACTTGATTTGAAGTAAGCTGCGCTTTTCCCTGTTTGAGTATGAATTGGTTTTTGAGAAGTAAGTTCATTGTGAGAGGTTTCAGATGAGTTTTCTTTCCACTTAGTCTTGCTTAACAAATATATGTCTTTAAGTATCAGCAGTAGACTAGAGAGGGTATTTCTTGATACCTTTTCACTGCTACCCAGACAGAACCAAACGAGCACCGGTGGGAGGGAGCCTGAGTATGGGACTGATCAATGTAATGGTACTCCCTCATGCGCTTGCCTGGTCCTCCCGACTTCGTATTCTAAAACTCAAGGACAGTGCACTCTTAGAGGAACCCAGCCACTCTCCTAGTTTCCTAGCACTCTCATTTTCACATTTATTTCCTCATATACTCATAGTCCACGTCTTTGAAACAAAGCACCCTATTTCCCCTCCAGTCCCCTGGACCTCCACCTTCACTCCCTGCTGTGACATGATGCTGAGAGCCCCAGCTTGAAACTCACAGTCTCCCCAGATCTCTCCATCCCCACCTGTGCTGCCTGCTCAGAGCAAACGCTATTTACCTCCTTTGCCATCTCTAGTTTTTTTTTATCACATCGTGCTGTGTTAATACTGGTGTTGATACTGGCCTCCTGAAATTTGAACCTTGCCATCACTGTAGTTCATGAAAACGGTCACTTGCCAGGCTAGAAGGTTCAGAGTTCCCATGCCTGCTTTATGCCAGTGTGGTGTGTTACCTGCAGAGTCTGGTTTAATGCTTGTGTGGATAGTTGGGCAAACAGTCCTTTTCAAGTCCTCAAGGAAGTCCTCAGGAAGACTTAAGTGGCAGGTTCAAGATGCAGAGGCTGTGCTGGTCAAGCTCATGGCCTCCAGCAGAGGTTTTTTCTTTGCTGATTTTGTTTGTTAAGTTGTCTTCTCTGAATCCGCTAGTGACTCCCTGTTTCAGATCAGGTCTGTGCCATCCGGCTTTCAAATTCATTTAAGCCTCATTGTTAGATAGACCATGCTCATTTCCATGGCTTGCCTCCTTAACATTTCTCTCTTCTGGAAGATTCTCCTTTGTGTCTCTACAAAACCCGGCAATTACTGGGGCTTCAGTTTCTCCTGCATATCCCAGGCTGCCTCTTGTACCCTGTCCTGTGCCTGCTGCAGAGGAGCAATGTCCGGGAGCGCTGTACCGGGCGCTGGGGGACTGGTGTGAGCTCTGCAGCTACGCCACTCTGGTTTTCACTCTGGCACAGGACTAGCGGTGATCGCTCTGAGCTCGGGGGCACTTCACCCAAACTGTGCTGAGAGGTAGATGAAGCAAATAAAGTTCCCAGAAGCTTCGATTAAATTGTGAAGTTGAAAATTAGATGCAGCGGTCACACTGAATGTCCTCCTTGTGCCGGCCATCAGGTTATGTGGCTGGATCTGGAACTCACCAGCTCCTAGCCCGTCAGAAACACTGAAAGCCTGTTTTTCAGAGATGGGTGATCTCGAAGACTACAAGGAGCCAGAGAGGCAAATAATGGAAAGGTAATTGTCTTTGTAGGTAGAGGGGTTTGGGGGAAATAGAATATGTACATTAACTGGAAAAAACAAAACAAAACAAAAAAAGCAAAACAGGTCTTTGAATGTTTTCTGACCTCTGTATAGGAATTTTGGAAAATTATCTGCTCCTGGTACCTATGTCATTGGGTACCCCTAAAAGCGGATCTGAAGATAAAACTTAAGTATGTTTACTGTGTTTAAGAGTTCATTCAAGGAAGTTAGAGTGAGGAAGATTGGGGGCCAAGGGAGGAAAAAAACAATAAAGTTATGCACAGCAGAGGACACCGCAATGGGCAGTGGACCTTTGTTTTTTCCATTTGAAACTATTCACCATAAATTTAAACAACTGTAAAGGGTGTGGCTTCCAGTTTGTAAATACTGGCATATTAAAATCAACCTGCTGTTTGTTTTTTTTTTTAAGATTTTTTTTTTTTTTTTTAATTTGACAGAGAGAGATCACAAGTAGGCAGAGAGGCAGAGAGAGAGAGGAGGAAGCAGGCTTCCTGCCGAGCAGAGAGCCCGATGCGCGGCTCGATCCCAGGACCCTGGGATCAGGACCCGAGCCGAAGGCAGAGGCTTTAACCCACTGGGCCACCCAGGCGCCCCCAACCTGCTGTTTTTAAATGTATGTAATAGAGTCAATCATTTTGCTACTTACCAACATCTATTTTCAAAATACACAAGCAAGCTTATTCTTGACATTGGGAACTTTCACTTATTTTTTTTTTTAATTTCTTTTCAGCGTAACAGTATTCATTATTTTTGCACCACACCCAGTGCTGCATGCAATCCGTGCCCTCTCTAATACCAACCACCTGGCTCCCCCCAAATCCCACCCCGCCCCTTCAAAACCCTCAGGTTGTTTTTCAGAGTCCATAGTCTCTCATGGTTCACCTCCCCTTCCAATTTCCCTCAACTCCCTTCTCTCCATCTCCCTATGTCCTCCATGCTATTTGTTATGCTCCACAAATAAGTGAAACCATATGATAATTGACTCTCTCTGCTTGACTTATTTCACTCAGCATAATCTCTTCAGTCGTATTTTTTTAGTCTCTTTTTGGCCTTTCCATTTCACTTCCCAATAGAATGTTGCCTACCATTATACTTACAGATGTCTATCATTCTGCCTTTTGTCCATGAAAAAAATAAATAGTAAATTAAAATTAAAAAGTGGACTTACAGATTTCTTACTAGAATGTCAAAAGTACATGTAGTGAACAGAAATATTAGTAGAAAATGGGGAAAATCTAAATTAGAATTCAGTAATTCAACCCTCCTTTAAACCTAATTGATAGAACAAGTAGAAAATCAGGATATAGAACACAAACAAACGTGAACACTCAGTTTGACCTAAATGGCACACTACATTCTACCCAACAGCATGAGAACAGAACTTTCCTTTTCAAGTGCATATGGAGTAATCAGAAAGATGGACAGTATACTAGGCTATAAAACAGGTCTCAATACCTTTAAAATAATTGAAATCAGAGTATGTTCTCTGGTGACAATGGAATTAAACTAGAAATCTGTATAGGATATCTGGAAACTACCCCACCCCCGACCATGACTTGAGATTATTAACACATTTGTAAAATAACCATGACACAGAAAAGTTATAAATAGAAAATACTTTAAATGAAAATAAAAACAATATGCTAGCAATAGGGAAACCATATAAACCAAAATGGTTCTTTGAGCTAATCAGTAAAATTGGTTAGTTCCTACATAAACTGATAAAAAATTAGAATGGAGAAGGGAACATTACTATGTGTCCAACAAACCATTTTTAAAGATACGACCATAAAGTTATACGCCAATAAAATTTGACAGCTTACCTGAAGTGGAATAATTCCTCAAAAGATTACCAAAAGTGACTCAAAGAAATTAAATAAATTGAATTCATAATTAAAAGTGTTTTCTCAAGACTCCAGGCCTGAGTGTGAATTCTATGAAACAGTTAAGGAAGAAATCTCAATGTTGTGCAAGCACTGCCAGAAAATAGAGGAGAAAGGAACACTTAACTTTTAGAGACCCAACTTTGACCTCATGCCAAACCAGGAAAAGACACCAAAAGGAAAAGGAAATTACCAGTACATGGTCCTCTTGAATAGACACCAAAGTCCTCAACCAAATATTAGCAATGTGAATCTGGTGATCCATTGTAAGGATGATACATTAAGTTGAGTGTTCCACAGGAATACAAGTTTGGTTTAATATTTTAAAAAAATCAATGTCCTATGTCATCAAAATAAAAACATGTTCATCTCAATAAGAAAAAGCATTTTATGTTTCAGGATTTATTCATGATTAAAAACTCAGAAAAGAAATGGACAGGAATTTGCATTAAATATTACCCTTTATGTTTTAATGATAAATGAATACTTCTTTCCCTAAGATAAGGAAGAGGGCCAGAATGTCCACTATCTTCACTTCTAGCCACCATTGTTCTGGAAGCCCTGCTAGTGCAATGTGTCACTGAGCTTAATAAAGGAAGAAAAAAAGGTTCACTACTTGGAAAAAAAGAAACATTCCCAAGTGACGTGTATAGGAAATAGTGTAAGGAATCTACCAGAATGCTGTTAGAACTATTCTTTTTGCACATGAGCAACTACTGGAAATTGGATTTTTTTTTTAAAAATGCCATTTTCAGCAGCACCAAAAATGTTAATACTTAGGGGTAAATCTGAAAATATACATGCAGAACCTGTACGTAGAAAAATAGAGAACAAGGCCTAGAATACAGATGAGATAAAGGAATAGAAAAATACACCAAGGTCTGGGATTGGGAGATGCAATATTGGTAAGTGTCAGTTTCCCCAGAACTGACCAGTAGATCTAATGCAATTCCACGTAAAATCCCCACAGACTTTCTGAAGCAGCAATCAGCAAGCTGATTCTAGAATTTGGAATTCATAGGGAAATGCAAAGGACCTAGAATAGCCTAAGCAATTTTGAAAAAGAACAACAAAGGACAATTTCTGATTGGGGCTTATTATAAAGCTACAGTCATTAAGACGCTGTAGAGATGACAAAGAGGGATATAGACTGATGGTACAGAATAGAGAATTCAAAAAGAGGCCTAAAAAGTTAGGGGCAGTTGAATGGATGAGAGCCGGCTGCTCCCCATCCTTGCCAGCATTTGGTGTTGCTAGTGTTTGTTATTTTAGCTCTTCAATAGGTGTACCGCGCAATCTCGTGTTAATTTCCACGTAGGTTTCCAACGTTCCAGCACCATTTATTGAAAATGCTGTTTTCCCTTGAATTACCTAGGTGCCTTTGTTGAAAATCAGTTGGCGGTAATCATGTAGATTTATATCTGTACTCTACATTCTCTTGATCCATTGATCGATGAGTCTCTCTTTAAGCAATACCACACCATCTTGATTACTATAACTTTATAGTAGGGTTTGGAATCAGTGTAATTCCTCTATGTTCTTTCTTAACTGTACTTGATAATCCTGGGTTTGTTGATTCTTGATACACATTTTAGGATCAAATTTTCAACTTTTCAGAACATGTTGCGATTTGGACAGGGATTGCATTGAATCCCCATGTCAGTTACCATCTTAACACTTGAGCCTTTTGATTCAAGGGCATGATGTATTTCAACTTTCGTTCAGAATTTCTGTGTTGTTTTCTCAGCAATGTTTTGTAGTTTCCAGTGTTTAGATTTTGTACTTTTTGTTGAATGTATTTCAAAATATTTAATTCTTAAATTTGTGAGTGGAATTTTTTTTTCCATTTCATTTTCAGATATTTAATTGTTAGAGTATAAGTAAAATTGATTTTTTAGTATCTTTGTGACTTTTTTTTTTTTTTAGATTTTATTTATATATTTTACAGAGAGAGATCACAAGCAGGCAAAGCAGGCAGAGAGGCAGGCAGAGAGAGAGGAGGAATCAGGCTCCCTGCTGAGCAGAGAGGCCGATGCGGGGCTCAATCCCAGGACCCTGAGATCATGACCTGAACCGAAGGCAGCGGCTCAACCCACTGAGCCACCCAGGCGCGCCTCTTTGTGACATTGTTAAACTCACTTATTAATCCTAGAATTTGTGTACATTCTTTAATATTTTCTGAGGAGGAGACTAAGACGACTTTATAGGTTCATGAAATGTGAGATCCTGGATTGGATCCTGGGACAGAAAAGGATATGAGTGAAAAGCTGGTGAAACTCACTGAAGTCTGCAGTTAAATAGTATTATATTGATGATCATTTCTTGGTTTGGTAATTGCAATATGATTGTGTAAGATGTTAAGGTTCAGTGAAATTAATTAAAGAGGGACCTGTACCACTATTTCAGTCTCTGCATAAGTTTAAAAAAGTATTTCAAAATAAGTAAAAAAAAAAAAAAAAGACACATAGAATGAAACTTACTGCGAACTATGGATTTAGTTAATGTATACATATTGCTCCAATAATTGTAACAAGTGCACCACACTGATGCAAGATATTAGTATCCTTCACCTGTGTGAAGGAAGGTATATGGGAACTTTCTATGCTCAGTTTTTCTGTAAATCTAAAATTGTAAGGCCTATTATAAATCTTAAAAAGTTGAAGAGAGAGGAATGTGAGAAGATAATTATAATATGCTATCTTTGTAGTTTGGAAAGAAAAGAATCCAGTGAAATTATTACAAACCCACAGGCAATTTAAGGTTCTATCCTTGAAATAACTCTGTCTAGAAGTCAGGCTTGCCCAAGAAATCAAGGAGGAAATGCAGTCATTAAAAAAGTATGCTTCAATAAAGTCAGCACAGGAGCACTGGGGAATTGAAAACAACTTTAGAAGGTAGGAGAACAAGAGAATTTGGTGTGGGAGAAAGGCTGAGCTCTTAGAAGGCGGGCTGACCTGATTTCAAGTGGACAATGGAGCTCTGAGGGCCAGAGCAGGCTGATCAGTCAAGAAGTGGAGCCTCACGGGAGAGGCAATTGCTTTGAGAAGAGGCACTAGAGAAAGCAAAGGATCTTAACTGTTACCAAATCAGAACAGACTTGAAAACATTGGACCAGGCTGCACTCAGATCTTGGCGCTCTTGTTGGGTTTCTCTGAAGAGAGACAGGACTAGGATCATGGGACTATTGACAAGTTCCATCTTAGTGCCACAAAGGGGGACCCCATAGTAAGAGTGAGGGAGAAACATCCCTTGAATGGGCCACTGTATAGGATGCTTACAGAGAACCTAGACCCATGTGAGAAGACGGGACCAGAAGCATCAGTACAGAACCACTGACCCCATGGGGGGGGGGGGGGATTACTGCCCAGCCAGGGTAAAACTCCCACTTCCCACATGACCATCCTGTCTCCAACCTGAAAAGGCGCTTGGGGAGCCGCCTTATAGTTTGGCAAAGGTGGATTTCTAGGGTCCCCAACTTAACCTTTGCTAGCATGGATGGAGGTAGAGCCACAGTTTTGTTTGTTTGTTTGTTTTTTCAGTGATGCTTGCTGGAATAGAGCAATTACCATGCAAAAGATTTTCAGGAATTTTGGTGATTTCTCCAGCAACCCAGCAGGAGGGATGTGACTCTTGAGTCACTGGGTATGGGGGAGGAGGGGAGAAGCTGTCCAAGGCAGCGGCATGGAACCCAGCCACATGGTAGCAGGCTGGCGTAGAGGAGAGGCTTCTGGGAGAGTGATTCTCTGTGGTGGGCGGCAGCTGATGGAGGTCGGAAACAGGGACATCTGATGTTATAAGTGAACTCATGTGAGTTTGCTCCTTGGTATGAGTTACAGGTAGAGAGGACACCAGGTAGAGTTGTCACACAAAGGCAACTATTTCCAGCAAATAAGGAGATCATGGGGAATAACCTCCAAAGCTGTGACTCCTCAGCAAGGGTGAATGGGTGCCTTTATTTAGGGTTGGGATGATGATTTAGCTAGGGAAGCGTCGTCATTGTGGGGTTGAGCATAAGTTTGTGCACGTGCCTAAGGAGACATGCCTGCACATACGTTGTATGTTATGTTTATGGGGCTTGTGGTCCTCCATGGGTGGGGATTTTAGCACTATAATGAGGTAGTGGTAACTACAGGTCACTCCAGGGTCACTCCAGGGTCCTCCTGCGCAGGCATGTGTTGGCAGTGGAGCTCAAACTGGCCTGGATGGTCTGCACAGTCCTTATTGCTCGAGGGGTAGTTTCCATTCCCATCTTGGGCCTTCGATGAGAGAGAAGCGGGAAAGGAGAGCTTAAGAAAAACATTGGACAGAGGCTGGTGGCCACAAGCAGCTGGGCAGTGAAAGTCAGCTATTTTCCTCCTCGTCATTCTAGTTACTCTCTGTTCCTAACTTCTTCACTAAGCCCCCCAGTATCAGGGCAGGGAGCAGCTGAAAGGAAGGTTCTGCGGCCACATTCGGGGTCTGAGCATCCCAGCTGTGAACCAGGCATGGGTTGTCTGGAGAGGAGCTGAGCAGGCATCACCGCGGAGGCCTGTGTGTCCCCATGTGTCCCTGCATGTCTCCAGGCTCTCAGCCAGCACAATGGGGGCAGCTGAGTCACCGTGAGAAGGGCCAAGAGCCTGGCGCCGGCCCCAGCTCCACGCTCTGCTGCCTGCTGGAGAGAAGCACCTCTTCTGTGCTCCCCGTGGGCACCCCTGCAGCCCCAGAGCGGTGGGGGGGGAACCCTCACGGCCCCCTGCATTCCAGGGTTCCAAGGCCCTGCCCCTGCTCCCCCAGCACCAGACCCAATGGAGCAGAACAGAGGCTGGGCCAGAGGCAGTGACTCAGCACGGCGTGGTGCTGGGCCTCCCGCTCGCCCCTCATCCCCCCTTCACTCTTGGGGCTCAGTTCCGGCGGGCAGGTCAGCCATGCTTCCAGAAGACCCGATCCTCCTCCTGACCAATGTCGGAAGGTAGCAGCAGCCTGACACCGGGTCACCATGCATCACAGTGCCCTGGTCACCCCCTCTCTCCATCCCATCGCAGAGGTGTCTGTCAGCTGCATCCTCCTCAGCAGGGCGAGCGTAGCACAGTTCGATTTTTGAGAGACAGACCACACTCCCACATTTTTACTACAGGCGTTTGCTGTGACTGTTCTCTTTTAGGCTTAGTTGTTAATCTCTTCCAGTGCCTCATTTGGAAACTGAACTTTGTCATAGTTGTGTAAGTAGGGGGGAAACCCAGTACATACAGGCTTTGGTGCGCATCTGCAGGTTCAACCATCCTCTGGGGGCTTGGAATGGGTCTCTGGGGATAAGGAGGAGGGGCTGCTGGATCCCCATGGTGAGCAGTGTCACTTGTCCTGTGTCAGAGGGGCTGGGTGGGCGAGTTTTTCCTGTAACATCTCCTTTTCCAGTAAACACCAACATTCCTTCTCACACTGCCTTTGCCTGAAATGAGTCTCATTATTAGTAATCCCCGCCAGCCCTCTACCCCCAGGGCTAGGTGGTCTTAGGAGCTGCCCGTGGTCTTGACCTTAGAACACCTGTGCAGTGATTGTCCATCTCCCAGCCCTGCAGCTGGAGAACAGCCTGGTGAGGACCAGGGTGAGCAGCCATGCCAGTGGCTAGTCCAGAGCTAGGGGCCTGAGGAGGCCGTGAGGATGGGTCAGCCCCAAGGCTTGGGAATGAGCTTTTGCTGGTAGGCTCTGGGGGCTGCTGAGAGGTGAGTGGAGAGGTTAGGATGTCATTCAGCTTTGCCCTTAGAAAGACAAGAAGAAGTCGTCGAGAAGCTTTGTCTGGGGACATCTTGAATTTGGAATGTCTGCGGAGCACTCAGGCAGAGTGGACTTGAAGCTTCTGGCTGGAGCTGGGGCTGGGCCTGGACCTGGGCCTGGGGCTGGGGTTGGGATTGGGGTTGATGCTGGGCCTGGGGCTGGGGTGTTGGGATTGGGGTTGATGCTGGGGCTGGGGCTGGGCCTGGGGCTGGGCCTGGACCTGGGGCTGAGTTAGGGATATTCAAGCCTAGGGCACATGTGATTCCCCAGGAAGGATGTACAGAACAGGATTTCTTACCCATTTTTCATCCCACTCCCTGCCAGTTAAAATAACTGTTGAGTTTTACTTTCCGTCCTTTGAATCATGAACATAATAATGATGAAGGAAACCAAGGTTGAGGAGTTACAAGCGGGGGCTGTTTTAAGCACTGTGTGAACGCTCGTCATGTTTATGACGCCTCTCCTGGGGGGCACAGCCCGCGGCTCTGAGGTCAGGGTCCCTCATTCCTGTCCTGGGTGCAAGCGTGCCCCCCCCCCCCCCCCCCCCCCCCCCCGGGGTTAGCATCCCTCCAGTCCCTCGCCGGCTCTCCCTCCCACTCGAGGGGCCTCAGCCGGGTCTTCTCTGCCAGCCCGGCACCCCTGCCCCTACCTGTCACCAGTCCCTCATCCTACAGGCTGTTCTGTGTATCCGTCGCTCCCTGGCACCATGTCATTTGCAAACTGAGAACATCAGTAATATTAACTGCCGGCTGCTCTCGAGCCCGGACTCTTCAAGTCCCGTTTCCCCCCCTACTGCAGACCCAGCAAGGCAGTGCACGGTGCCATTCTCCTTTCTCTTCTGTTTTCCAGAGAAGGAGGCAGGGGTTCCAGGGCGCGAGGAGCGCGTCCCACGGTCGCGCAGGGAAAGGAGCGAAGGAAGGAGTCCGGCTTCGCCAAGAGAAAGCGCGCCGCTTTACAGCCTCTGTGCGGCAGGTGCGGCTCCTGCAGCTCCGGCCGGGGATTCGGAAGTCCTGGGACAGACGGGAGAGGAGAAGTATGAATAGCAGTGTGTGCGCGTGCGCGCGCGTGTGTGTGTGTGTGTGTGTGTGTGTGTGCGCGCGCGCGCGCGCGTGTGTGTGTGTGTGTGTGTGTGGCTTTTCTCACTAAAATTCTCATATTCTATACTAATAACTTTGCCTGCTTCCTGCCATATTCTCATTGTCTCGAATAGGGTCCACTCGTGGAGTGTTGGTGGGGGGGGGGGGCTAAAAAAAAGGGGAGGGAGGGGGGGGGGGGGGGGGGGGGGAGTGTGGTGTGGAGAGGAAGGCGAGAGGAATGGAGGCAGGAAGGAGGGAAGGAAGGAGGAAATGCGTTGCTCCTGGGAGCGCTGAGCCTGATGCCCACAGAGCCGTAGAGCTTCGGCCTTCATTTGTGAAGATGAACTTCAAAGCTGCCCAGCCCTGTTCTGCTCCACAGAGCCTCAACAGGTTTCTCATCCCCCACTGGCCACATGAGTGTCCTCAGAGCGGACAGACGCAGGCGGAGGCCCCCTTGTGAGCAGCCCCCTTGTGAACAGCGCAGGCGCCGCGTCACTGAGTGCCCGTGGGCGGGGGCGCTGGTTCCAGGGCAGGGCTATAAAGGCTCCACTGGCTGAGGGCGGGCGGTGGCTTCTACCCCTCCAGCCCCAGAAGGGCCCACAACAATGGCACCGGCCTTGTGGGTCTTCAGTCTACTCGGCGCAGCCTGCTTGGCGTCGGCCAACATCTTCGGTGAGTTCTGAGCCCAAGGCCACGGAGCAGAGGGTTTGGAGGGAGCTCTCGGGCCACAGCTCCGAGGTCAGCCAGGCTTGGCCCCAGTGCCCCCGGACATTTCTGATCTCATTCAGTCCTCATGATATCCCAAGGAGGGAATTCAGATGAAGAGACAGAGGTTCACAGAAGTAGACTGAATTGCCTTGAGTTCACGGAACCAGCGATTGGTGGAGAGCAGATGGGAAATCAGATCTCCCTAATTCAGTTGTAGCTCACCCCACCCCATCCTTTTAGTGAATTTTGACACTGACTTTTTTTTTTTTTTTTTTTTTTTTTTTTTGTATCTCCTTAGCTATCTCAGGCCGAGGCCATCCGTGGGAGGCATTTGAGAGTAGTCTGCAGGTAGTGAAAAAAACCAAACTCACCTGTTCAGTGAGATAGACATAAGTTCCAACAGCAGCTCGGCCACTTGCTGGGTGACTTTGGATAAGTCTATGCTTTGGTTTTCTTGTTGGAAAAGTGAACACCCCTCCCGGGGTGGTTGTGATTTCTGAGTAAGCTCCTGTGTGTCACATGCGTTCTCAATGTGACATACAAATACGACTTGGGGGAGTTACTAATTAGTTTGCACTTCTGACCTGTGCCAAGAAAGTGTCCTGCCCCCAGGGGTGGCTTGATAAATCCAAGAACACCTTCTTTCTGGTGTTCAGACCTAACCCCACCAAGGTTCAGGGTAGCATGAGGGTCTGAGAGTTGACTTTGAATCCTGCCCTTGCCAACGGTTGACCTTGAGCAGGTCCCTGTCACTGTCTTAGTGACACAAGGGTAAAATGCAGACATCACTTCCTGGGAGAGGCTGAGGGTTAAATGAGCCAATGGCATACTTGGAAACATGTGAGTAACTGCCAAGTTGCAAGTTAGAAGGTGATTATTGATGATGACGCCGGGAATACAACTCAGGACAGCATCTGTGTTTTGGGGAGCCCATCATTGTCAAAGAAATCCCACCCACACTCTTCCCTGATGGGCTGCTTCCCTCTTCCCAGAATACCAGGTGGACGCCCAGCCCCTGCGTCCTTGCGAGCTGCAGAGGGAGACAGCCTTTTTGAGGGGAGCGGACCACGTTCCTCAGTGTGCAGAAGACGGCAGCTACCAGTAAGACTCCCTCAGCCCTGTGGACCCCCGGGGCCCTAAGAAATGTTAAAGCTCATCTCCACCCCTCCCCCCGACCCTGTGAGGTGCCCTCACCTCACAGGGTCTCCCCCACCTGTGTTCATGGCATGTGACACTGTCACGAGGGGAGGGTGGCAGGTGTCCTCCTCTAGGATCTCAGGCTGATGGACGCTGGATAATCTGACCCGGAGTGTCCCAGTCACTGCTTCATTCCAGCCGGGATCAAGGACTTCCCTTTTTTCCTGCCCAAACGTGCAGTGCAATTGCTTTAATGAAAGGTGTGGGGGATCAATGCGTTGGCGCCTCCTGTCCTCTGTGGGTACTTGGAGAAGTCCGAGGTCAGGGGAAGGACAAGCTGCTTGGACTTCGGCCCTGCTAAGGCCAGCGATCTGGGCCAGGCGCGTCTGTCTCCCCAGAGTGAGCGCCTCTCCGGAAGCGGTGTTTGGCCGCCCTAATGTGAACGTGCGTCCTGGGCTCTCCCTAGAGAACGGAACCATAATATACACGACATCCCAGCAGAAGGCGCAGGAATCCTTTGTGTGGGCCTGGATTCTGACGCTCCTGTGCTACTCCAGCCACGTTGAACGAGGGGAGCTCTGTCCGTGGACTGCGTCCTGGGAACCCCTGTGAAACATCGCTGCCGACCCTCATTTTTTATGTGCTCTTAATGCACCCGGCAGCACCTTACTCCCCAGAGCGCGGAGACCCCTTGGTCCAGCCCCTTGTTGGGCATCTGGGATGTCGGGAGCGACAGAAGCGCTGGGGGGAAGCTCACCTTTGTGGTTTTATTCGTGTTGCTGTTCCTTGTCACTTGCAGTTCCAGGCCCCCCCCCCCCCCCCCGCCGCCCCGGTCCTCCTCAGGGGGCTTGTGTTGGCTTTTCTCCTCACCCGGAGCCCTTTTGACCTCCTTCTGCCCCTAGTAGGACAGCCGATCCTCCTGCCGGCCTCACCGCAGACGCCATGTATCCCAGGCAACCCGAGAGTGCCTCCTTGTGTAACCCACACCCGAGGCTCTGCTCTCCGCCGGCCTAGACCTCACGGGCTGTTTTGCCCACCCCTGGGCCACAAGGGCACTGGCTTTACCCCCTGCAGCAGATTCCAGGTGGCAGCCACATGGTGGGGCGGGCGTTCGCCGCAGACCTTGTAGACCGGACGGCCGAGGGTGGACGGCTGAGCTGTCACGCGGATGAGCAGGACAGGAAAAGGCCAGCTTTGGCACCTGTCACTCACCCCCTCCACTGCATGTCTCCCTAATTTACACGAATGAAAACTTGGAAGACTGGAAAGGAGAAGAAGACTAAGCTGGGTTGTGGCTCGGGGCCCCAGTAATGCTGTCTGTGTGGCGTGTCTCTCCTGTCTGCAGGACCGTCCAGTGCCAGAGCGATGGGGGCTCCTGCTGGTGTGTGGATGCCGATGGCCGGGAGGTGCCTGGCAGCAGGCAGCCTGCTCGGCCCGTGGCCTGTGAGTGCAAGAGGGGGCGTCCAGGGGAAGGGGGTTCCTGTGACCCGGCAGGTCTCCCTCTGGGTTGCTAGAGGTTCCTCTCCCAATTAGGGTAACAGTCCTGCCCACGAGGCCCTACTTCCTGCGGGGCTTCTTTGAAAATCCAGTGGGCCCGTCAAGTCATTTTTTCAGCAAACAGGTGCTGAACCAGCCCACTTGCGGGCTACATGCCTGGCTCTGAGGAAGCCACAGGCCAGACATCCAAGGTCTCTGGAAGCAGAATTAGGCCACAGACACACCTAGTGCTTTCTTACCTTGGTGTTTCTAAAATCGGAGACCTAGGTGAGCATTTCCCCATCGAAAACAAGTATTATCATGTGTAGTCAAAGAAACACAGCCTCTCTGTAAAGCACGTCAGAGCTAAGCCCAAGACAGAGTCCAGTGGGGACTGGTCATCTTTAAATGGTGATATTGAGCTTGGAGCCAAAGATCTCCTTTGAGGAGAAAAGCTCTGTTTGGGGGCATGGGGTTGCTCGTGGCGGGCCTGGCCAGCCTGGGGAGCAGGCTGGCTCCCAGCACGCTCCGGCTGAAAACCCCAGCCCGGTACCATGCCCTCACTGAGCTGTGGTTCCCCATCTTTCATAGGAATGTAGGATCCGCCTCAGGATGTAAGGCAGGCGTCGAACCCTGGGCACACAGTCGGTACTCAGCAGAGGCAGTGATTGCCAAGGTCACTGTTCTTCATGCATCGAGGAGGGTGGTCGTGTTTCAACCCTACACATAAGGAGGGAGACCCAGAGTGGCGCAGGGAGGGTTGCACAGCGAGGTGCAGGGCAGGGACGTGGGAATGCTCCGAAAAGCCTCTGCCAGCAAACAGCCTCCCCTCGGCAGCGCCCGGGCTGTGGGGGGTTCCCGTGGGCCAGTGGGCCACGGTGGAGTCTGCCCTTCCCTGACCTGGCACACAGGATGCTGGGCGCAGTCCTGGGATACGGCCGGACAGTCGGAGCGCTGGTCCTGAGCTTTCTGCCAGCTCGGAGGATCTGAGGTTCATGCGCCTGTCGCTCCCTCTCCCCCGGGGGTGGGAAGGACATGTCCCGGTCTCCAGGGAGAGAGCCTGAGGCTGTCGCTGCAGCACGGTCGGACACTGCTCCATGCACCCGCAGGTCTGTCCTTCTGCCAGCTGGAGAAGCAGCAGATCTTGCTGAGCGGCTACATCAACGGCTCGACGGCAGCCTACCTCCCCCGGTGTCAGGCTTCGGGGGATTACGCGCCCGTGCAGTGCGACCTGGGGCAGCAGCAGTGCTGGTGTGTGGACGCAGGAGGGATGGAGGTGTACGGGACGCGCCAGCGGGGCAGGCCGAGCCGCTGTAAGTCTCTGGATTCCCCGCAGCCCGCACGCCCAACCCCCAGCCCGAGTGTGCGCGCCTTTCCACCAGTAACCGAGACCTCGTCGGGTCTCCCCGACCAAAGGGAGAGAGCCTGGCCCTCAGTGCAGAAAATGAGAGCAGTTGAGGAAGGTTTTATCACTTCTAATCTCGCCACATGGTGCACGACCAGGATTTGCTGGCCGGTTGGTAGAAGCATCCGCATGGAGGTCCGTGGCAAGTCCCCCGTGCGGGATCCGTCTCTGGCTGGGTCTGGGCCACGTGTGTAGGATGAACACGACTGCAGAAGCCTACGCACCTACTCCTACCTCAGCCCTGAAATCTTGTCCTGGAAATTGTTTAGGTCCCAGGAGCTGTGAGATAAGAAACCGCCGTCTCCTCCACGGGGTGGGGGACAAGTCACCAGCGCAGTGTTCTCCAGATGGGGCGTTCCTGCCTGTCCAGTGCAAGTTTGTCAACACCACAGACATGATGATTTTTGACCTGATTCAGAGCTACAACAGGTAAGAGGAGCCGGCCTCTGGGGTGTGTCCGACCTTGGACTATCTCTTGTTAACCCTTGCTGAAGCTCTCACTCACGCTGGGGCTGGGGGCTTCGGGGTGTGAGAGGCCCAGGCTGCTGGGAGTTGAGAGAGGCCTCGCTCTCATAAGCTGCTGGGCAGCTGAAGGACAACAGTATTTTTTAACAAAGCAAGCTGGCAACAGACATCCAAATTAAGACTAGCGCGAACTCCCACTGTCCCCTTGCCTGGGCCAGGCAACCCACGGAAATAAAAAGACCGGAGAGCGAAGACATATGTATTGGGATGTCTACTGTGTTGCTTCTCACTGTAGCAGAAAACGGAGAACAAAGCGACAGAGAGACCCAAGGTGGATGGCTGGATAGGTGGCTACCACTGTAAATACGTGTGCAGCCACTAGACAGAATGCCTTGGCACTCCGCCAGTTGACTTGGAGAGGGTGCTGCCATGTATATCATGATAATACACAAGATACAAGGCACTTGTTTGATTACTTTTTATGGAACAAATAAGCATACATCCTTTTACACGCATGGATGGGGATAGGATTCTGCTCGGGTCTGTACGAGATTAGGTGAGCACAGGGGACGGATGAGTCAGTGCACACTGGGTGGGGGTCATGGCCATCCGCAGGGTCAAGCGGCTGTGGAGAAGCAGGGGTAGGGAGAGGGGAATCAGCAGAGAAGGAGATAAGATGGCCCTCTTACAAGCACGGGCATCATCATATTTAAGCATTTTTGTGAATTGTGTGTTTGTATGCACTTATACATAAGCATAGGGATTTAGGTAACAAATGTACAAAAGGAGATGCATGACAGATCTTGACCCAAATAATCAGGTTGCTTCTGTTATTCAAGATGACCCCTTTGTCATTGTAAAGGGCCAGCACAGACTCAGACAAGATTGAAACTCCTTGAGTGAGATCAGGAAAAGTATTAGTCTGTGGCTGCTGCTGGGAATTCTCTTGGAGAACCTGAGCCTCTGTGTGGTTGGCTTCCAAGCAACCCGTTTCTTGCCCTCTCCAAGAGAGAGTTCCCATGGGCTGCGCTGGGAGAAGTCTCAGGCTCACAGTCTGGCCACAGGAGCTGGCCCGTGAAAAGTCTTATTTGAGCTGTATATTCTTCTAAAAACCAAAACATTTCAAGTTAACTCCATGAAATTTCTGTTTGCATAGGTAAAAATAGTTGAACATCAGCAATTTCTTATGTTTAACTTAATACACAAAATTCTGAATTCCTGAATTCCCCCATTGGCACCAAGAAGCTGGCTTTGAACTGTCCTTTTTGGGCTGACCACACATGGTGCGGCACTCTGTATCCCTCTGCCTACTCCTTCCATCCGTGTTACCTGCCGGGCCCCACTGCATTTGCCTCTATGACCCTCATTCTAACTCCACCCCTGCTTGGCAACGTGACCTGCTCATTTACTCTCTCTCTGTCCCTGTGCCTCAGTGCCCCCATCTGAAATATGGGGAGAGGGCAGGGACAAGTCCCTGTGTACTAAGTTCTGGGGAGGATCTGATGAGACCTCATCCATGAAACCACGGAGACAAATGCAAATTATGATGCATCTGTAGGGATTCTTCCCATACCGCCCAGGTGCAAAAAACGTAATTTTTTTTTCCTTTCCCAGGCTTAGAGAATGGCCTGCCTGTGTGCACATAAGGATTTCTCGAAAGCTCGATTTACTGATACTTATTGATGCACACCAGTGTGTACTCAGTTCAACTGAGTGCTTACTCTATACAGGCAATTTGACATCCTTCTGCCTACTTTAATACTTACAAAAAAAAAATTATGTTCTCTAGCAAGAGATGACGCATCTGAAACACAGAGGCTAAGGAACTCCCGGGAAGCACAGTCAGTGGGCGCTAGTGCTTCCTGGCTCTACTTACTATCCCACACAACCCCGATTCAGCTCTCTCCCTGCAGCACCCAGCACAGAGCCTGGTGCACAGTAGGCCTGCAGTTCGTGCTTGTCTCGAGCGCTTTCAAGAACTTTTGCGGGTGACAGCTTGAAGCACAGTTCACAGCTCCTTCCACAAGAGGGCAGTCAAGTTAAATGCAAAAGTTCAAGACTCCGCATCCATTGTTTAAGACAAACAGACAAAAAAATTACTCCTGAAATGAGATCCTTTCCTTCATGAAAGCAAGTGTGTCTCAGGGGGGAATTCCGATTTGGAAAGGTCATGGGAAGGGTTGGGTGGTTGGTTACGGGAAGCCCAGCCGTATTCAGAGGTTTCTTGATAAGCCGACCCAGGCAGTGCCAGGCCCAGCTGCTCCACAGGGCATGGTGGCAGGAACCCCAGAGGCCAGGTAGAGAGTGTAGATTTCATCCCTAAGGTTGAAGATAAAATACAGAATGTCCAATTACATCTGAATTTCAGATAAGCAAGGGGTAATTTTTAGTCTTAGTATGTCCCCAATATTGCATCAGGAATTTTGAGCCTGTGGGGGTTGGGGGGAGATTGGGTATATTTTGAATTTCGGAAAGAATCGACTGTCCGGAGAAGAACAGGGGGAGTACTCGGAGGCCGCTCTGTGGGTCCGCGGGCTCCCGCTCGGGTCCAGGCGCAGACCGTGCTGGCGTGGACGGAGAGCGTGTGGCGGAGAGCGCTGTGAGGAGACAGAAGGGCTGGAGAACCATGGCTGAGGTGGAATCCATGGCACTTGGTGAAGGTGGAGAGTGAGGCAGAGGAAGAGCCAAGCCCAGGTCTGGTTTCTGGGTTCATGCTGCAGGATGAGTTTAGAAAAGGAAAGTCACCAGTTTGGTTTGGGAATACTGAATCTGAGAGGCTTTCTTTTTGAGACTTCCAAGTAGAGAGCACGCGGCAGCTGACTTACTTGCATGGGACCTGGAGGGGAGGCCGGAAGCCTATGGTGAGCTCATTTGCCAACCTGCTGTGTTGTTGTGCACGTGCCGGGGGATGATTTGCACTTGAACGTGGCCATAGTGTTTGCCTGTTTGAAGCAGGTCCTTTTGCCTCCTGGAGGCCATGGCTAAGGACACCTGTTTGGCTGGTGACTTTGAAAACCATGTCACGGTGTGAAGTAAGTTTTGCTGGTTCTTCTGACTCTACTCCACTTTTCCTGCTGCCTTCACGCAGCCACTAATAGAGAAACATATTCTGCCCAAGCAGATTGTAGGTCAAGGTTTTAGGAGCCGATGCCATTGCTAGACTTTAGTGGTCCATGCTAAAATTCAGTTAATTGGTTTGTCAGCTCTTGTCCTTACTGACTAAGCAAACTCCAACTTCACAGCAACCCTAGATCCTTGGCCACCCATGCTAATCAGTTAACCCAATGAGAAGGATCAGATGTGTTTTAACGTGTGGCACAGGGACATCATTCTAGAACATGGGGAGAAATCTTCGAAGACTGACCACCAGTTACCCTCATAGGAGACATCCATACCAGGTCCTCTATTGAAGGAGTGCTCTTCTGACTCCTAAATTGCTAATTTATTAATTGATGGTTGGATTTCTAGAGGAACCATCTCTGGGTGGACTGGAGAGTCTGACTGAGGGGCAGTATCTGCTGCCCGAGCTCAGGGCATGGATGCTGGTCTGCACCAGACCAGGACCAGGTGCCTGGCAGGGCCGGACCTTTCATATTCCACTGAGCCAGAGCTGTGATTTCTCTAATTGGGTTGGCCACAATCTGAGCCTCAACTCAGGACAGCCATCCTTCCCCTTTCCCCCTGCACCATGATTTTCTTTCTCAAGAACTTTCTTAAGATCCTCCTAAGGGTTTGCTCTAATTCAGCAGAAGGGACACATCCTTCTCTACTAGAAGAAATACGTCATTTTTTATTTTGAAGGTTTGGTGCTGATTTTCTCTTCCTCTTTTCTTCTGACATCCCCAAACAGGCTAGAAACGGGAAATAGAGCAGATCATAGGGGAGACAAAATAAAGGTAGAAAATAAGAATAAGACAAGGCAAGGTTGGCACCACACGTTCTATAAAGGTTTCTTATCACAAATATAAGGGGCTTCATATTGGTCTTCAAGCGCCTTATGCCCAGGAAGAGAAAACATTCTCAGTTATTTGGTTTCCACCAGATAAAAATAAACCTGTTTCTCAGAAGAACACATTTTTTTCTTCTACTGAAGATGCAAAAATCTTTGTTCCTCTGATTCTCATAAAAGGGACAATGCCGTATGCCACAGGGTCCTATATAACTCGACCATGTCCTGCTGCTAACAGGACAGTTGGTTTCCTAAGACCCATGTCTAGAAGGAGAATGGGCATGGAGCTTTCAGGAACAGCATGTTCATGGTAGAGATGCTTGTGTCCTGACGTTCGTCACCAGACCTGTGCCTCCCCCAGTGACGACCAGTCTCTCAGTTTTTCCTTCTGCCCATACTATCATCCCCTGCCCCTGCTTTGAAGTTGGAGACACGCTAATGGTCCTTCTAGACATGTTCTCCATTCTCTCCTTGCCAAATCCTTGTTCTTAGCTTCAGAATCCCACTCCAGACTCACTTCCTCTGGAGCATTCCATGGCTATACACCAGGTTCCAAACCTAGCTGGCCCAACTATTAGGATAGAGCCTTACCCCCATTTCCTTTAGACCTGGGTTCAGTTTCAGTAGTTGGACTTTGGTTGGGGTGGCAGAGAAGGGTGGGGATCTAATAAGCAGGAGGTTGGAAGCATGGCAGAGCCCTCCCTGCATTTGAAGCGAGGTTGTGAGGATCCGGTGAGATTAGAGGGTGTTTGGTGCAGTGTCTGATCATCCAGAGCATGCCCCCTGTTATTATTTCAGGAGTAGTCATGATGAGCAATGACCCCATAGGGTTAAGCCAAGGCTGGAGCTCTGACACCCCTGCCTCTAGACCTAAGCTCTTTTCAGGGCACACAGCACTGGCAAGGACGGGTTCCAGGTGTCATCGCCAGGGGTCTGCCCCGAGGCCAGAAGACGACAGCCCTGGAGAGACCAGGTGGCAGTAGCTGCCCTCAGGTCATCTTCCTGGGGGTTTGGGAGGACGCCCCGTCTAGCTGAAGCCACAGTGATCTGGCATGTGCAAGAAGGAAGGATATCGGGAGTGAGGTCCCTGCAAAAACAACGGAGGCCCAGGTACTGGGTAGCATCTAAGACAGTGAATGCAGAGAGGAGGTCTCTGACCCTAAAGCGGTGGGATGAAGATGGCTCGAGAGTCTTGCAACTTGCCCTGGTCCTGGGACATGACCCTGAAACAGACCTTGGGTGGAATCACCAGAACATGGGTCTAGAGTGACAGAAACTTCCTGTGCCTAGGGCTGGAATGGGTTTCAGAGCCTTGGTCCAGCCAGGTGCCCCAACCCTGCATTCTCCAGGATGCGTGTCTTCCACATCTATTAGATATCGGGAAAGGCAGGCCGAGGAGAGTGTCTGAATGAAACAGAGTCACACGCCTTTCAGAATGTGGAACAGGAACCAGGTGCAGCCAATATACATTTTTTTTTTTTAAGATTTTTATTTATTTATTTGAGAGAGAGACAGTGAGAGAGAGCATGAGCGAGGAGAAGGTCAGAGGGAGAAGCAGACTCCCCATGGAGCTGGGAGCCCAATATGGGACTCGATCCCGGTACTCTGGGATCATGACCTGGGCCGAAGGCAGTTGTCCAACCAACTGAGCCACCCAGGCGTCCCCAACATACATTGAATAACACCACTGGCAGACGTAGGCGGCACGTGGTTGGTAAGACCTGGGTTTAAACTCTATCTTCCACCACTGTTTTCAAGATTGGTAGCCAATATAACATACCTTACCTTCTGCAAATACACCTGCAGTATATTTGCAGGCCGTACTGTATTCTACCCTTTTTATGTAATGTTATGTATGCATCCATTTGAGAAATTTACCATCATTTACTTATTACTTTTCCTATCATTGGACATTAGGGTTGTTTTCAGTGCTTTGCTGGATTAGATGGCACAGCAGTGGGTCTGTACAGCGAGCTGCTGCTTCTGCTCACTGACTGGGGATATATTTCCGGGCATAGGTAGAAACACGTTATGCTTGGTTCTCAGGTGCTAGCCCTCTAGGGCATAAACGCAAAACTCTCGATGTTACATAAAGATGAAAAATTCCTCTCTGGTTGCTGAATCATTGCACACAGGAAGAACTCTTGAGTATGGTTTTCTATCACATAGCTTCGTCTTACTTCAGGATCAGGAACCCAGTCGATTAGCTCCTGACGGCAGTTGCCCACTCAGACACGGCGTGGGCACCCTTTCCCTGCACTCGTGGAAAGGAATGCATAGCCTTTTTAAGTGGTGTCGTGTTGATTTCACATGTTTTCAACTATGGGACTGGGAAATGTCCTCAAGAATTTCCTATGGTGGAATCTGGCTTCTTTTCAAGCTCTGGAAAAGTTGTAAGGGGCTTGGAGTCATTTGATCTCCCCAAATGAGATCATCTGCAATGCACCATATGTTTGTGAAGCAAACTTGGCCTTTCGTCCCTAGAGTTATAGTCTAGTAAAGTTATACTCCAGTAATGTGAGGTTCATCACCTGTGTTCCGCCTGATCCTATGAGGCACATGCTTGGGTAGAAACTGATGAAAATTCACGAGGGAGAGAGAGGACTAATTAGCAGGGGACAGCTGAGCACAGCTTCATTTTCACTCATCCAGCTTGGCTCTGGCCAGGTCAATCCAGCTTGGAAAAGAAACGCATTTACTGTAAGAAACGTGGAACAAATGGCATGAGATTTAAAAAAAAAAAAAAAAAAAAAAAAAGCAGACATTCCTTCTCTCCAGATGAGACGAGTCCACATTTATTTCTACAAGAAGAGCTTGTGAAGACTTATGCTTTAGGAAACAGTGACCATAAATCTCCTTTTGCCTTAGGTTTCCAGATGCATTTGTGACCTTCAGTGCCTTCCGGAGCAAGTTCCCTGAGGTGTCTGGGTATTGTCACTGTGTGGACAGTCAAGGGCGGGAGCTGGCTGAGACAGGTAAGCACACCTCAGGCAAATGGAGGGAGAGAGAGGTGTTCCCCAAACCTGGAAGCTTAAGTATCACTTCCTGCCAAGCAGAAAGAGCAGTGTCTGCCTCCTCCCCTGCTAGGCTGCCCTGGGTCTTGAAGAGACCACAGTTTGCAAATGTTCATCTATGGTGCTTCGAACACAGCTGCTGGTGCATATGGAGCCTTTGTGCTCACCGGAAGGAGGAGCTCCGCTTTGGGCAGATGCGACTCTGAGCCTGGAGAGTGGAACAGAGGATGCATTTTAATCTGCTCTCATAAGCAGTGCTCCTTTGTGCTGCAAACAACCTGCACAACTGTACACAGCAGCCCTGACTTTGGAAACCATTAATTTTTTTTTTTTTTTTAAGATTTTATTTACCCATGGGGGGGTGGTGGTAAGGGAAGTAGAGAGAAAGGGAGAGAGAATCTCCAGCAGACTCCCCACTGAGTGCAGAGCCTGACGTGGGGCTCGATCTCATGAACCAAAATCAAGAGTTGGACGCTCAACCAACCGAGTCACCCAGGCATCTCCGATACCATTAAAATCTCAATCAGACCTGACACATGGTGTTGCCCGTGTAGGCGCTGGCTCTCCTAATGTCTGTGTGATCATCCAGGTCAGGACTTCCTTTCTGAATGCACCCGGCCCTTGACATGCTTCTGTCCTCGCTCAGGTTTGGAGCTGTTACTTGATGAAATTTATGACACCATTTTTGCTGGCCTGGACCTTGCCCCCACCTTCACGGAGACAACCCTGTACCGGATACTACAGAGACGGTTTCTAGCAGTTCGGCTCGTCATCTCTGGCCGATTCCGATGTGGGTACCAAGGGGCTGAGGCATGTCCATGTTTCTGCTTGGAGGAGACCACTTGGGTTTCAGAGTCACTGCAAAGCAAAGAGAATGTGTGCTGTCAACCCACGAGCCTTGTTCACATGCTGTCCTCTCCTTTCCCCACCCCCATCTCTCCCAGGCCCCACAAAGTGTGAAGTGGAGCGTTTCACAGCGAACAACTTTGGTCACCCCTACGTTCCCAGCTGCCGCCGGGACGGGGGCTACCAGGGGGTGCAGTGCCAGAGGGGAGGCCTGTGTTGGTGTGTGGACGCCCGAGGGAAGGAGATCCATGGAACTCGGCGCCGAGGCCTGCGGCCATCTTGTGGTGGGTTGCCTCTCAAGGGCCTTCTCTTTGGTTCTCATCAAGTTGTATAAATTTCATTGCTTCTCCAGACCAACCACTCCAGAGCCCACTCATTCCACTGCCTCCTGAGTGTCCCCCAGAGGCCCTTCGAGCCCAACATGATGGAAAACCCACTTATCGTCATTAACTTCCAGCATCTTTCTCCTCCCTATGTCAGCCGTAGTTGCTTCCTCAGTGAGCTCAGAGAATATTGGGGGCCTCATAGGTGAAGAAAGAAAAGAGAATTATGTTTACTGTGCTGTGAGAGAAGTATGTACCAGTAACAAAAGCAGCGCAAACAGGGGAGGGTCAGGTCTATCTTGCAGAGTGTATGAAGAGGAGACGTTCAGGAAGGCTTCATGGAAGAGGTGACGCTTGATTAGTCTTCTCAAGTAAAGATATTTCCTGAAGGAGGAAAGTAAGGAGAGGTGTTCTCTGTCTATTGAGCAGAAGAGTGAAATTATAAGGACATATATGATAAGCACTGGTGTGGTACTGATGCTGAATCTGCAAGAAGGGCAGAGAACAGTGTTGCAGTAGGATCAGGATGGCGCTCAGCACTTCAAGCCTGGGGGATGGTCAGGATGAGACAGTGAGGTTCTCCTTACCAGAGCAAAGGCTTCATCCTAGAGGTCAGGTGAAGAGGTTGAGGGATTTTAACCTAGAGAGTTCCATGGTGGGTTTTGTGTGTAAGAAAGACCACCCAGGCACTTGGAAGCAGGGTGTGTTGAAAGCAGGATTAGACTATATGCCTGGGGCCAGTGTGAAGGTCATTGAAATGTCTTGAAGACTGAGGAGGGCACTGTATTACTTTCCTGGGGCAGCTGTGACAAATGACCACAGAATCAGGGACTCAGAACAACAGAAATATATTCTCCTACAGCTTTGGAGCCTAGAAGTTCAAAGTCAAAGTGTTAGGAGGACCATGCCCCCTCTGAAGGCTTCCGGGGGGAAACTCCTTCCTTGCCATTTTCCTGGCTTGTGATCATTGCCAACAATCTCTGGCATTCCTTAGTTTGTGGCAACGGGAGCCTCAAACCCTGCTTGGTCATCAGCGGACGGTCTTCCCTCCTGTCTGCCTCCATGGCTCTTCCTCTCTTCTCAAAATGACACCAGTAATATAAAATTAAGAGCCCACTAGACCCTAGTATGACCTCATCTTAACTACCTACATCGACAATGACCCTATTTCCAATTAAGATCACATTCTGATGGAGACGTAATACTCCACAGTGTACATGGACCACATCTTCCTTATCCATTCGTCCATTGAAGGGCATCTTGATTCTTTCCACAGTTTGGCGACCATGGCCATTGCTGCTATAAACATTGGGGTACAGATGGCCCTTCTTTTCACTACATCTCTCTGTATCTTTGGGGTAAATACCCAGAAATGCAATTGCAGGGTCATAGGGAAGCTTTATTTTTAATTTCTTGAGGAATCTCCACACTGTTCTCCAAAGTGGTTGCACCAACTTGCATTCCCACCAACAGTGTAAGAGGGTTCCCCTTTCTCCATATCCCCTCCAACACATGTTGTTTCCTGTCTTGCTAATTTTGGCCATTCTAACTGGTGTAAGGTGCTATCTCAATGTGGTTTTAATTTGAATCTCCCTGATGGCTAGTGATGATGAACATTTTTTCATGTGTCTGATAGCCATTTGTATGTCTTCATTGGAGAAGTGTCTGTTCATATCTTCTGTCCATTTTTTGATATGATTATCTGTTTTGTGTGTGTTGAGTTTAAGAAGTTCTTTATAGATCCTGGATATCAACCTTTTGTCTGTACTGTCATTTGCAAGTATCTTCTCCTATTCCGTGGGTTGTCTCTTTGTTTTGTCGACTGTTTCTTTTGCTGTGCAGAAGCTTTTGATCTTGATGAAGTCCCAAAAGTTCATTTAAGTTCATTTAGGGGTGAGGGAGAGGAGGAAGGAACCCAGGAGCTGGATGGATTCCGCAAGATTGCAAACAGTGAAGGAAGTGGGCAAGTGTTTATATAGTCTCAAAAGGGATCCAATGCTCAAGTTCATTCAACAGTTCCTGTGAAGTCACTGATGTCTCCAACTTAACATTTTGAGTGTTCTGCATGGTGTTCGGTAGTATTCTATCTGCCAAGTGCGAAAACTTGGAAGAACATTTTGAAGGTCTGTCTTGACGGTATTTATGATTAGACTGACGTTCTCTTAAAACCTAGGGAATATTGTGCCCTCCGGGTTCCAGGTGGACATGGAGAACTATGGTTTTTCCAAATTAAAACCAGAATGTTACCAAATGTGGGGATCATATATTTTTACTTTCTCCTCTCTGGTGTATCTGTCCTATTTCCATGCAAACGAATGCCACAGGGAGTCAATGTCTGCATGCTTTTGCCTTGGTAACACTACATAACAAATGAATAGAAGGGATATGCCCTCAATTTGGAAAACAGAATAAGCAAAGCCATGGACTTTATTTCTTCCATACCTCCCTGTAATACCTTCCATTCAAGGCAGCCATGGACTGGTTGAGGGATGTGTTAGGGGTTCGGATGTTCCCAGTCTGTTTTCTCTCTCTGACCACATGTTCCTGTTCTTTCTCTGTTGCCTGGTTACAGAGGGAGATTGGCTGACTTCCTTTTTGGCATCCGTGTGAACTGAAGGGAAAGAATTATTTTAAAAAGTTGGGGGTGGGTGGGTGGGTGGCTGGCTGAAAAGGACCTCTAAAATGTATGGTTTTATGGAGAAACATGAACTTACTTGTTTCCACCTGTGGGATGGAGATGCTTGGAATTTGAATTTAAAGTCTTTTTCCTTAATGTGATTGCAGTCAAGCTAGATTATTCTGATAGAGTGACCTGGCCATGGAGTTGACTGAGCTGATCACTGTTTAATTAATAACTTCAAGGAAAGGTCAAGATGCCTAGAAAAATGTACTGTGTGTTTGTTGCATGGCATTATTATAGGAAATATTTCCATATTTCCTATAATAAAATATAATATATTATGTATTACAACATAGGAAAATATTTATTATAGAAATATGAATAGCATTTAAATTATGGTTCTTATGCTCCAAGAGCCTATAAACTAGTTAGCCTAGACAAACCTACCCACAAGGAGGGGTTAGGCAGCCGTGTGAAGAGCATATAATGAAGTATTAAAGTCCATTAAAAATTCCAACAAAAGAATGCTAGGAAAAAAAAATTTCATTAAAAACAAATAGGAATTTGTGGGTGTATTAGTTTCTTAGAGCTGCTGTAACAGATGACCGCAAACCGGGTGGCTTAAAACAACAGAAATGTATTCCCTCCCAGTCTAGGCCAAGAGTCTGCAAGCGAGGCTTGAGCAGGGCTGAGCTCCCTCTGAAGTCTCAAGGACTTTCCTCCTTGGCCCTTCCAGGTTCTGGGGGCTGCTAACCCTCAGCCTTCTTTGGCATGTAGCTGCTTTCTGTCCCCATCATAATGTGGCCCTTTTCCCTGCGTGTCTGTGTTATCACATGGCTTTAGAAGGACATCCATCATTGGATTTAGGGCTCACCCAAATCCGTGTGACCTCATTTCAACTAATTACATATGCCAAGACCCTGCTTCCAAATGACATCCTATTCTGAAATTCTGGGTGGATAGGAATCCTGGGCTGAGGAGACAGAGAGGACATTTGGTGTGAGTGAGTGTGTGGTCAGGACATTTGGTGTGAGTGTGTGATCAGGTTTTTAGAAAGGGGGCCAGTGCCTATGACCCCCAACTTAGTAGGGGGTCACGCTCCAGGGAAAGGCAGGAGAAGGAGTAGCGTCAGTTGGAGCACTCATGCCCCCAAATGGCCACCACAGATGCTACTGGGAGTCGGGGCGGGGAAGAAAATAAAGAAATAACAGGCTAGAGGAGACAGAGGTACAAAATGTTGATGTTCTTCATTGAAATGCTTGACATCTTACTACCGGAAGGGTCTGTGGGGCGGTCTCAGTGTTCCTTGCTGACGTTGAAACTGTTTCTCCTGTCTGTCTACTCTGTCTTGTGCAGCTGAAGACCAACTCTGCATCTCAGAGAGGAGGCAGGCCCTGTCTAGACTTCACTTCGGGCCCTCCGGCTACTTCAGCCAACACAACTTGTTCTTGGCTCAGGAGGGAAGATGGATGTCTCCGAGAGGAGCCGAATTTCCCACATCCTGCCCTCCCTTGATCAAGGAGCTCTTTGTGGACTCCGGGATTCTCCACCCAATGGTCGAAGGGCAGGATAAACAGTTTCCTGCCTTAGAAACTCTCCTCACAGAGGCCATCGGAGCGATTTTTCCCTCCCGAGAACTGGCTCGCCTTGCCCTTCAGTTCACCACCGACCCAAAGCGCCTCCAGCAAAACCTCTTTGGAGGGAAATTTTTGGTGAATGTTGGCCAGTTCAACTTGTCTGGAGCCCTTGGCACAAAAGGCACATTTAACTTCAGTCAGTTTTTCCAGCAGTTCGGCCTCCCAGGCTTCCAGAATGGAGGGACCCATCTCGCCAAGCCCCTCTCCTTAGGATTAGATTCAAATCCTGCCACAGAACCCCCGGAAGCCTCTAAGAAGGGAGATGCTACGAATAGGCTGATTGTGGACAGCTTTGGCTTTGAGATCAACTTGCAAGAAAACCAAAATTCCCTGACGTTCCTTGCTTCTCTCCTGGAGCTTCCAGAATTCCTTCTCTTCCTGCAGCAGGCTCTCTCTGTGCCAGAAGACATAGCGAGGGATCTAGGTGATGTGATGGAAATGATGCTCAGTTCCCAGGGCTGTGAGCAGACACCTGGCAGCCTTTTTGTCCCACTGTGCTCAGCAGAAGGAAACTACGAGGACGTCCAGTGCTTCGCTGGAGAGTGCTGGTGTGTGGATTCCCGGGGCAAAGAGCTTGCTGGCTCCAGGGTTCGAGGTGCACGGCCCAGGTGCCCCACAGAGTGTGAGAAGGAAAGGGCTCTCATGCAGAGCCTCTCGGGCAGCCTGCCTGCTGGGGCCAGCCTGTTTGTCCCTTCTTGTAACAGTGAGGGCCATTTCCTACCTGTCCAGTGTTTCAACTCAGAGTGCTACTGCGTGGACGCCGAGGGGCAGGCTATTCCTGGAACTCGAAGTGTGCCTGGAGAACTCAAGCGATGTAAGTCATTGAGTATCCAAGCCACAGATCCTGATTATCTCTTGGGGCCCTGACATGATGCAGTGCAGAAAAAATGGATTCCCTTGTAACTGCTGCAAAGGCAAAATTAGCCAATTCACTTACAAATTGTCCAGAGAAGCGCTGATACTGTCAGCCATTCTGATGAGTGAATACGGGGACCCTTTTGGCCTTCAGGAGCTCAAAGTTTTCTGTAGAGCTGACAACAGCTGATTGCAACAGTGCAACTTCGGTGCTGGGGATGCTCTTGGTCTAGATGTTATTTACAGATTTACGGGTGATGGGATTTCTTTGGCTGTGTAAGTTTTTAGGTAGGATTTGGATAGTCAGGGGTTTTCATCTTGGTCTTTTGGGCTCATGAAACTTTTTCACCTGACCTACCTGTTCCTTGTCCCTTGCAGGCCCAACGCCCTGTCAGTTACAGGCTGAGCAAGCCTTCCTTGGGGTAGCTCGAGCACTGGGCTCTGACTCCAGCGTGCGGCCCTCCTTCTCCAGCAGTTACGTCCCACAGTGCAGTGCCAGTGGACAGTGGAGGCCCGTGCAATGCGATGGCCCTCCTGAGCAGGCCTTTGAGTGGTACGAGCGATGGGGGGCCCAGAACAACAGTAGCCAGGAGCTGACCCTTCCAGAGCTGCTAAGGAAGATCACAAGCTATCGAGAAGCAGCTTCCGGAAGCTTCCGTCTCTTTATTCAAAGTCTGTATGAGGCTGGCCAACAGGACATCTTCCCAGGGCTGGCAAGATACCCTTCTTTCCAAGATGTCCCACTGGCAGTGATGGAAGGCAACCTGACCCAGGCTGGGGGGAACATACTCCTGGAGCCCTACTTCTTCTGGCAGATTATAAATGGCCAGCTCAGCCGATACCCAGGGCCCTACTCAGACTTCAGCATTCCTCTGGCACACTTGAACCTTCGGAGCTGCTGGTGCGTGAATGAGGCTGGTCACGAACTGGAAGGCACCCGGACAGAACCGAGTGAGATCCCGGCATGTGAGTTAAGCCGCGTGGAGAGCTGAATCTGTGTTTTTACAAGCAGGGTGTGTGGTAGGGGGATATTGTCAGAGCTGGCATGAAGTTCGGATATGGCCAGGTACCTGCCTTTCGTGATTGAGGCACCCGAATGCGTTAGTCAGCTCTTGGTGCTGTAGCAGAATACCACGGACTGCGTGGCTTCACCAACAGATGTGTCTCACAGTTCCAGAGGGTACAAGTCCCAGATCAAGGTGTTGGCAGATTCCTTTCCCAGTGAGAGCCATCTTCCAGGCTTGTGGAAGACCACCTTCTCCCTGTGTATTCACATGGCAGTGAGAAAGAGCTCTGGTCTCCTCAACTTTTTGTAAAGACACTAATCCCATCCAGAGGGCCCCATGCTCATGGCTTCTTCTAAACCTCATCACCTCTCCAAGGTCTTCCTTCCAAGTACCATCCCCTTGGGGATTAGGGCTCCAATACATGCATTCTGGGGGGGACATGAGCATTCAGACCATAACACCAAAGCTCATGGAAAGGAAGTCACTTCCGGACACCACTGCAGTAGGTGTTGGCAAAGTTAATGTAGTTCAATTTTAAATTTTAATGTAGTTTGAAGTTAATGTAGTTCATTGTATGATTGATTATTTAAATCAATGCCTCAAATTTGAGCTGGATGTTGTCTGTGGTCAAAGCATGATCTTAAGACCGAGGAAGGCTGTAAAGTAGATATGATGTGGCTCTTGGCCCCCTGTAATCTCTCATAGATTAGGTAGACCTTTGGATTGAGCAATACACAATGTGATTCTACTCACAAGGGCATGCTAGGTGCCCTGGACCTCAGGCAGTACCCCTGGCTTCAAAGTCCCTTTAATTTATTTGAGAGGTTTAATTACAGGACTGATTGGAGAGCAGCCAAAGGAGGTCGATAAGTTCCGCTCTGTGGCTGGCGGACTTATAGGAGAGCTGTGGCATCTGAGGCATGAGCAGAATGAGGCTGACTCTGTCTTAAATTAAAATGTCTTATTACCAAGAGGCCATGCTGGAAGCTTGAAGGGATAACAAGATGGATTCAACACTTATTATCAAATGAGAACCTCTCTAACCAGCACTTGCTAATATTACAGGAGGATATTACAGCTCTTCAAGGCCAAAGAAATCTCTCAGTCCATTCTTTGCAATGTTCAACACTCTCCACACCTTTCTGGATCATGATAACGTCAATCAGATGATTTTGACATTAGCCAAAATGTAGGCTTTAGCAGCAAGTGGGTTTTTAGAATGCTGGGTCATAGGAGCATACAGTAAGAACAGTAGTACCCCAGGCGAAGTCCTGAGTCCTAGCAGCAGGCAGACCCTCCAAGGGAATGGATCAGTATCGGCATGCCTGTTGTATAAAAAGTCTTTTTCTTTTTTTCTTTCTTTCTTTTTTTTTTTTTTTTTAGATTCTCTATACCAACAGTCAGGTCTCCCACATGGGTACATTCCTATGATTTCAGATGCTTTAACACTGAATTTAGTCCTCTTCACATCTGAGTTTTGAGCCCCAAGTTGCTGAGACCAAAAGCACATTGTCACTTGAGTAGTTAGGTTTGCTCACCTTGGCCTGAGTGCCAGGCAAAGCATTTGAACTGGGCTGCGAATCTGCAGGCCTTTCCTGTGAGTACCAAGACTGCCCTCAGGGTACAGGTTAATCTGCGGAAGCAAGTATTAGAGCTCCCATCTGCAGATAGTGTCTATCTTTTCCTTCTAAAGTTCTGCTTCTGGTTTTGCAATGACATATTTTTAACAGCTGGAACAGCGGAGCGAACTTTCTCTAATATATTATTATAGTCATATGTGTCTTTGCTTTACAAGTAAAGAAATACACATGTTCCGGGGGTACTCATTCAAACTCTTTTGTTGATGGGGCACATGATCCAAAGAGTTTGATGACCAGGGTTTGGAGACTTGACCCTCCAAGTGTGGTTCATCAGCAGCATTAGCATCACTTAGTGAAGCTGATCGAAATTTGGAATTCTGGACCCCACCTGCTGAATGGATCCCTGCCTCTCTCTAGGCTCCCCAGGAGGCTCTGATGTTCCCAAAAGCTTGAGAAGGGTTGGCCTAGAGGACACAGTACAGGTTCTGCTGGGGTCTTCAGCCCTGTTTCTACCGCCGACTATTCTGTGGCCAGAGACACAACCTTGGTTTAATCATAAGGTCTGCATAAGAATGGATAAGTCCCTTAAAGGTTGTTGTGAGCTTTGTAAGAGGTAATTGATGTGAAGTGCCAGGTGTGGTGCACAGAGAGTCCTTCCTAAATGGTTGTATTCATGCAACTGACATTAAGTAATAAAGTGACCAGTGACCTTCCTATCTGTAAGCAGGGCAGACGGTCCTGCCTCCAGGGACATGAGGTCAGCTCCTGTCCATATCATAATCCCCAGCCTGCTTGAAATTTTGCTTTTTTTAGGTAATATGCAATTATGGACAACCACTGTATGGTTGAAGTAATACACTGTGATGTATGATGGGAAGACAATCCTAAGAAGGGTGTGGTGTCTGCTCCCAGGGACTTAGTGAGGGAAACTAAGGTGTCATCATGTGAATAATAAACAGAAGCTCTGGGAGTATGAACACAGAAAACCAATGGAGGATATGCCCAGAGACTGGGGCTATTCATGGGTTGGGGGGTTGGGTAAAGGTTTGCATGGCATCAGCTTCTGAATTGTGAAGGATGTTTGCCCACCCGAAAATGGGTGGCAGGCCCTTCCTAATAGAGGAAATGGTATGTGCCAGGTCAGGGCAGCCAAAAAAGGGTCTGCTTTGTTGGGAATGGGGTGCGGGAAATCTCAGTGACATAGGAAGGGAAGGGACTGGGAGGGAGTGATGGAAGAAGAAGGTAATTATAAACCTGAGCCAGACTTTACAAGGTCTTATGTGTCAAAACAAATCTCATATGTCCAGTTACAGAATTTCCATTCCTTTCTGGAAGACATGGATAGCAAGCTTAGATTTCTAAACAGGAGTTTTCACTTCAGGGATTCCTGATCCCTGGAACTGATAGGATAGATTATTTGATCAAGAACATCCATAGAAAGCAATAATGTTGTCAAATTCCAGAAGTCAAGGGTTTCTGCTGATTCCATGCTGTCAAAAGGACCCACTGAACACATTCACTGATGAATTTACGAAGTGGTTGTTTGTGAATAAATATGGCCAGTGTGACTTTTGTTAATAGCGACAACTTCAGAGACAACATGTGCCAGACACTGTGCCAAGCTCTTCACCTGCAACACATCATAGAATAATTATAAAAATCCTATGAAGAAGATGTCCCAATCTTCCCCATTTCACAGACTGAAGCTCAGAAGGGTTAAACACATTATCCAAAATGGTACAGCTAATAAGTGATGCAGCTGACATTTAATCCATTCTCTGAGAACCATGCTCTTTTCACTTTGCAAGAATAATTCTCTACTAACCTACAATGTTTCCCTTCAACTCTTGATATCCATCCATCCACCCACCCACCCATCCATCCATCCATCCATTTATCTACTCCCACATCCATCCATCCATCCATCCATCCATCCATCCATCCATCCACCCATCTATAGCTCTCCATCTCTCCTCTGGAGGCAGCTGGTCAAGATCTCTGGTTCTGGAGTCATACTGACTAGACTAGAATTATGAATCAACTACTTGTTAGCTAGGATGGAGCCTACATGACTTTGAGTTATGTGACTTATCCATGCCTCAGCTTCTCATCCATAACACACGGCTAAAAATGTTATCTTACTGGGCTGTTGTATAGATTAAATCAGATTGTCCATGTAAATGCACTTAGAATAATGTCTGGGAATAGACATTAGTTTTACTCAACTTCTTACACAGCAGGTCCTCTGTAAATGGTGAGTGAATGCAATTGTAGAAATGAAACAGAAGGAACATTCCAGGCTGTAAAAAGAGCTGGGTGAAGGAAACAGCCGTGGCAGACACGTGTGCATATGTATATGCACACGCATCTCAGAGGGGTCCAAGTGTCCAGCCATGATCTCTTTACTCCCCCAGGTCCTGGCTCTTGTGAGATGGTGAAGCTTCGTGTTCTGAAGTTTATTAAGGAAACAGAAGAGATCGTCTTGGCTTCCAACAGTTCTTGGTTCCCTCTGGGAGAGAGTTTCCTAGCGGCCAAAGGCATCTGGCTGACCAACGAGGAGCTCTCCCTTCCTCAACTCTCTCCACCCCGGGAGACGTTCTCAGAGAAGTTTCTGAGCGGGGGCGATTACGCCATTCGTCTGGCAGCTCAGTCTAGTGAGTTCCGTGTACTTCTGGCTTCTTGTTCCGGCTCGTTGGGAAGGCAAGGGCTTGACTTAGCTCAAACTTTGTGGCCTGGGTTTTCCCAGGCTGGTGGGTCCCTGAAAAGACAAAGTGGTTTTGTGTGCCAGTCAAAGCTGGAATGATGCACACCTCTCCAATATATTCCCGAATCCACCAGCACAGCCACTTAGGGGCAGGTCTCCACATTTTGTACCGTGGATGGTGCCCTAAGTCCACCATGCAGCCACATTTTTGCTAGAATGTGAGGGGACCTGGGCCGAAATGCTCATGGTCTGTTCTGAAGCTTCCCTCTACTTCTGTGGGGAAAAAGGAGTTACATGCGATCAGTGTTGCGCTCACCATCTGTGATTCCTTTCATACGCAGAGAGTGGGGTTCAGGCACATGCCCACATTAACCCAGCGAATAGCTAGCAGAGCCTGCATGGTTTGGGCCCCCGAGCCTCTGTCCCCTGCTGCACTGATCCCTGGTGCCCAGAGCCTGGGGCTGTCTCATTCCAGAGCCCCTGGTCTTCCTCCACCACCTGAAGCCTCTGGGGCAGGAGGGTCCGAGCGCTCTCCCGGGCCTCTCACTGACCCCACACCGATTGGGCAGGGCAAACAATTGCTCTACTGCAAGCATCCCGAGCTCCCCGCTCCTTGACAGATGATCTCAGTGGCTTCCCTCTCCGGGCTTCTCTGGGCTGCGGTCACACAAAGCAATGCGGCGTTGCCCCTGACAACATCCGTGCCAAGACGAGAGCCCCCTGCCCACTGCCCCAGCCCTGCAGGCCGGGGCCTTCCTGCTTTCCCCCTCAGGGATGTCTGCTGCTGCCACCTGGGGATGGGGGCTCAGGTGTCCAAACCCCAGTGAGAATCTTCCAAGCACCATCTTTGTTTCCTGCCTCACTGCCATGCCCGTGGTCTCTTTCGGAGCACGAGGCACCACGTACTGGTCATCTTTCTGTCGTGGGGCCTGGCACAGTGCCTGACAGATAGAGGAAGCGCAGGCCGTGTTGCTAAACGATCCTTCTTGCTTCTTTTGTTCCCACTTTATTTCTCCTCTGTCCCCTCCCCCCCCCCCCCCCCGCCAAGTTCAGACACTTCTTTTCTCTGTTCCTCAGGGAAATAGGGACTTCTGCTTTTGGTAAGAAACCAGTTGTTTTCCATTTGGTCCCTGGACAAGGTTTGATGTCATCAGAGGGTTATGTGGGACTGATGCTCGCGTGGTTGTGAACACTGGTTAGGGACGGACTGGAGAGGAAGGGGAGAAGCTCTTCCTGGGATTTGGTCATTGAATGGCACCATGGCATTTTCTTCAGAAGTGAAGTTAAGGAAGTTGCCCTCCACCTAGCAGCGCGCTCTGACGTTGCCTGTCTGGGGCGGTGGTGAAAAGAGGAAGGGTCCATGGAGAAGGACCAGGGGTGCTCATTTCTCTCGAATCCTTCAAGACGAGAGGAGGTGTTTCTAATCTCGCAGAGGCGAGGAAGCTGCTTGTGTGTAGACCTCCACGTCCTGCAGGGTCTGGTGGCAGACCTAGGACCACAAGAGATGAGGGTCACAGAGTGTCTTTGGCCAATAACACGTGGTCGCCGTGTTCTCGGGCCTGGGTAGGGAGGGACGCGGGAGTCCTTTTACCCAACTGTGCTTGGCACGAGCTTGGTGCTCAAGATCTTTAGACATAAATGTCACACTGACCCCGTCGGGGAGGTATTAGAACCGTTTCACGGGTGGGAAGACCGTGGTTCAGAGAGCTTAGGGAGCTCGCTCTTGCCCACTAAGATCACTCATGAGAACCGAGAGGTGCTGTGCCAGGATTTGGGCAGAAGCTCGTCAGACCCACTGTCTAGGGTCCTGGTCTCCTCAAGGGGTCCTGACCGTGGGCTGCTGGTATCTCCCCTAGGGAGCCGCGAGCCCCTCTCTGAGAGGGGCAAGTCGGGAGATGTGCTTCAGGGGGAGGCCGACCACTGCCCGCTGGGCTGCCCTAGATAAGACCCTGTGGCTGCATGGCTGTTGTCAGCGCCAGAGCCCACGTGGCGAGGCCCTTCCAGGTTGGAGGCTCACGCTGCGGCTCCCCTCTCTCCCTACCGCAGCCCTTGACTTCTATCAGAGACGCGACCTTCTCCCGGGGGAGTCCACACGCGCAGCCGCCCTGCTGCGGCCCGGCCCCTACGTGCCCCAGTGCGATGTGTGGGGAGGCTGGGAGCCCGTGCAGTGCCACGCCGGGACTGGTGAGTGGGGATGCGCACCCTGGGGCGGGGGTTGTTGGTGGTGGAGTGACAACCCACTTTGTCCTTGAGAGCAAAGGACTTTGTGCTGGGATCAGTGCACTGAGGCCCCTCTTTGGCAGTGGGTGGCAAATCCCTGAGCGTCTCTGACTTTGGTTTTCCCAACTATTTGATGGGAGTTGGGACCTACCAGCCAGAAGGTCCAGTGAGTCCTTGCGGGAGGGATTGGGGTGTGTGATCGTGGACGGGGGGCAGGGGGCTTAGACGTGGGACTTGCTGGTACTTCTGTGAATGCACAGAAGGAAAGTTGTTTGGGGGCACATACCCCCCTGACGCACTTCCTAAACTTCTGAGTCCTGACTCTTTCCTAGGGTACTGCTGGTGTGTGGACGGGAAGGGAGAGTACGTCCCTGCCTCGCTGACTGCCCGCTCCCCACAGGTCCCCCAGTGTAAGTGAAGCTCGAGGAGCTCTCTCCCGATCCTGGTGGTGGGAACTCTAGCCCAGCGGTGACAGCTGTTGTTGCCCAGCCTAGGGATGCCCCTGGATCAGCCCGAGTGCCCTCAGACCAGCCCCCGAGGGCAGCCAGGCCGGATTTTCCCACATCCCCAGTCCTGGAAGATTCTCGTGATCTTGGCCCTGCCTGATCTGGGCACCTAGCTTCCTAGGAGGGGAGAGTCACCGACCACGGAGAAAGGGCCTGGAGTCCCCTTCTTCCCACCTGCTCCCAGGACACGTTCATCTGCTTCTGCCATCTCACAGTCTGACAATCGTCCCACAGCTGCCCGAGAGGCCAGCCTCCCCCCTGGGGCTCAGACCCATGTCATCAAGACCCACATCACATTCAAGGATGATACACCCCTCTTCCCCCACGGGTCTCTGTCCTTCAACCACGGCCTGCTTCTCCTCTGAGGTTCCAGATATCTGCGCAGGGTCTCTCCATCTACCCCAATGGAGGGACCGCCTGGGCTCCCTGCTTTCCCCCTGCACCCACGGCCAGTCAGTTAGGAGTTTCACTGTCTCTCTCCCTCAGGCCCCACGGCCTGTGAGACATCTCGAGCCACCGGGCTGCTTTCCAGCTGGAAACAGGCTGCATCCCAGGGAAACCCATCTCCAGAAGACCTCTTCATCCCAACCTGCCTAGAGGTAAGGCTCTGAAGGCCTAGGACGGTTTGAGATGGGAGCCAGAGCTTTCTCCCACACGCTGAGGATGGCTTTTCTAGTTTTCAATCAACTTGTTTTAGTTAAAAACTCATAGGCAGTCACATGACATCAAAAACTAATGATGTACCATATGGTGATGAACGTTACATAGTGATGATGACAGAGAATATCTTTTTTTTAAAACAAGGTAAAAACAAAGACAAAAACAAAAACACAAGAAAAACAAAACCAAAAAAACCTCACAGGCAGTTCTAGGCCTGGGCTTTCGTCTTCACCCTGGCGACCCTGGCTGGGTGACTTGGGGCAATTTGCTTACCTTCTCTGTGTCCTAGTTTGCTTTATTTGACCCCGAGATTGGGCCACGTTTTTATCCTACCTAGTGCGAGGACTGTTTTGAGGCCCCAGGGAAATACCTTCCATGAAATAATCTATACTTACGTACTTGCTCCTGTGCCTTTCCCAAAGTCATCCTGGCCACATTGCTATGCCCATCTCATATCTGTTTCTTATTATAAAGGGAAGTCATTATAATAGTACCTTTCTCAGATTGTTGGATGATTGCAGGAAATGATACAAAACCCCAAAGAAAGGATTCTCACGGGAGTTTTAATCCCTTACTTGCTGAGTGTTGGCAGTCTCTGCTCAGCCCCCGGTGGTTTCTGGAAGCCAGAGGAAGTCAGCCATGTAGAAGTTAGACTACAAATCCCTGAACAGAAGCTTCCTTATTATTTTTTAAGGGTTTTATGTCTTTAAGGTTTTATTTATTCATTTGAGAGAGAGAGAGGAAAGGGGAGATGGGCCGAGGGAGAAGCAGACTCTGCTGAGCAGGGATCTAGATCTGAGCCAAAGGTGGTCACTTCACCAACTGAGTCATCCAGGCACCCCAAAGCTTCCTTCTTCTTCTTTATTATTGTTGCTTTTTGGGCTGTGGACGTGGATCCCAGTTACTACTGAGTTGACAGAGAAATTAGCCTCTTTAGCTTTTTATCTTGGCTTACAGCCCCCTCTGGCTGAGACAGAAGTCTCTTCCACCATCCTGGATTCCACCCATGGATAAGGAGAGGTAGAAGCCGCAGCTTCTGTCTGAAGGAAGAGCAATCCTGAGCTAGCCCTGAAGGAGTGGTTTCTCAGCCTGCCTCCCGTTTAGGCCCCAGGGGCCAGGAACAGGACTCAAGCCTTCCACTGCCCCAACTGGGCAGTGGATGGCTGGGTCTTTGATCTAGCTACCTTGGAGATGTTCAATTAGTGACCAGAATGTTCTCAATTTTAAGCCTTTCTCCTGTAAAATGTTTTCAAAGTTTTCCTTGCATTTGAATCTTACCTGTATAGCTTCCAAGCCATGTAACTAGGGGCATATGCCTGACCTCTCTGGGCCTCTGTGTAGAAAGGGGGCAGGAGGGTCCCTGCCTCCTAGGGACTGTGTGACACTCTGGGTGTGGGGGCTGGTGCAGATTGGCATGGAGTGGTCCTCATGATTATGCTCCCTGTTACTGTCAGGTGCTCTTACCGCCATTTCTTGCCTGTGAACCAAGCACAGCAGAGTATGAAATAAGGAGTGGTGAGCAGAAGCCCAGAAAGCCCTCGGTGACAGCCAGGAGGCTGCGGGCAGCTGGTTTTCCGCAGTGCACCTGCTGGTTCTCATGCTTTTCTGTGCCAGATGCAGGAGACAGGACAACGTCTATCATCAAGGCTCCGAGAAGGAGTGCGTGCAGGCATCAGACGAGTCCTACCTCCTTTTCCCTTTAGTGGGGAAACTGAGGCCCAGCAGATCGAAGGGCCTTGCTCAGTGTTCCCCAGCTGGTCCCAGGACAGTCTGGGAGAGAAAGGCCCAGCCAGATACAGTCTGGGTAGCTGCCTTCTGCTGATTTCTTCATTCTCTCTTACAGATGGTGCAGACTTCTTTTCTCCTAGGGGTGCTTGTGGAAAATCATTTCTGGCACTGGGCTGGGGAGCTTGGAGCAGGATAGTGGCTGGGCTTTGGGGCCGGATGGGTTTAGACCCAGCCCAGCTCTGCCATTCTCTGCCTATGGGGTGTTGCTCTGACCCTTCACATCTCTGAGGCTCAGCTTTTCCCACCCTAAAAGAAGAGAACTGTGGGCCTGGCCTCATGGGATTATTGTAACCATCAATTCCAAGAACGTACATCAAGGGTCTGTAGCCCATGGCGTCTGCCTCTCTTTTTGGAGAAACCATCACCATAGTTTTGAAAGGAACATTCTGGATGTCTGCCTGCTGACCTGGTGGCTGCAGTAGCATCTTCCCTGGGGTGACATGCCCTTGGCTTTGTCTCAGACAGGAGAGTTTGCCAGGCTGCAGGAGTTGGAGGCCGGCCGCTGGTGTGTGGACCCAGCCTCAGGGGAGGGAGCGCCTCCCAGCAGGAACAACAGCACCCCATGTGAGTGGTTGCCTCTCCTCTTGCCCCTGCCCGCCGTGAGCACTGGCTCCCTGTTCCATGGCTCTGGAAGCTTCTCCCCTTGCTATGCCTCCGGTTCCTCTCTGTGAAAGAGGCACAGTGGATTCTTTGGCAGGGAGGAACCAAGAAGTGCAGACCAGCAGGGTCCCCGATGCAGTGGCTCTGGAGCTTTCTGGGGGCACTGGCTGTGTGTTGCAGATGCCACACCGGCCCCTGCCTGCTCCCTCAGCTGCCAGCCTGGCCCTACCGTCTGCTTTCCATGGTGAAGTCAAGATGATGTCCCCAAAGTGCAAAGGGGCTGATGTCCCTTCTCTGCCTCCCCGGCGTCCTCAGGGCCCAAGCACCGCACCGTGACTCATTGGCCCTGGGGTGGGGGTTAGCGTGTGGATCTTACACCTCCCTCTGCTTCTCTCCTTCGCTGCATTTTCTGCTCTAAGGACTGGGTGTTATCAACTGTAGTCAGACTTTTCAAGAAAGAGGATGCTCTCTTCCCCCCGGGTCTTCACGTGCTCTGGTTCAGCCACCTGCCCTTGTGCCCTCCCTGGCTAATTCCTACTCAGAACATGCATCAGTCCTTCCGGACTGGCCTCCCTTCCAGGGCGGAGGGCAGTGATTTCAGCGGGCTCCCGGACGGCGCTGCACATTGTCCCCTTCCCCTTTCCACTCTGCGCTGTAATTCCCTCCCCTACTTGTTCAGTCTCCTTAAAGATGCCACGTTCTGTGACAGCAGTATGTGTGCGTGTGTGTGCGTGCACGTGTGTGCGTGTGTGTGCGTGTGTGTCGGGGGAGTACCGACCTGACCAAAGCCCAGTCTTTGCCCTATCCCAGGTTAGCCCCACAGTGAGAAGACAGCCCCAGACCCTAGAGGGCCCAGCAGGTGGCTGGCGGCAGGTGGCGGTGGGTGGCAGCTATGGGGGCCAGGGGCCCACTGAGCTTGTCTTTGTGTCCAGGCCCGAGCCTCTGCGAAGTACTTCCGAGTGGGGTCCCATCCAGGAGAGCCAGCTCAGGCTCTGCCCCAGCCTGCAGGGCAGAGGACGGAGGGTTTTCCCCCGTGCAGTGTGACCCGGCCCAAGGCATCTGCTGGTGTGTCCTGGACAGCGGAGAGGAGGTGCCTGGGACCCGTGTGGCCGGGAGCCAGCCGGCCTGTGAGAGTAAGCTGTGACCCTGGGAGACGCTCCCTGGACTGCGGGGGGCGGGGGGCTGGCCGGGGCGGGGGAGCTGCTGCTCATCTCTTCCTTCACGCAAGGGGATGCGGAGGCAGTGGATTCTCATGCTGCCAAAACTTGTGTCTACTTCCTAAGAGTGCTCAGCCCTGCAGCTGAAGTCCAGGAGGGTCTGGGCAGGGATCCCCAGAGCTGGTATCTCAGAACTGGGGTGCTAGTCTGCTGGGGTTCAGGGTCTTGGTTTCCCCATCCTCGAGTGGGGAAGGGGGCCTGATGCAGGATCTCAGGGACGGTGGGGCCATCCTAGCCGGGAGGCTTCAGAAATCTGTGGAGGCGTTGATTTATTTCTAGTTTTAGTTAAAAAAAAAAATTGTTTTGGTATCAAATACTAAATTATCTATCAGATAAATATATAATATTAAAACACATGATTATAGATTAAAATATATTTACTTGGTTTTCAGTGACTTACCTTTTATTTTTTCCTGTATACTCAAGTCATAGGATATTATAGTCATTTTAAAATGTATGTGAGCAAGTAGGTTAGACTCTGTGTGAATTCCGCTTCAGGATGGTAAAGGAAGATGCTGCAAAATATTTATTGCAGGTTGGGGCATTGGGTCTGGTGGGATTGAGAAATATGGCGCTATGATTCTGATTTCATTGCAGCTGCCTTTCTTTTGCTGTCCTTATTGGTTTATTTTTAAAATTTTGTCGTCTGTTTACAACATTCTGAATGGCGGAGACGTTTTGCTAGGCCTAGAGGGTTGTATATATAAAAAGAATTGCTGTGGATTCGTGAGTGTGTATTTATATTTGGAAGGAGGCAGGGGGAGGCTGCCGAAGCAGGGTGGAGGGAAGAGCTGCCCCCTCTCTCTGCAGGGCTCCTTCCCTTTTGTCTCTCCCCGTCCTGTGGTGTGCCCACGCCTTTCCCCACACGCCTGTCCTCCCGAGCTCTGGCGTGGTCATCTGTCCAGGGCTGGACAAGGCAGGACCCTGTCATGCTCATCTCTGGGGCCGGGAGCAGCTGTCACCAAGCAAGAAACATAGGAGGTGCCCGATGGGTATTTATGGGCGGAACTCCCTGTCCTGTGTCCCACAGAGGTGTGGTGTCAGCCTTGGTCAGGGTGGAAACAGTCAGCACCCAGCTTCCTCGTCATCTAAGAGTGGCTCTCACTGTCTGGGACGGAGGACATAGACAGATGTGTCTCCCCCAGGAACAGGGCTGGGAGCACAGGTCCTGTAAGATTTGGGAAGACCCCATGTGACGTGGCCTTGCCGGGTTCCAGGACAGTGGCTCATGTGTACAGGAGATTGACCCGCTGAAAGTGATTTTCACATCTCGTAGTTCAGTTTTGTCCCCTCAACAGCACTGATGAATAGAACGGTCCCATCCCCCCATGTTATGGAGGACAAAACTGGGGCTCACAGGCGTTCATTAGCCTGTCCAGTCTCAGAGCCAGCAAGCAGGACAGCCAGCACCGACCACGAGGCTCCTCCTCCTGACGTGTCTGCAGAGTGTGGCGGAGAAAACCAGATGTGGGGAGCAGGCAGACTTGAATGCCAACTCTTACACTCCCTTGCTGGGTGACCTTGGGCTAGTCCCTTAACCTCTCTGGACCTCAGTTTCCCAGTCTGAGGGATTCCCAGCACTATAGCAATTTCTTGAGTCATTGTTAGGATTCATTCAAATAGTCTTTATCAACTCCTCAGCCTGGTGGCTCAGAGCACAGCCTCGGGTGCCATGCCTGGTCCTTTCCTGGCAGCCGCAGGACTTAGAGCAGAAAGGCTCATCTCCCCGTGCTTCGTCGTCCTCACCTATGGCCAGAGGGTGACAATAGTCCTCCCCCACGGAGTTGCTTTGAAGATGAAATGGGTTCAGGGGAGGCACTCAGGACAGCCCCCGCACACAGTTACCGAGCTGCGTGTCCCTGGGCAGGTCACTTAGCTCCTCTGAGCCTCCATTTTCCCCATCAATGAGATGACCCTGCCTGAGCCCAGAAGAGAGCAGGGCCCTTGGAGATAGTATTATAACTGCCAGTGTGGAGGGCTCCGAAGAGGAGATACGGGGCTCGGGGAGCACAGAGGAAGGACAGCGGTGAGGGGCAGGGGATGTGCATTCCCATCTCGGAGCAGCACCAGGTAAGGGGAAGCCCTTTTCTCCCGGGGTAGTGGTTAGATTCAGAGGACCCGTGCCCAGGTGCTCTGTCCCTCCAAATCCTCAACATTCGGTTTCTTCCTCTGTAAGGGGAGGGTGATAACACCAGGGCTGCCGACTTCATGGGCTTATTTTGAGTAAGGGGCAGGGAAATACTGATCACGACCTAGTTTCACAAACTCGAAAATTCGTGGCTAACGATCACATATGGCGACGGCCAGCTTAGCCTGGTGGGGCACCAAATGCCCCTTCTTTGTTCTGAAAGGGTTAATTCATGTCCTAAAATTTCCATCGCAGGCAGTAACGTAGTTTCTTGCTGTTATCCATAATAATGACTCAAGTTAATGACCATTTATTATGTGCCGATAACTCCTCTGAGCTCTTTATGGGCCTTAATTCATTTCGATTCCCACCATCCTTAAGAAGTAGCATCATTGCTTATTGTCGCCATTTTTACAGAGGAGGAAGCTGAAACACAGAGACGTTAATTAACATGCTCAAGGTGCTCAGCCAGAAAGCGATTGAGCTGGGATTCAAATCCCTGTCGGCTGGCCCCTGAGCCCACAGGCTGACTCTCCTCGTCCCCACAGACACGTGGCACTTGGTGAGAACCAACTCAGCAAGCCCACGGCTGATTACTGCAAAACCTCGACCCGACGCCAGTGTGGGTATTAAAGAGAGGGCCCCTGTACCCTGGAGGTCAGAATGGGTCTTCCTCCGTCTTTGAGGCCCCCCGAGGACCCTCGAGTCACATGTGGATTACAGCTGTGAAAACCAGACCCATGTGGGCGGCAAGGCTGGGCCCGAGAGTCAGATAATTAACTAAAACTCTGGTCATGTATGAAATTGGCTCACCGAGAGTGTGTGTTATTTCATTTACTTGTTCGTCCACTTATGTAACATATATCCCCAGAGCTTATGTTCTGGGGGGAACAGAGGAGAAGCACCCTCTTTCCTGCCCTGGCTCCGTGCGGCGGGGAGGCCGGTGTGCAGGTGATAAGTTTTGGATGAATGGCCCCGTGGAGGTCCGCCCAGGAGGCCTGAGAGCTCGCTGCGTGCACCTGGGAGAGCCACGGAAGGACTTAGAAAGCAGGGGATGCTGAGCTCATGATGCAGGGTCATAAAGGGAGTCCAGGCAGCTGCACAGGTGAAGGGAAGGCCTTGGGGTGCGCAAGCAGGCTGTGTTCGGGGAGCGATAGCCCTGCAGAGGCAGAGGGGCAGGAGGGGTTGAGAGAAGAGAGGGTCAGGTCTGTAGGCCCTCAGGGCAATTGAGAGCCTGTGTCCAGCTTCACGGGGGCATCTCCACTGGTGGGCGGGCTTGGATGGGATGGAGCCAGGTATGGAAGCTTCTGGAGGTAGTGTTTTGGGAACAGGTGGCTAACACCTAAATGAAGGGAGCGCAGTGGGGACGGAAGGGGTGGTCTGCAGCCCTCCCTCGCTCTGGGGAAAGCGGATGGGACCATCTGGGGGCTGCTGCTGTGTTTTGCTTGGGACAGCTGGGGGTTGGGGTGCATGTTGAGCTCCGGACACTGACGCAGGAGCAGACCTGGCCACTAGTGAGGAGGTCTGGTGCGCTGCCTTCGACGTGGAGACAACCAGGTGGCAAATGGACTGACAGGTGGGAAGGAGCTCGGAGGACCCAAGCTGGAGAGGAAGACCTGGGTGTGGTTCCCGCTCAGGAGTCTGTTCAAGCGGCGAAAAGAGGGCGGAGAGAGGGCGGGGAGCGGGCCGGGGAACGGGAGAAGTCAGAGCCCCCTTGTGCGGCTAGCGCCCACCGGGGCCCCTCTTTCCTTCCAGGCCCCCAGTGCCCGCTGCCGTTCAGCACGCCGGCTGTGGCCGGCGGAGTGATCCTGTGTGAGCCAGCCTCGGGCGCAGGAGGAGCCCCCGTCCAGCGGTGCCGGCTGCTGTGCCGCCGGGGCTATCGGAGCGCCTTCCTGCCGGGGCCACTGCTCTGTAGCCTTGAGGAGCAGCGCTGGGTGTCCCAGCCGCCCCAGCCCCACGCCTGCCAGCGTGAGTGTCCACCCAGCACCCAGCTTTCTCTTGGGGCTCAGGGCGGAGCACCTGCATTTTCCCCGCCCGAGTGTAGCATTTCCATGGTAAGCCAAGTGGCATCAGGAGGGGGAGAGAGGGCCCCACGAAGCATGTTCTAGAAGGAGCAGATGTGCCTCACAGACTCCTAGGGTTAAGCTTTATTTGGGGCTTCTCTGGAACAATCTGCTCCTTGGAAGAACTTCCAGCATCTCAGGCTCTCCTGGGACGTCGTGGATACAGGACTATAAGTAGGAAGTATGCGTTCTGAGGGCCATATTGGTTCCTGTGGTGTCGACAAACTCAGAGCTGTTTGTCTGGGCTCTGAGAGCAATGCTGACTCACCAACCTCTCCCTCTCCTGGGTCCCGTCCGGGGCTCCGTGGCTAATGCCTGGTAGAGCTCTGGGGCCTTGACCCTCTCGGTGGGTATCAGTTCTGATGGCTGTGGGGCTGGGCCCTTGCAATACCAGCAGAGGTCCTCTCTCCTGCTCCCCCAGCGAGCCTGTTGGTGCACCCACATGGCTGTGAGGCCTTAGTGCTCTGACTGCATCCGCCTTGGCTGAGGCTGGCCACGATTACTCATAGTCTAGCAGGGCTGGGGAGGGTGCTGGGACCCACACGGGGTCCCCCCAAGGCACTGGGAGGAGTGTCTGAGACAGATGCCCAGATCCTGGGGCTGTCACAAGCCTCTGGGTGGTTGTCGGAAGACAGCATTTGTGGCAAAGCTGCTTGGGATCAAAAAAGAAAAAAGAAAAAAAAAAAAAAACAAATATGCTATCCAGAAGGGCATCTGGGTGGCTCCGTTGGTTAAACATCTGACTTTTGATTTTGGCTCAGGTCCTGAGCTCAGGGTGGTGGGATCAAGCCCTGCATTGGACTTTGCACTGGGCATAGCATCTACTTAAGATTCTCCCTCTCCCTGCTAAAAAAAAAAAATGTTTTCCAGAAAAAGGTCAGTATGATTTGGACAAATCAATGGTCTATCTCCCTGATGGTGACAAAGTGGCCTAAGCTGAAATTAAGACCAGGCTAATCAAGACTGGATCTAGAGTAAAGCATTTGGGAGAAGAGAGGAGTGGGTCCTGAGCCCTTAACATTGTATGCAGGGCCATTGTGTATGACTGTATAGGTTGTGCACTGAACAATCTTAGAGTATGCCTTTCATGTAGTCCATGGTGTTCCATCTTAACTGGCAAAATCCTATGTAGCAGCCCTGTTTTGAATGCAAGATAACATGGAAGACTTTCTAAGAAGAATGTCCTGCCTGGAGCCCCAAAATGTAGAGCAGTGTACTTTAGAAGCTGAGGCAGGACTGAGCACGCCATGAGGATGCTAAATAATTTCAGAGCCATCATGCTAGGAAGTGCTTAGACTCTGAGGATGATAGTGCAAGGTGGTAGTGCTTGTGTGTTCTAAGCTAGATGAAGAAGGGTGATTTCACCGAAAAAAAAAAAAAAAAGAAAAGAAAGACATCCCACAGGTGTGTTGCCTATGTCTGCTGACCTCCGGGGCTTGTGTGCAGGGCCCCAGCTGTGGCAGACCCTCCAGACCCAAGGGCAGTTCCAGCTCCGGCTCCCGCCTGGCAAGATGTGCAGTGCTGACTACGCGGGCTTGTTGCTGGCTTTCCAGGTCTTCATCTTAGATGAGCTGGTGGCCCGTGGCTTCTGTCAGATCCAGGTATGTCCCTGACCTTCCGCATGAGTCGGGGCTTGGACTGGGCTCTGGGTCACTGTGGCAGAGGACCTCAGGGCTCAAATGAACCTAGGGTTCGCCTCTCACTCATTTTACCAATAGGCAAAGTGAGGTTCAGGACAAGAATGCCCCTTGGCCAAGGCTAATCAGAGTGGTGGGATGGAATCCGTACTCATCACTGGCCATTCTTTCTGTGTAAAGACGTCAAACCAGGTGTGTGCTGAGTGCTCGCGAGGCACCAAGCACGGCTCGCTGTTGGCTGGATTAGCAATGCTCATGGGGACCCTATTATTACTCCCGCTTTGTGGATGAGGGGCATGAAGCCTGGAGGGCTGGCATAATTGTCCAGAGCCACACAGCTGGGGATGAGGAGCCAGGCAGATGACATGGGGACAGAGCTGTGAACGCCCGTGGAGGACTGCCACCACCCGTGGAGGAAGGGCTGTAGGAGAACAGAAATGCCAGGATGCACTCCCTGAACGCCTGTGCCAGACGTATCTTTAACAAACCTGCTAGAAGGCATTATGGACCCTCCCTGGAAGGACACTATTGCATGCCAGCAGACAGACCTAGTCCTGTGAATAATGAAATATCAGAGTTTTTAGCTATGTAATAAGCAAAGGCTTCTGTGATTTGAAGTCAAGTATTCACAGAAGGAGTCTTTAAAAATTGCTCAATTTGGGGCATCTGAGTGGCTCAGTCAATTAAGCGTCTGACTCTTGATTTCCACTCAGGGCTTGATCTCAGGGTCTTGGGATCAAGCTTTGAGTCGGGCTCTGCACTCGGCAGGGAGTCTGCTTCAGGATTCTCTCCCTCTCCCTCTGCCCCTCTCCCTGCTCATATGCACACTCTCTCTCCCAGATAAATAAATCTTAAAAGACAAAAGTTGCTCAATTAAGTAAGTTCTTGTTTTGTTCAAACCTTGTTAACTCATAGAGAAACTCAGTTTTAACCCCATATGCTAAAAATTTTTGGAGAATATACATTTTCACAAAACCAAATACAGAGAGTCATACTTCTAAGACAAAGACAAACATAGATCGCCCCCTTTTATCCAAAGAAATGTACTTGACAACACGGGCAGTAATATGTATTAATTATTGAGCCCGGGCTCTGTTCCTGGGACTCGGCTAGAAGCTCTACATTCCTTATCTCTGCTTATCACAGCACCCTGCCCAGCGAGCATCAGTAACCCCTAAGTTATAAGCTGTTAACTAAAGCCCACCGAAAGTAAGTAAGTTGCCCAGGATTTCACAGAGCTAAGTCCAGGTCCTTTTAGACTCTTTCATTATACCAGGTTTGTTCCTTTGTTCCTTCCTTCCTTCTTTCTCCCATTTAACAAATGTTTGTGTGCCTGTTACAGGCTAGGGAACGGTTTCAGGCACTGAGGACTAACAAGAGCAAAACAAAGCCAGGCACTAGTTAAAGCGGTCAGGACAGACTCTCATCAGTAATATACTAATGCTGTAGGGAAAAGGAATCCAACTCGATTGGCACTCAACTTTGATTTGTGCCTGGACCCTCGTGATCCTCAGAGGGAAGAGAGGGCCAGTGGTGCCTTGCCCCCTGGGGTTGGGTTGAAGGGAAGGCGGAAGGAAGTGATGTAAGGCACATTCTGACACCTGGTGTGGGCTCGGCAAGGTTGGCTCCTGACTCTGTTCTTTTTCTTTTTTTTTTTAATTTTTGTTGTTGTTGTTGGGGAGGTGCCTAGGTTGCTCGGTCTGTTAAATGACTGCCTTCGGCTCAGGTTGTGATCCTGGGATTGAGTCCCGCATCGGGCTCCCTGTTCAGCGGGGAGTCTGTTTCTCCCTCTCCCTGTCTCTCTACCCCTCCTCCCCCACTTGTGTTTGGTCTCTCTCTCAAATAAATAGATGAGATCTTAAAATATATATATATACATATATATATATATGTACATATATATATGCAAATATATATTTATATATATTATATATATTATATTATATATATATTATATTATATATATATTATTTTTTTTTGAGAGAGAGGAGGGCCAGAGAGGAAGAGGGACTCTTAAGCAGGCTCCATGCCCAGCACAGAGCCCAACTTGGGGCTCTATCTCATGACCCCAAGATCATGACCTGAGCCAAAATCAAGAGTCAGTTGTTCAACCAACAGAGCTACCCAGACGCCCCAGGGACTCTGTGTTCTGGAACTTAAGGGATCTCTCTCCACATAGGCAAAGACTTTTGGGACCCCTGTGTCCATTTCTGTCTGCGACGGCTCCACAGTGCAGGTGGAGTGTCTGACTGGGGAGCGTTTGGGAGTGAACGTCACGTGGAAGCTGCCGCTGAAGGATGTCCCACCGGCTTCTCTTCCTGATTTGCATGACATTGGTATGTTTGGTGACACTATGTGGCCTCAACATTATACAACTTCTCGGAAGCTGTTTCTCCATCTGTCTTATGGAGACAGTAGAGCCTATAATGCCTTCCCGGAAGGTGTTAATGAGTGAATTATGCCCTGGCCCTTGGAGGACCCAATTATTAAAAAGTATATAAGAATCAGCATCCTGCTAGTGGCTTACTAGAGTTAAGTAATATCTCCCGATAGCACTTCCGTGGATAGTTTCTAATTCTTCCCTCGATTTGCTGGGCTCAGAGAAGGAGACGGTTGTGAAGAAGGGGAGAGGGGAGGCGGATCTGAATTGGTTTATAATTGATGTTCTGCACACTTGCAATTATAACACATCTCAGACCACTTATGCTCTTTAAACCCATCATGACACTGTGTCAAGTGGGGCCAGTGTGTGGATGACCTGAGAGAGTGGAAGGATCCGAGAAGGAGGTGCAGAGCGGACTGTGCGATGGTGCTGTGAGCCAGTGTAGATATAATCCGTATTGTGACTGGGGGTGGGCAGCCCCCTTTGCTCTCCTACCACCCAGTGGCCAGACACCCAGGGTCAGTCATGGCTGCAGCTTGACTTTGGTTCGACGATGGGGAGCTTCTGGAAAATGCTGCCAGAGTGTAACCCTGGGGGAGAGACTGAGTGTCTCTCATTGTGCAGTCCTCGTGGCAATAGTATCCCCCAAACAGTGTTAGGAATCAGGGGTCCTTTTCTGCTGCTGGAAAGAGCTTGGAAGATTCAGGTGTGTTTGAAGATGCAAAAGGAGGAGATGTTTATTTCTGGCGTCCATGCTGATGACTGTGGTTTCAGGCCTTCGGCTGGCTTTCAGTAGCCTGCTGTAGCATGGTGCTGATTGTGTGTGGGAATCCATCCCAACTCCGGATGTGACACTCGTCTGCTTTTTCCTAGGAAATACTTATGGATCAGCAGCTGGATGCCTTTTCAGTGTTTAACCACTGAGGTAGATGGCTGTGTTCCCTCCTGGAGGCTAGGCCTTCTCTTTGAGTGGTCCCATCACACACATTTGCTCTTAGAATCTTCACTGATTACAAGAGAGGCATTGTCAGCCCCATTTAGCAGATGGGGAGAGAGAGGTTCAGAGATCGTGGTTTGCCAAAGGTTGGAAGAGTTGTGTACCCATATAGAGCACCTGACATTACTGACTGAACATAGGATATCTTGTACCGAAAGGTCTCATGTTGGTGCCACAGAAATGCTAGGATCCAGAGACCTGGGTTAAAATCCTAGTTGCATCATTGCCTCCTGTGTAACCTTGGGCCAATCTGTCCCCTTATATAGGCCTCAGTTTCTCCCTCTGTAAATTGAGTAACCAGGCAATGCTTACATCTCATTTCTATGGCGACATTCTGGGTGGCTCTGCCCCTTGGTCTCCCCTGGCCCTTGCAGAGAACAGTGGTGACATTCCTGCCTCATCCCGTGTCTTGCAGAGGAGGCCTTAGTCGGCAAGGATCTCATTGGACGCTTCACAGATCTGATCCAGAGCGGAGGGTTCCAGCTTCATCTGGATTCCAAGACCTTCCCAGCAGACACCTCCATCTACTTCCTTCAAGGAGACCACTTTGGCACCTCTCCCAGGACGTGGTTTGGCTGTTTGGAAGGATTCCGCCAAGTCTTGGCTACCAGCAATGCCACTCAGGACCCACTGGGGTGTGGTAGGTCCACTCCCTCCCCTGGGACTGCTGTTTTCAGACATGTGAGGCTGTGAAAAAGGCCACCAGAGCCCTGGAGATAGATCACTCTGTATGTACAGAGTGGGGAATCACTCATTTAATTGTCTGGCTAAAGCCTTTCCAGTCATCGTCTCCGTGTAGGCATGTGGTCATCACCCCATCAGGTAGTGGCCAAAACTAGAGACACAGGGCTCTTCCTGGTAAGTGTAAGATCACAACTAGTGATCGTTCTTCTTGCTAGGCTTGGGCCTTGGGGTCTGGGCCATGTTGTCTTTGCGGAGAAGGCTGATGTCCATCCTGTGTGCCTGCTGACATTTCTTAGTCTGGTTATGGCAATGTGGTCCTCATCACCACGTCCAAATGGCCATTGATCAAACTAGGACTTCCCCTCATGGGAGGTGATTCTTGGAAAAAGTTAACAGGGGTTGTCCTTCCTTGCCCTTCCCCTATGTATCTTTGAAGTGTTTGTTTGTTTGTTTGTTTTTTGTTTTGTTTTCCAAGAACGCAGCTGCAAGTTTATTGAATGGCAGCTGCATGAGTCTGGCTGCCATCACGAGTCAACACAAACTCTGGCCCTAAGATAATCCATATTTATCATCATCCAGCTCTATAGGTTTGAATTCCTGGTCTGGTCTTATGAAGCCAAAAGCCATGGTGTCAGCAGGGCTGTGTTCCTACCGGAGGGGATCTGTTTCCTCGACTTTTCTGGGGTCTACACATTGCCCATATGTCTTGGCTCGTGGCTTCCTTCCTTCATCTTTGAAGCTGTAGTGCTGTAGCTCTCTGGACACTGCCATGGTCACAGCTCCTTCAGACTCTGTCTTTCTCTTCTCATGACCCTGGTGGTCACACATAGCTGGGCAATCCAGGACACTGTCCCTATCTTTGGGTCAACTGGTTGGACCAGTTTCCCCTTGCTGTGTAACCTACTGTGTTTGTGGCTCCCGAGGATCAGGATGTGGCCGTCTTTTCTGCCTCCTACTTCCAAGGGCTCACGATGAGAAGCCTTCCTCCCCTGTGGCATGAGACAGAGGAGCATTGTTGCTGAGTTACAGAAAGGGAAGATGTTTTTCAGTTATTTATTTTCCATTATTTATATTGGTTGTAACACAAGAACTACACAGCCTCTCCTCCTGTGAAATGGGCCAAGTTCTAAACTCCACATTGGATTTAAGATGCAGCTGACTTTTACCACAGAAACTCAGAGATGCACCCACTGCTCCCACTGCCCATTAATATCTACAGGAGATTTTGCAGTTTACAATGCACTTTCAGAAGTATTTACCGCTCATGATGGGCCCTGGTGGCACATCATGCTCCCATTTAACAGATGAAGAGTTTGAAGCTGATGAAACGAGCTAAAGCATGTGTCGTGTCCAGAGCAGGGCTGACTCAAAGGAGGGACTCAACTTCATAAAACCAATCATCTGTGGGTGTGTAACCCAAGGTCCTCTGGGACCAGAGCTCATCCCCTTTCTATCCCATAGAGATGCCCAAACAAAGAGGATAAGAAGTAGGTGGAGTGGAAGGTGTCACTTGCCAGGGTGGGTGAAACAGGGTCAGAGTGATGGAGGCGTTCAGAACCCCCACCATTGTGTTCTTACACTTACCAGGAAGAGCCCTGGATTCCACTGCTGTGTGTGTGTGTGTGTATGTGTGTGTGTGTTGGGGAAGAGTGTGTTGCGGGGGTGTATTTGGAGGAGCAGCAGCAAGAATCTGCTTTTGTAGTCACCCCAGGTAGTGTTGGGAAGGGAGTCCAAGAACCCTACTTGGGTGCACTCCCGGGAACATGGTGCCCAGAGGAGGAGGATCAGGAGTTGGAGACAGGTGCTAGGCAGGGGCCAAGTGAGGGACCCCTTACTGGCTCTGCCTTTGCATTCCCCCTCCACCATGACCCTGCTCCTGCATATAAAATCAAGCCCTGGTTCAGAAATCTGAACCCGAGTTTCCTTCTAGGGAACTCCTTTGTTGATTAGATTATTTCATGTCTATCAAGATGGGTAGCCCAGCTCAGCAGGAAAGACAGAGCAGGCAGGAGAGGCCGAGCTAGGAGCACAGCAGTCTTGTCTGAAGGATGGTAAGTGGTGGGGGCACTGGTGGGCAGAACTCAGGGTGGCAGAGTTTTAGAACGAGTGGGAACCACAGGGTGGCCTGGAAATGGGACTAAGTAAAATGTTTTGCCCGGGCTACACTTGCTGCAGGACAGGACTTGGCAGTCTTGTTCCACAAAGGGCCAGAATGCAAGTATTCTGGGCTTCCTAGACAATACAGTTTTTGTCTCAGTGACCTAACTCATCCATGGTAGGGAGAAGAGTATGGCTGTGTTCTAATAAAGCTTTATTGGCCAAGCAGAAGGGGAGTTGCATTTGGCCTATGGGCTGGGATTTGCCAGTCCTAGCTCTAGATAAACCTACGTTCTGTTTTGCAGCTGCTATAGCTTTTTACTGACTCCAAAGAGTCATTGATCGTGCCATTCAGCCCTACCTTCTTATTCCAAATGGTTAGAAAGATCTAGAATGGAGTTCACAAAAGCAGCACTGAAAACTCTGGGTTTTCTCTGCTCTCAGTGATAATATCTACTTGTTACTGAGTTTCTAATATGTGCTGGGTCTTCCTAGCATTTCTCTGGTCTAGAGGGTCAGGTATTATCAATCCCATAGTTTGGACGAGGGAGCCAGTGGTATTAGGAAACAGCTCTTGGAAGCCAAGTGGCTTCAAGTTCTGGGTCCAACACCTTCTCAGCGTGGGTTCTTGGGACATTGCTCATCCTTGCTAGGCATAATCTGAAAAATAGGGAAAATAAGACCTATTTTGTGGGGGTCGTGGTTTGCACAACATCATGTAATCAATACAAGTATATTCCTTCACACGTGGGAATGCTCCACAAATGGCCTTGTTGATTGGCCCTGCTGGGATCCAAACTCAGCTCCACTGATTCCAGATGCTCTGTCCTCTGCATCACGTGTCGCTCTTCTCAACAAAGGGGCTCTTAGTGAAACCACACCGTTGGATTCTTGTGTCTATTCTTATTGGCTCTTTGCCCCTTCCAAGGCACATCTGGAACACAGCTGTGTGGCTGCAAGCAGAGCGTTGTCCTGTGGAGACGAAGCAGGGTTTCTGTGTGGCATCTCAGGGGGGGCTAAGCTGTATGATTCCCTCTGGAGGGCAATGACTCAGGGGGTTGAGTGGGAATGTCCCCCTCCCGTGACTCATGTGGGCATGGAAGCTTGTGTCCTGGGAACAGAGACCACAGGGAGGAAGGGGCTTGGTTTGCAGCTTTGATGGGGTCAGTTACGTTCACCCTCTTGCCTCAAGGCCAACCACGCAGCTTCCCTTGAGAATGACCTGTCGGCAGCCTTCATAGCAGTTCAGTCCATTAAGGAAAACCTTAGAGAGATTATCTGGATTTTCTATTTTCCATTCTAGACAATGTGAACTTTCACTCATCCACTACAAGTTCTTATAACAGAGCTAGTTCTCTGTTTTGTTTTGTCCCTGAAGTAATATGTTACATCCTGTTCCCTCTCTCCTCTTTTCTTTCCTCTTCCCACCTATGCGTGTAGCCATCCATTCAAGTTTAGAAATCGTAATTATGTGTTAAACATCAGTTTGCATACTTAGGCAGGCCAAGGTCATAGCTCTGCGTTTAAAGAACTCAGTCTGGGTGTGGAAGAGGGAAATGAAAAGTCAGATAAATGTCCGCGTCAAAGCCTTTGACGTCGCAATCCGGGCATTCAGGGAAGACTTGCTGGGGCGGCAGGGGCGGCTTGCAGTGTTGAAAGGCACATTGGAATCGCTGCTCAGGCAAGAACAGACAAGAAGTGGGGTGTGTGCCTGTGTGTGTGTGCACGTGCGTGTGCATGAGTTCCTCCGTGCTGAGGGTGCTACAGTGCTGGAGGGCATTCCAGAAGAGGAGACTGGTGCAGGGCGTCGCAAAACTGTGGCTGTAGGGGGACAGTGCAGGTGGCTTATGTGGCTGGAGAGTGGGGTGTGTGGGGATATGACAGGAGACGTACCCAGAAAGCCAGGAAGGAGCCAGGATGGGAGGGGCCTGGGGCCGGCCAGGGCCAGACTGAGGGGGCTCCTAGGGGAAGGATTTCAGGTCGGAGAGTGACAGGGCCAGATATGGGGTTAAGCAGAGCAGGTTAAGGAGTGAAGGACACTTGCACTTCCTCCCAGATGCTCTTCTTCCACAGAGACACGTGTGTCATTGTTTGGGGCCCATCGGGATGGGTTGGCAGGAGGGACAGCATGACCTGGAAGTTTTGTGAAGTTCTCAAACTCAAACCGGCCAAATTGTCTCATTTTATGAGGGAGGGAACTGAGACCAAAAGGTTTTCTGACGAGTTCGTGGAGGGGGTCAATTGATAAGCCCAACCCGTTGCTGTGGACGGAGGGGCTCTTCGAGAGCCCACACCTGCCAGGGGCAGGGTGAGGATATCGAGCCTCTACCTCATGCTGACTTACATGGGGTTCCCACGGGTGTGAAGGCTTTGGCGACACAGCAGAGAGAAACGGGACACAGGTTCCTGGTGCATCGTCACGAGGCCTGCAAGTTACTGAGCTTGCGACAAAAATTAGTCCCTGTTCCCCTCTTTGACCCCTCGTCTTGCACGCTGGGTTCGCAAGCAGAACACCTTGGGCTGATGGAGAAGGCTTTGTTTTCCTTCAGCAATGAATCTGGAGACTTCCTGAAAAAACAGTCACAGTCCTGGGTTCAAACACTTGAGATGATCAGCGAGCTGACTCATAGGAATAATGAAACCCCACTCTCTGAGGGAGGGTATTAATCGCTCAGGGCGGACCGGAAAACACAGTGCTCAGTTTCCAAGCTGTCTCTTGAGTTTCTGGTTTACTCAGATGTGCCGAGTACGTGTGCACACTACAGGTAGCACGGGTCAGGTCAACACGAGCTCCATGCCCTACATGTCCGCACTCACTTCTTTGGCAAGGGAAGGTGGTTGAACTGGTGGATGGAGCGAAGGCTTTAGTTTGCAAGGAATGGGGCTCACATCCCACCTCTTTCACCCCACCTCCTGGTCCACCTTGACTTCAAGCTTCAGCTGTCTCCAGTCTAGGAGATGGTACCTTTCTCATAGGACCTTGAGGTAACACGTTGAAACAGTCTGGCACCATGCTTGGCATAGCCTCTGATTTTACATCCTCACTGCCCTTTGCAGAAAAGCATGCTAGGGTGTCAGCACGAATGTCCCAAAGCTCTGCATTCTCTTCTGTGAAATGAAGTTAAAATCCCAACTCCCGGGTGTGTGGGGGTCATGCCCACGAAACATATGGCAGGTGCCAGGCACAGAGAAAGTGTCCTAAGAGTGGCCAAGCTTCCAGCCCCCACCTTCACTGGGGAACAGCTCACTTCTTCTGGAAGTCACTTGGCAATATCTTGGGAACACAACCCAGCACCAACAAAGAAAGCAGAAAGAACCTCCTTCTCCCACTCCTTCTCTGAGTTCTTAAATCAGTGTGGCTAGTTCATGTTCACTTTCCGGACCCTAACTTAGAACTCTTATAAGATAGGCGTCTCTCCACTTGGAGTTTCTAGCTTCTCAGCCCATGTCATATCAGGGGAAGCAAATTAGGAAAGACTTGGTGTCAGAGGGACAGAAAACTGCGAGATTCTGCAGACTCACGGGTAGCACTGGGAGGTGAGGGGTGAGGCCAGTGAGGCATCTGGGGGCAGGATGCACAGAGGCTTCACTCTCAGGGTCACACTTGATATTTCTGAGTGAATCAGAATCCCAACAACCCAACAGTGAGGGCCTCCACAAATCCTGCATACTGGGTGTCTCACCTCACTGTGGTCCCAGATCTGAGCAATGCCCCTGATGACCCACCAACAGGAAAGGGCCACATGAGTCAAAGGTGGTGGTACTGATCTGCTGAGATTGCCCAGTTTGGACAGAAGGGGCACTGAGGCCGGCTCCAAGGAAGGATTCCCTCAAGTATAAAAATAGTGATGGGTGGGGGCGATGGGTTAAATAGGTGATGGGGATTGAGGGGTGCATGTGTCGTGATGAGCCCTGGACGGTGCGTGGATTTGCTGAGTCACGATCCTGTACACCTGAGATGAATATAACACTGGGTGTTCATTAACTGGAATAAAAATAAAAACTTAAAAAAAATCATGACCATTTGCTGAGCACACATAAGGGTCTGGCATGATGATCTGTGCCTTCTGTACATCATCCTGCATTCCCATGGGATGATACTATTTATAACTTTCACGGAGGAGAAAAAGGAGGCTCTAAGAAGTCCAAAGTCATTTGGGAGTAGCAGGCAGAGGGATATGAGCCAGTCTGGCCAACTCCAAAGCTTTTCCCCCTGGCTGGGCTCCATCATGGCCCTCACTTAGGGCAGTGTCCCCATGGTGGCCGAGGGATGGACCCTCCTGTTTCAGGTTGTTCTCCAACCTCGTCTCCGGCCATTCTTCCCTTTGTCTACTAAGCTCTAGCTTCATAGCTGGCTTTGTCTGGCTTTTTCCTTTCCATTCCTTAAATAATCCAAACTCATTCCTGCCTCAGGAATTTTGTTCTTGTGGTTCCCTCTGCTCGGGGTTCTCCTCACCTAGCTCTTTGCCTGGGGCGTTCCCCATCATTCAGTGTCAAACGTCACCTTTCAGAGGGCTTCATCACTAACAAGTGCTGCTCTCCCGCCTCACTTTACCCATATCTGAAGTTCTTTTCTGATGCTGCTTATCCTACATCCTGTCAGCTCTTGGGGAGCAGGAAGCTTGTCTACCAGCTTAGCCTTGTTTGTGGGAACCTGGCAGGTAGCAGATTCTCTGTGGGTACTGGTTAAGTGAATGAGCTCTTGTGCTGCTGCTGCAATTAGCATACCCTGTGTGTTTTGAGGTTCCCCTACAAAGCAAGAGCCTTCTCTTTAACATCATTTCTCTGTTGATCTTTTCTAGTTAAGTGTCCTGAAGGAAGCTATTTTCAGAAGGATATTTGTATTCCCTGTCCTGTTGGATTCTACCAAGAACAGGCAGGGAGCATGGCCTGCGTCTCATGTCCCCTGGGCAGAACGACCATTTCTCCTGGAGCTTTCAGCCACATGCACTGTAAGTTCTGCAGGGTTCTAGTGTGAAAGAGAAACCTTCCAATGCAACGGGGACACAGCAGAGTAGCTCAACCTTGGCGCTATTGAAATTTTGGGACAGAACATTCCTTTTGGGGACTGCCCCATGCATAGCAGGATGTTTATTTAGGGACATCACTGACTCTTACTTTTACATGTCAGTAAGACACCCTCCCCTCAAGTTGCAACACTCAAACATGTCTGGGGACATTGCTGAATGTCTCTTGGGTGGGGCACATAGTTGCCCATGCTGGAGAACCATTGCATAGAGAGCACAGTAATCAAAGGGGCCCCACCTCTGAATGCCACACTCCTCTGTCGGGATCTAGGCCAGACATTTTATTAAATGTTATTTTATTAAATGCTACCAAACTCCCTTTTGGGTAAATATTATTAGCCCAACCTTTACAGATAAGAAGGCGAAGACTCAGAGAAGTAATTTAACCAAAGTCCTTCAACTAATAGGTAACATAGCTGGTCTTTGTTTGATCTTGGCATTGTCTGATTCTGAAACTTCTGATTTTTATAAGTCATCCTTATCAGATTAAGAAATGTAAGACATTTTCCACCCACAGTCATTACAAGTATGTAGCTCATGTTCCCTTTCTGGCCCTATAAATTTCTCAGGACCGAGTGTACATGTGGCCTTCCCATAGGTCATGTGATTTCACTTGGCCTACTTACTTGAGAGTCACCTGGGTATTGCTGGGTTTTTCCTACCAAGGACCCACAGCCTGCCTCGTTGTGAGCATCTTTCCATGTTTGCCTAAAATTATGCTAACATGAAGCAAACCATCAAAGATTTATATCTGAATAGATTTTAGAATTTTAAAATAATTCACCTAAAGAGATCAAGTCATCTTCTCTCATTAGTTCCCTGACCAGAAATAAAGATTTTATTAATTTATTGAGAGCGAGAGAGAGAAAACACGAGCAGGGGGAGAGTGGCAGCCAAGGAGTCCCTCAGAGTCACGAGCGGACTCTGCACCTAGCCGGATGGCAGGGCTCGATCCCAGGATCCTGAGATCATAACCTGAGCTGAAGTCAGACACTTAGCCTACTAAACCACCCAGGCACCCCCCAGAGGAATATTTTCTTAAAAAGGGATCAATGCAATGTACAGATCCTTGTTTATGAGGTGGCAGTGGGTGGGTGCTATAGAAATGGCAGGGACGAGAGGAGGATCCTGAGGCTTTGCACCAGCCAGACCCAGGTTGTTCCCCGCTCCTTCCTGCTGGCACTGTGACTGAGGCCTCCCTTGTTCCTTCTCTGAGTGTCAGATTCCTTATCTGTTAGATGGGGCCCATGATCCCTCCCTCGTAAGATGGTTATGAAGCATGTCTTAGTCAGTTCGGGCTGCTACGTACAAATTACCCTAGATTAGGTGGCTTCAACAACAAATGTTTATTTCTCATGGTCTGGGAGGCAGGAAGTCCGAGATCAGGGCACTGGTATGGTCAGGGTCTTGGTGAGGACCCTCCTCCTGGTTATAACCTCACATGGCCTTTCCTTGGTGCATACACAGAGTGAGGGATCTCCTGTGTCTTTCTCTTTTCATAAGGGCACTGATCCCATCACAGGGACCCCACCCCTATGACCTCTTCTAAACCTAAGCACCAGAGTCTTACCTCCAAATACCATCACATTGAGGGGCAAGGCTTCAACATCTGAATTTGGCGGGACATAAACCTTTAGTCCACAACAAAATGCGGCCCATTAAGATATTCAAGGTGAACCGTAAGAATCATCCCCATCCTGCTTTGGGGGTGAGCTTTGATTGCATCTCTGTGCAGAAGTGGAGGGCTGTCATATCATCCCCATTCTCCTGGGTGTCTTCCTTGAGTAACAGAATAGATTTCGGTGGGTGAGTCTCTAGGGTCAACGGTAGAGTCTACTCTCTGGGTATGTTTGTATCTAAGAACATCTCCATGACTCATTAATATCACCATTCTGCCTGTGGTCTTGTCTGATCCGTGTTCTTAGATGGAATCACATGAAAGAGAAGCACAGGGGAGGAGGGTCTGCCAAGTTTTAAGAGATGTCAAGTGATTACAGTATTTCCTTGGTTTCTTTCTTGGTGTTAGGCTAGCTCTTAGAATCTCAATTCCTCTATATTACTGTCCTCACCCACAAATACTTTCCTCCTCTGTTTCCTAACTGTGCAAGTCTACCAGATGATTTTGGAGGTTCTGTTGATAACCGAGTAGCTCTTTGTTTATTTGTTGGTTTATTGATGCTTTAATTCGTATATGACATGCATGGCATGCAAAACATCCTACTTAAAAAGTAGCCTTTGTAGTCTCTCCCCACAAAGTTGTAATTGGTCATCAGTTAGTCATATGACTAATAGTCTTAAAATACAGAAAACTAGACGTTCGCAAGTCCTGGGCTGCACGAAAGAACATTTTCCACCTTCTTGCCAGCCCTGGAGAACCAAGTCAAGGTATTCTCTTTTGATATCATTTGTCAAAAATGTACCAAGCACCTTTTTTTTTTTTTTAAGATTTTATTTATTTATCAGAGAGGGGAGGGGGAGTGAGTGAGCACAGGCAGACAGAAGGGCAGGCAGAGGCAGAGGGAGAAGCAGGCTCCCCGCTGAGCAAGGGCCTGATGCGGGACTCGATCCCAGGACGCTGGGATCATGACCTGAGCCGAAGGCAGCTGCTCAACCCACTGAGCCACCCAGGCGTCCCCCAAGCACCTTTTTTAATCTTAAATTTTTATTGAATACATGAAACAAGTAGAGATAACTTCCCTGTCCTCAGGGAGTTGAGAGTCTGGTAGGAAAAGAAGACATGTGAGGATGCAGATGAATGTGTATAATTACTAATATAATGGAGATGGTTGTTTTATGCTACTGTAGCAATGGACGCCAGGTCTGGAAGGACAAGTGGGGACTAACCATGGAGCAGGTGGAGAAGAGAGACTTCGGGGCAGAGGAAATAGCTTAAGCACAGGAATAGAGTTATTGATTCAGCTAGTATTTATTGATTGGGTCTTTTTGAGGGGGGGGGCGAGGAGTGTTTCTGGACCCAATTCCAATGTGTGTGTGTGTCGGGGGGGTGGTCCCCACATGAACCATAAGCAATTTGGACTCTCAGAGATAGTACCAGATCCCACAGATTGAGGACTCGGTCCCATAAGAATGACCCCACTGCCCCCATCCTGTGCCTAGTGAAAGCCCAGGCTACTACCTGTGTTTCTGATGGATGAGCTACAGGCTGGGGGCTCCATCGACCCCCTCCCACTCAGGTGTCGCTCCTAAGTCCAGGCTTTTATGTGTATTTCCAATCAACTGGCTCTGAAGCCAAGGTTCCCACTGCCTCCTCCTCATATGATTAATTTGCCAGAACAGTTCACAGAACTCACAGAAATGCTTTACTCAGTAGACTGCCAGTTTATGATAACAGGGTAGATCTCAGGAACAGGCAGGTAAGAAAGGCACAGGGCGTGGCGTGTGGAAGAGGCCTGGAGGGTCCACGCCTCTCAGGCACATTGCTCTCCGCACATCTCTGTGTGTTCACCCACCGGGAAGCTCTCAAAACCCCATCTTCTGAGTTTTTAGGGATGTGTCATTACAAAGAAGGCTTGATTGAATCACTGGCCATTGGTGATCAGAGGTCAGGGATAGAGACTGAAAGTTTCAATGCTCTGGTCACATGTGTGTTTGTCTTGGCAACCCCATCCTTGAGAGCAGTCCCAAAGTGACCTCTGTGATGTGACCAAAGATGCCTTTATGGCTTTCACCACTTAGGAAATGACAGGAGCTTTCAGGGACTGGGTGCCAGAAATGAAAGCAAGCCCAAATATTTCTTATTATAAATCACAGTCTCACAATGGGGGAGCTTGTGTTATGGCAGACACTGAGCGAGACCCTGGGATCCTATAGGGAGCAAAACCAGATTGAGTTCCTGCCAGCTTGGAGCTTCTCTGGGAAGCGAGGAGGGCAGCTGTCAATCCATTCATTCACAGGGACAATCGGAAAGAAAAGCCGTGCTGTGGCAATGAGCAGGGGTACGGAAGGATAGGAGCATGTAATGGCCAGACGTGGGGGTCCCAGGGCCTCCCTGAAGAAGCAGGGATTGCATCAGACGAAGGAGAGCTCCGAGCGCTGAGTGCCCTGTGGACTGTGGAAGCACAGGGGGCGTGTGTATAGTTAGATGGGCGCAGCCAGACCTCGGGGTTTAGTGGCCCCCCCAGTGGGCCTGGACATAGTCTTTTGACCAAAGGCTGGGAACACTGATGAATCTGAAGCTGGGGAGTGTCTGGGTGAGACCTGTGACTTGCAATCCGATGTCAACAACGGGAACCTGGGACCCCCGAGGGAAGGGGTCCCGAAAGTACATCAGTGACGGTGCACGTGTGTCTCGTTTGCAGGTGTCACTGAATGTCAGAAGAGTGAGGAGGGCCTGTGGTGTGACCAGAACGGCCAGTACCATGCCAGCCAGAGGAGCAGGGACAGCGGGAAGGCCTTCTGCGTGGACGGCGAGGGGCGGAGGCTACGGTGGTCGGACATGGAGGCTCCTCTCTCCGACTCCCAGTGTCTGAGTACGTGCTGGGGGCGAAATCAGCCACGTGGCTGGGGAGAGGGCGCAGACTCTCAGGGGACTCCTAGAAGCGGAGAAACCCATGAGCTGCATTTGTCTCTGACTTTATTTTGGAAATTTTTAATCTATGTAGGATCCGAAAGTGGGATAAACAAGTCACCTACCACCTAGGTCCAAAAACTGTCAGCATTTTCCGCCTTGTTCTTCCTCTCTCTTTTTGATCGTTGGAGAGTAAACTTCAGACATCACGAAACATCACCCCCAAATACTCCAGGGTGTATGAGGCATGGATTTAAAAATAATTAATGAGCTGATTTTCCCATTCTTGTGGGCAGTGTGCCTCTAATAAGCTGGTCATCTTTTCTCTTTCAACTGAATATTGTGGGGAGACTTGAATGCCAGTCCTGGTTCCATAACTTACTTGCTGGGTGACCAGAGCTAATCGCTCAACTTCTCTGATCCTCAGTCTCCCCAGTATTCTCCTGACCCTGAAGGGCCAACATCATCCCACAAGGGCAACGAGCATTCGTGGAGCACCGTCCTGAGCACGGCACAGCTGTTCAGTGACGTGACGGGCGGGGAGGTCCTGGGTGAGCCGACACTGGACCTACAATAGCAAGTGTGATGGGAGTCGTCGGGTCAGAACTAGTTCCATCTCCGTGGTGCCCTTGAGCAGCTCTGTAGTCTGAGCAAGCTATTGACCTTTAAGAGTTTATTCCTCGGTCAAATGGGGCTGTTCATGCCTGCCTTGCAGGGGAGTGGAGCATGTTAGCGGTGACGTGACTGAGAGAGGTAGTAAGCTTGTCAGAATCATGAATAGACTCAGTCATATTAGCCGCCTGTCTCCTCCTCAGCGAATCAAGGAACAGACAGAGGCATGCCCAATTCTGACTTTTCTAAGTCTTTAGGACTTTGCCCGACCATTCTGCAGCCACCTTGCTGCCCGAGGTCTGGCTGACCTTTGCATGCCTGAGCAGACAGGGCCGGCACCAGCTGCCAGTATCTTTCAGATTTCTTTCTTTCTTTCTTTTTTTCTTTCTTTCTTTCTTCCTTCCTTCCTTCCTTCCTTCCTTTCTTTCTTTCTTAAAGATTTTATTTATTTATTTGACAGAGGGAGAGAGATCACAAGTAGGCAGAGAGGCAGGCAGAGAGAGAGAGGAGGAAGGAGGCTCCCCGCTGAGCGGAGAGCCCAATGTGGGGGCTTGATCCCAGAACCCTGAGATCATGACCATGGCCAGGGCCGAAGGCAGAGGCTTAACCCACTGACCAGCCAGGCGCTTCTCTCAGATTTCTGCATAAGGTCTGGTGTACATGGGCCTACTACGTGCCAGGCCAGGCCCTGAGCCAGGCAGTGTGGTGAGCCTCACAGAGGCTCTGAGGGGTAGATGTTAGTGTCGCCAATCATTTAGCCAAAGAAACTTAGGCAGGAATTGTCTCCATGACTTCCCTCCCTTGCTAATCAAGGTATAACATACCTAGAATTTGAACCAGTGAGTGTCTGACCCCCAAACCCATTCTTTCCATAACAGCAATCTGCTTCTGCTTCGGGTTATCTACTTCCTTATGAAGCACACACCTGCCCATGCACACAGACTTCTACACATTTGTAACACACACACACACACACACACACACACACACACACACACATACACACAGCCTACGTGCTCTTGCTCTTCAGGGAACTGGCAGCAGCTAATCACATCCAACATCTGAGAAAATCCATTTTGTAATGCTCAGAACAATCATTCCCTTCTTCGACAAAGCACTAATGCATCTCAAGGATGCGTGTGCGTGCGCGTGCGTGTGGGTGCATGTGTGTGCCCAGCTGTGTGCGTGCGTCCCCGTGAATAAACTGTAAATCCAGGAAAAGTCTTATCCTCCCCCTGCACCCCATTATTCCTCTTCTTGGGCAGAAACAGCAATCAGGGGCGTTAACAATTGAAGGTGCTCTTGGCCGTGGGGCTGGCGGACCCAGATGCCCTTCCCAAGTGAGGCCGAGGCCGGCCACAGTGCGGAGCAATTTGCTGAGCCCTGGCAACTCCTGGCTATTCCAGGATCATCACCTAAATGCTTGCCTTTTAACTCCTCTCCTTTCTGCTTCCCTGTGGATACCTTGGTGCCCAGAGTTTAATCTGCACTCGGCAAAGCGTTTCAGGCTTTGTTGGGCCCTATGCTCATTCAGAGCAGAAAGGACAGCTTCTGCTGTGGTCCCAGAAGGACTTATGAGCGACAGGACAGCCTTGTCAACTCCAGTGACGCGTCCGTGAGGCTCCAGCTGACGAACAGCCTCCAGGATGGACCTCACGGTCTCTGGCTTCTTATGCAAAGCTCGGAGTTTCAGGTTTCCCTCTCTGGGTACTCAGGAGGATTTCCATGTTAAGAAGCTGGGTCCCTATGGGATGTCAGTAGCCCCTTCTTGGAAGCCAATCAACTTGGCTTTGAGAGGAGCTTCCCCTCGGGGAGAGGGATTACAGTCCTATTTTTCAGGCCTTTGTCCTCTAGAAAAAGCCCAGCTATAGATGTCAGCTTTATCTCCGGGTAGGGTTGGGGTCGGGGAGATTTGCCTCCTATCCACCTGCTGTGTCCAGCTCCGGGCTTCCACCCACAGGGATTACTACTGTGACCTGCCCTCGTCCTCCTGCTCCAGCGTGCCCCACCCCCGCAACGATTTTTCCACGATGCTTCAGAACAACTATCTACAAGGCTGTTCTGTTTATGCATTGCCCCTTACCACTCTTCAGAGGTTCTGCACTGCTCTCGGGATAAAGTAGAATCACACGCCTCACCCTCCACTCTGGGTTCTAGCCTCCTTAGGTAATATTACCCTTTGGGGCTAGGATCGTAGCTTACTTTTTGTTCTATCCCATGGTCATTGGTGCTTGTCAGCAGAATGAGAGAATTGCTGTAATCATTTGGGCCTCTTTGAAATTGTTCCCAAAAGACCATCAGGGATGGAGAGTTTCCCACCACTGGCATTCCTGCAGCCAGTTTGACAGGCCCTGATAGTGAGTGCAGCAGGTGTCCTTGAGGGGCGCCAAGGGACCGGCAGCTGCTGAACTGCGGTCGTGTACCAGCTTTTCCATGTTCTTTGGTTTCATCCTCCCAACCACAAAATCAGGCTCTCAGAGATTGAAATGTGCACCAGGACACAGAGTCGGTAAGGGGTGGTAGCGCCCGAGGGAGGGACTCGGGAGAGCTGGCCCTCTTCCCCCACTGCCTGCCCCCTCCCTTTGTGGCAGTTCCCCTCTGTCTTCTCTGTGTCACCTATGGGTAAACCCTTAGTTTATGCCCAGACTGAGTCGTTTACTTGCTGACTTTGGCTTCTGGAGATATCATAAGCTCATCTTCCTTTAATTCTAGATCCAATTTCCTCATTCTGCTTTTTGCTGAGCCATGCCCAAGACTTCCTAGAGCATGTCAGGTGCCCAGAGGTCTATGCGGGGATCTTCGCAACGTTCCCAGGCTTCCTGGGGCTGCGATGATCTCGGTAGTCTTTCGTTCATTCTTCACTGCATCCAGCTAATTCAGGGACACCAGGCCTCCGTCACTCTGCCAGCTGGCGGGTGTTCACGAACTGTCAGAGCATTGTCCTTGCCTTGGAAAGAGATGGGCACCTAAATAGCTCTCATGTGGACCCTCTACACTTTCCCAAGACATTTGCAAATACCCACTGAGTCAAAATGCAGCCTGGGGGAAATTGTAGAAATCTGCCAGCTAATGCAATATTCTACGGAATTACCAGCAATTTAGTGCCTGGATTGTTTCTGTTCTGTTTGGCAATGAGCTTCCTTGCAGGATGCTGTAACATGATATTCATCACCAGGGTGTCCCTTTTGCAAAAACCAGCAGATTGTCTACCTGAAGTGCTACACTGACCGCATTTTCAGCCTCTGGGAAAACTTCTGTCGGAAACTGAAAGACCTAATTTTGTTTAGTTTGCTACAAGGTTGTGAGCCTCTGTCTCTACCTGTTAAACTTTAGGGACAAAGGGATGAATATAGCTTGGGGTTTGCTGGACTGGAACCTGTAGACTCTATAAACAAGAGAGCAAGGGGCGTAAAAATTTCAAAATAAATATATAAATAAATAAGAGGGAGAGAGAGGAAGAGATGAAAACAGATTCATTGAGTGTGGGCTGAGCCATGAACTTGACAACTTCAGTGATCAACATGGAAGGAATGCCTGGTAGAATTTGAATTTTTTTCTATATCAGAATTTGTGAAGGCGTAAAACATGCTATTTCTCTTGTAATTAGCATCCTGTCTCCCAACTTTTTGTCAGAAGGAATAAACTTTTTTTTTCTGCACTAATTATAAACATGGAGAAGAGTTTGCTTTGGGTGGTCTTGACTATATTGACGTGATAAAAAGCAATCCAGCCACAAGTCTGTTTCACGAAGCAATAGTGTATGAGAATGGTGCTTTTGTGTGTGCTTGTAATTCCATCTGAAAAAAAAAAAACTAATGTTTTTTTAGTTTAGGGCTTGGTTTTGATAGTTATTCACAAACCATCGACACTTCTGGGCATTTGTTTGTTTGTTTCAAAAATGAGTCTCATTCCTTGTGAGTTGCCCACTGTACTTTTCACTTGGTGAAGAATGAATTCTGAGTCTTATTATAAGTCTCGAGATCTTATATTTATTTCTTCTTCTCTGTTTAGTTCCCTGAGCATGTGTCTCTGTCATTCCTACCAGAGAAGAACTCAGGCGTGTTGATGGTAGTTAGAGAAACAGACACTGAAATATCACTCAAAGACTGTGATGAAGATGCCTGGGCCACAGGACACGTCTTCAGATGGACGTGAACCCACTTGTGCCTGCCTTATTTGTCTTTTAAAAGATAACTTGCTGCTTTCCAGAAGGAAGTAAAAATTGTTTTATGGAAATAAAATTTCAATTTTTAATAAAATAATTATAAGATAATTAGCATTCAATGATCAGGACCAGAAACTATAAATTTAGAGAGAAAATCCATATCAATGAGAAAAATGAGTAATAAGGATGAACACAATATTGGATTTTCTCCTTACCTCCTGACAATGAGGGAGCAGACAGAGACATGATTACACATAGCTCTCCGCATCAGATACGAAGCAGCTGGAAGTATTTTCAAAGAGAGTTCCTCTCCTGGGGACATCTGTGTGACCAAGAGCTGTGAATGGAAAGGGGTTTCTTGACTGGACATTTTCCTGGCTGTAGAGCCCCCTGCCTTTTAGAGTCACATTTGATCAATCTGCTTTCCTTTCAGTGATGCGGAAATTTGAGAAGGTTCCAGAATCTCAGGTGATCCTCAGTGCCAATGTCACTGCGGTGGGCAGGTCCAAAGTTCCTGGCTCTGAGTCCCCCCTGCTGCAGTGCTTGACAGGTAAGGGGTGGTGAGGAGGTGGGCGCACACAGAGATCGGCTCAGCTGACCTTGGCAAGACAAATCGAAAAGAACCATTGAAACCCTGATGAGAAATTACACTTTATCGGAGCACTGGGTGATGGGCATTAAGGAGGGCCCGTGAAGTCATGAGCACTGGGTGTGATACGCAACAAATGGATCATTGGACATTGTATCAATAACTAATGATGTACTATGTGCTCGCTAATTTAATTTAAATTAAAAAAAAACTTGGAAAATCAATGGATTCCCAAAATGTATATCCAACTCATAATTTCACTTCAAATTTTATAATACACCTACTGTGTACCAGGAACAATGCGGTGCCAAACACAGGGGAGCAGAAATGAAGGATGTAGATTCCTCGTAGTCTTACTTGTCCTGGTTGGGAGAACTCTCTCTCTCTCGAGCAGCAGCCAGGCCAGAGAGGACGACATCAGCTCTCCTTCATTGGGTGTGTAGATTACAAGGATTGTTAGGAGATCATAACTCTCCAGTCTGGGATGGTCACTGGTGTCCCCGTTACAGATGAGTGTGTGTTTGGGTGTGTTGGGGGTGGGGGCATGTGTCCATCTGTCCTCAGCATCACCTGAGAACGACAGGCGCCGACTGGCCCGTTCTGCCCACAGACTGTGCTCTGGACGAGACCTGCAGCTTCCTCGAGGTGTCCACGGTGGGATCAGAGGTCTCGTGTGATTTCTATGCTTGGACAAGTGACAACATCGCCTGCACGACTTCGGCCCAGGTGAGTCGTGGCAGCTGTGTGGGGGTTCTGTGTCCGATGTGCTCTGACTGACTGGACATCAGACTACAGGAAATGGAGACCGCGTGGACCGGTGGCGGCTCAGGCTGCGGCTGTGTGAAGCAGCGTCCGTCTGAGCAGAATGGCTTCCTGACCCGGGTCAGAGGGGACGTCCGTGATGAGCACCCCCTTCTGGGACCCACCAGCTTATCTCACTGGGCAGACTGGTCGCTGGGACGGTGGGACCTTGTCCAGAGCCCTAAATACCATGTCTCTCTGACTGCCGGACTCCAGCATTCCTTTCCAGTGTACAAGTAAAATATGATTATAGTTTAAAAAGAAAAATGTTAAATATTGTTTGAACCACATGAAGTAACTGTGTCTGGAGGTCAAAGCTGGCGATTTCACTGTTACCATGAATTAAGATAGACGAAGGTAGAGAGGGAAGCAGTTGTCCTGACTTCCCAACTCCTAACCACATGCAGATCTCCATTTTTACTCTTCCAGTTTTTCATGGAATCTTCCAGAAAATGTCTATAAGCTTCCTTTTTTTTTTTTTTTCTTTTTTTGGTTTGTTTAAATGGTAAGATCTTACAATATTATTCTTAATATTATTTTCTACCTTGATTATCTCACATAATGTTTAACTCTCTGTTTAAAATGAATCTCGTTCTTTTTAATGGCAGCACACCAACCCATTCTACGGATGTGCGTAATTTATTTCACATTTTAAAGAAGATTTTAGTTAGAGAGAGAGCGCTTGAGCAGGAGGAGGGGCAAGGGGAGAGGGAGAGAGAGAATCTCCAGCAGATTCCCTGCCGAGCGCAGAGCCTGTGCAGGGCTCAAACTCACAATTCTGAGATCATGACCTGAGACAAAAATCTGGGGTCACACAATTGATGGAGCCACCCAGGTGCCCCTTTATGTCACAGTGTTAAGGACATGTAGATGTGTTAGCAGTTTTGCCATGTGCCCTTTGCACACGTACCTGTGCAGGGGTGTGAGTATGTGTTCATAAGTGACATCCCAGAAAGGTCATGCAAGGTGGACCCCTGAATTGTAGGACTCGGGCCAGGGTCTGTAGCTGCAGGAGCCAGAGAAGAGACAAGGAGGGGTCTTGGACTGAATCCCAAGCCTGTCAGTTTGGGGCTTTTATTTATTTATTTTTTAAAGATTTTATTTATTTATTTGACAGAGAGAGATCACAAGTAGGCAGAGAGGCAGGCAGAGAGAGAGAGAGAGGAAGCAGGCTCCCTGCTGAGCAGAGAGCCCGATGCGGGACTCCATCCCAGGACCCTGAGATCATGACCCGAGCTGAAGGCAGCGGCTTAACCCACTGAGCCACCCAGGCGCCCCAGTTTGGGGCTTTTAGACCACGTGCAGATTCCTAACCTCAGACTCCTTGTCTGTAACATGGAGGCTGGACCTCAAAGGCTTCTGGTGAAGATTTGAGAAGCTAACACAAGACACACAGTAGTCAGAGCAATGTTAGCTCCTTTGAGTTTAAAGGTTAAAGCATTTGGGGGAGGATGACTGTGGCTTTATTTTTCCTTTCTATGGTGACTGAGGCCTGTCTTAAGATCTGCCAGGAGGAGATGGAGCTGGGGAGTGGGGCGGGAGGTCAGGTTCTCAGGCTGGTGATGGTCAGGCAGGACCCATAGGCATTAAGCCTGTTGCACAACGCAGAACGGGTTGGTTTATTTTTTATTCAGGCTTTCCAGGTACTGTCCCCTCACCTTGGCTGGTCTGTGTCAATGTGATTCTGTAAATGGGACACCTCTGTCCACACTCCCCATAGGTATTTTGTGGTCAAGGGGTCTGAGGTCCCAGTCAGTGACCCCACTTCCTGGGCAGCTATCACATCCCTGGGAATCTCTGACCTAAAGAAATTCTCCTCTATTTCCCTAAGAATCAGATCCAACTTATAGGATTATTAATAACGAAAATAGCTGATATTTTCTGAGCGCATATAAGTACTTGGCATTTCCCTGAACAAAAGTATTGAATTATTGGTCATCAGAGCCTCTGATGCCCTGACCACTGCTTGCTTTAGTAAGTATGGATTTTAGTCTATAAGAAGTAAAAACACTTCTTCATTAAAAAAAAAAATGCAAAATAGGAATGAACTCTCCCTCCAACTCGTCAGCCTAGGAGAGACCGTCTGTCACAGGGACCGTTCCGGAGGTGACTGTGGAGGCAGGCTGCCCCAGGTTTGGGTCCCAGCCCACTGCTAGCTTGTTGCTCTTTGTCCCTTGGTTCCTCAGAGTCATCACCTAGGATGCAGGACACCTGTATCTCCCAATTCTAGTGAGGACTGAGTAAAGTCATACCTGGAAAAGCTTACCGGACAGTTTCTGCCTCAGAGAAAGAGCTCAGTGCCTGTTATGATTGTGGTCACCACTGCTGTCAGGGTCGCTTGACAAGCTGGCAGAAATCCTGTCTCAGCTGTCACAGGGCTCCCCTCTAGGACCCGGGGCTCTCAGTGCTGTCTCAGGCACAAGGGTAAGGAGTCAGTCGTGGATCATGAGTGACGCAAACAGTCCACACCACCCAGCGCTGAGACCTTAGTGCCAGGTCCTGCCCTTAAGATCCCCAGCACCTTGTGTCCGGGGTAGGTTTGGGGTGTGGAAGGGACTCTTTACCAAGACAGGAACCTTGTGCCATGGGTCTAGGCTGCTGGTGTATGGTCCAGCTGACAGTCGCCCCACGCCCTCCAGGTCTGACCCCCTACACGGGGGCTCTAGCTGGGACCCGCCACCCATGCCCTTCTCAGAAGTACAGGACTCTCCGGGTCTCAGAGGCCCCTCCCCCCTCCCCAGGCCATCATTCTGGCACTGGGCTCAGATCTTCTAAAAAGGAAGAAGAGCTGTTCCTTCAGATACTTTGCTTTAGCTCCTGGCCTTCGAGAAGATTCCCACAGCTGGGAAACTCAGTTAGGCAACCCTGAGGGGAGGCAGAACTCTAGGAACCAAACACAAGCTGATAAAAACGGGTTTATCCTGCCGCCCCACACAGCGGGAGTACTAGAAAGAGTCAGAAAGAGAGATTGGAGATTAGCAAGGAAGACAAGGCCTTGGGAAGTCTGACCTCATTTCCAAGCTTAGGAACCTTCCTCTGATCCTCACCGGACATAAGCTATGCCTATCAGGACTGCTGCTGGCTGGCTCCTGCCTCTCTTTCCTCTCTGAGAACCATGGGCTCTAGCCCTCAAAACACCACAGAATTCTTTAACTTCATTTCTGCCGTTTCCTTTGCTTAAAATCCCCCTTCTTTTATTTCCAACTGACGAACTCTTACTCCTACGTCAGTACCCCACCCAGATTCACGTTTTCTGGGAAACTTGTCTAGCTTTCCCTTCTCAGTAGAATGAATCATTCCCTCTTCTACAGTGACCCCCTCTGGAATAACATGTGTCTCTGTAGCTAACACCCTGGGCTGGAATTTACCGTGTACATGTCTGTGGGCTCTGAAAGACTGGGAGAAACTAACGGGCTGGAGCCTTCTCTTTTTTATGTTTGTAGTCCCAGTGCCTCGCCATGGTTAGGGTTGGATAAATGTTTGTGGAATTGAATTGACCATCACGGGGTAATAATGCAGCCTCTTTCTGTCTCCAGCATCAAGACACGTTGGGGAATTCAAAGGCCACCAGCTTTGGAAGTCTTAAGTGTCGGGTGACCGTGAGGAGCCGGGCTCAAGGGTCCCCAGATGTGTATCTGAAAAAGGGTAGGTTGGTCGAGCTGGAAGGCTGGGGGCCTAGGTGGCTTTACTTGGTTGGTGTTCTGAGCTGCTTCCTCATGGGCCCCTTGAAGGAGGGGCCACACTGTCCCCAGTCCCTGGGGTGGGGAGGCTCTCTCTGCAGGTGAGGAACAAAGTGGCAGAGCAGATGTGGGGGCTGCACTCAGAGCCTCGCTGAGGGCAGACTGCCTGTCCCCTGCAACCCCCGGAGGGGGCTGCCTGTGAGCGGGGAGCATCCCCAGCTGGGGGATGGGCTCTGAGCTCCTGGCGGCTGCCCCTCTGGGCCTTCCCACTCATGAAGCTTCGCACTCCCCACCCTTTGGTCTCCACTGGCCCTGGAAGTTACCAGACCTTCTCACAATGGTCCGAACCTCCAAGCTCCTCCCCTCACCAAGCCTGCTCGGGGACTACTGCATAACACGCTGCACTGCGCATGCCTGTTTCCTGCCGGCTTGTGAACATGCAGATGCTGGGTCCTAGGGAAGCTCCATTTTTTATTTTTTGAGGAATCGCCACACTGTTTTACAAAGTGGCTGCACCAACTTGCATTCCCACTGACAGTGGAAGAGGGTTCCCCTTTCTCCACATCCTCTCCAACACACGTTGTTTCCTGTCTTGTTGGTTTTGGCCATTCTGACTGGTGTAGGGTGGTCTCTCAATGTGGTATTGATTTGAATCTCCCTGAGGGCTAGTGATGATGAACATTTTGTGGAGCATAAGGAATAACGTGGAGGACATTAGGAGAAGGGAAGGAAAAGTGAATTGGGGGAAATCGGAGGGGGAGACAAACCACGAGAGACTGTGGATTCTTGAGAAACAAACTGAGGGTTTTAGAGAGGAAGGGGGTGGGGGGAGGGGTGAGCCTGGTGGCGGGTATTAAGGGGGGTACGGATTGCATGGAGCACGGGGTGTGCTGCGTAAACAATGATTCATGGGACACTGAAAAAATAAAATTAAATTAAAAAATTTTAAAAACCACAATAAATAAATAAATAAATAAGAAAAAAGGAAGAAGGAAGAAGGAAAAAAAAAAAAAAGAAAGAAAATACAGATACAGAGTCAGTACCCTGGGGTTGGGCCAGACTCTGTCTTTCAGATAACCTCCCAGGGATGCCAGAGCTGCTGGCCGGAGGGCCACGCTTGGAGTAACAAAGGTGTATCATAGCCCCCCGTTTACAGCCTGCTTCCCCACACAGCCTTCATCCACCCTTCCAGAAATTCCCAGAGGAAGGCAAGAAAGGGTTCATTGCCCCTGTTTTACAGATAAGGAAACTGAGGCTCTGAGAGATTAGGAGAGTTTCACAAGGTCAAACTGCTAATAAATTGGGGAGGTGGGTTTGAACCCAAGTGTGTCTGAATTCCCCTGCACGGCTTCACAGAGTGGGGACAGGGAAGGCTGTCCTTGTCTGCTCTGTCCTGCTCGCCTCCTGCCCTCTCTCCATCAGGCCCAAGAGAGGGGTCAGCACATCCTGGGCCTCGGGGAGGCCTCCCACAAGCTGGGACCCTTTGCTGGTCCCTGCTTTCTGGGCCCTCGTTCCCTGGGGTCAGGGTAAGGGTGCTGGTGCCGGCCTGCCTGGACTGAGCCCATCTGCCCCTCACTGGCTGTGGCCAAGATCCCGGACGTTCTCTGGGCTTCCATTTCCTCAATAGTTAACTAAGAGTCACCAGTGAGCTGGGGAGGTTGGCAGGTTTGGGGTGAGGTTACCTGCGCTTCTAGAACACTGCACAGCATTGGGTAAACAGCAAGAGCAGGAGATTTCTAAGATGGTTTGCCTTCTCGCGGACATGTTTCTGATGACCCGGGGTAAGGCCGTGGACCAGAAGGCAGCCTGGGGCCAGGCCGAGGGCCTGGGGCTGGCAGAGAGGGCGGCGGGCGAGCCACCTCCCAGGTCTGTAGCTCAGGGGGCCGGGCTCCTGGCAGTTCCAGAAGATAGCAAAGAGCCGGCAGAACGTGAAGACGGTGCCATGGCCCAGGCCTCGCGTCTCGGCGGGTCTCTGGAGCGGTCCGCAGCCCACCGCCCAGTCAAGTGTCTGTAGCTTTCTGTCTCTGGCCTTGCCTTCACCTGTGGCCTCCATTCTGTCTGAGGGGAGGGCCCCCCCGGGAGAGAGGAGTCCGGCAGGGCTGGGATTTCTCTCATCTGTGGCCAGGTGACTAGAATTTCTGCCCCAATGTTTATTCCAATTATTATAATTTTTTTTATCCATTTTAAAATAATAACAGAGCACAAAGGTTTTTTTTTTTTTTTTTTTTCCTAAAAAGGAAAACCAAAATCAAACAAGTAACCCCTCTCCTCGCCAAAATACTCTTTAAAACCAATCCTTGGCCTTTTATCACATTTTTTAAAAAGGCAACTCTATTCCTTTCGAAGTGTTTGTTCTTATGTGTCCTTGTCTTCTGAAAGTTTATACTTTGGGGAGGATTGCAACGGAAATTGAGAAGCTTCCTTGCTGCCAAACTAAATCAGGGCAGAACTGGGGTTTGGGTTTTTGGTGTTTTGTTTTTTGTTTTTTTTTTTTTTTTTTTTTTTTTTTTTTTTTTTTTGCTTTTTTTTGTTTTGTTTTGCCTTTTTTTTTTAAATCAGAAAATGCACAGACACAACCATTTTGCCTCCTAAGAGAGCAGAGAAGGGAGGTTCAGACTCCTACCTCCCCTCCGCCCAGCATCATCTCTGTTCAGGAGCCACTTGTTTAGTTTCCAGGCTGTAAGACAGGGATCAAGTGTCCCCAGTGAGGAGGAATAGACACAGTTTTTGAAAGCCTCCCACGTCCGGGGCACATGCTAGAGGTAGGCAGGCACATGCATTCACACACCTGACCTTAAGTGACCCAGAAGACAGGACCTTGATTCATCTTCCAGGACCGTCCTGTCTGCGCCCACTTAGAATCTGTGGCCTGGAACATGGACGAGCGGCCACGTGATTTTCCAGATGTAAAGGAAGACAGTACTAGAAGGTTCTTTCCCGATTGTCTAGCCCAACCCCTTGTTTCACAGATGATGTCTACAAAGAGGAAGTTTCTTGCTGCTCCAACAAGGTAGAACAGACAATCACTGACTGATAGAGGAATCGACCTAGCCATAAGCTCATTTCAGAGGGTTTTGATGAAGTGTTTTGATGAAAATGAAACAGAACCATGGGATAAAAACTGATGTAGGCTTCCTGGACAGTCAGGTTCACGGAGACAGGAAGTAGAACTGGGGTTACAAGGGGCAGGTCGGGGGAGGGGATGGACAGTTAGTGTTGGACGGGTGCAGGGGTTCATTTTGGGATGAAGCAAAAGTTGTGGAGGCAGATGACAGCAGCGATGGCCCCATAACAGTGTGACCGTACTGAAGGCCTTTGACATATCTTACGATATGTAAGATAGTTACAATGGTAAATCTTATGTTATATACATTTTAGCACAACTTAAAGAGGAAAAGAAAGATGAACAGTCCATTCCATGGAACATCCCACATTCCATTGTGGACTGTTGGTCAGGGAAGGTGCTTCAGAGGAGGGGACTGGGAACTGAGGCCGAAGGAAGAGGAGGATTCCACCACCAAAGACCTCCGGGAAGGGGGTCCTCCATGCTGGGCAAAATGTGGTGAAGCACGGGCTGGGGCTTGGCAGGCTCGGTGCATGACAGGGCGGTCATGGGGAAGGGGCGGAGGGAACCAGTGCTGGGAGGAGGTGGGGCTTTCTGGAGGCCTGTGCAGTGTCTGCTGAGTGTCAGCTCAGTGCCCGGCGCAGTGCTCAGCCTTTTTATGTGTGGTCCAGCTGTTCACCTACTCAACGTCCACGATGATTACATACTATCATCCCCATTGAACGGATGGAGACGTTGAGGCCCTGAGACGCTGTAGGGACTTACACTCCAGTCTGTCTCATTCTGAAGCCTGTCCTCTTGGGACCCACACTGTGAGCCTCTCCACGACCTCCAGGTGCATGAATCGGTTAAGCCCTGGTGAACAGCTGGATTCAGGGGCGGTCAGGCCGGTGGAGAGCGAAAACTCCACCTTGCCCTGCCTCCCGCCAGCTGTGTCAGCCCAGGCTCCACCGCTTACTCTCTTCCCCCACATGGGAATCGGACATAATAATAGGATAGACATTTCGTCTATAGATCTCTATATATATCCCTGGAAATATCTCCTCCTTGCAAAACGATGCTCTAAAAATAACAGGGCTTCTGGGAAAACTAGAGTTAGGGACAGGCGAAACCCAAACCTCGCCATTTTGAACCAGAGGACTGACAACAGCAATCACAATCCTGTTTAAAATGCTAGCAGAATTTTTAAAAAGACATACTGAATCCATCACAAAGAAAAGCTACAGAAACTCGTAGAAGAGTCACAGAGCTTGATGTGGGAGGGAGTTGGGGGGGCGGCTGTCGGCTGAGTTAGGGAGGGGAAAATTGCAACCGTCTCTTTGAGGACAGAGAAGGTGGCCAGTCTGGGGCCAGGGGAAGAATGTGGGCCGATGGGCATGGTGTATGGTTCTGCATTTCTTGCAGCTTGCCACCCTCCGCTGTGCTTGTGTGTGCTGCGTTCACCTGTTGTTTGATGGCAAAAGGCAGTGACGTGCTGGGGAAACCATAGATGAACCGATGTGGCTTGAACCACAGAAACACAAGCTGTAGCAGAGCGGGCTGAACCTAACTCCCAGGGCAGGGAAAAGAAAATGAAGTCATGTAGGCAAGGCGCGTGTCCCTGTGTCTATGTAGACAGAGCTCAGTAAATGTGCGCAATAATAAAAATAATAATAAATGTCACCTCTCCACAGACGCTCGTTAGTCCTTCAGGGGTATGGTGGGTGTCTGTCCAGGTCTGCTGGAGCTCTCTGTTCTCCACACGTGGGCAATCCAGAAGCTCCGTGGTGCAGAGTGTCTCATCTTGGACTTCGCACTACTGTCCCTAGCCCAACCAGAGGATCCACTGTCGAATGACCAGTAAACTGAGGTCAACTTCGAAGGGTTTTCAGATTTTTAAAAAAATTTTTCTGCCTTTTCCCCCAGGCCAAGAGTTCACCACAACGAGTCAGAAGAGCTTCGAGCAAACAGGTTTCCAAAACACGCTCTCTGGAATGTATGGGCCCGTGGTGTTCCCAGGCTCAGGAGCCGATCTGACGGGGGCTCATCTCTTCTGTCTTCTGGCGTGCGACCGTGATCCCTGCTGTGACGGCTTCATCCTTGCTCAGATTCAAGGAGGTAATCAATGTGACCGTGAGGACCGGAGCCTTCCAGTCCCAGGACCGTGGCCTGACAAAGGAGCAAGCAGGGGTGCCGAAGCCGGGATATACCATGTGGGGATGGCGTGGGGCGGTGCAGGCGCCAGGTGATGCTTTAGCTTATGCGGTCCTGCAGGTGGAGTTCATTCTAACAACAACTGGGAAGCTTTAAGTGAAGGCTTAAGTGAAGGTTTAAGGGAAGGCATGCCATGCTCAGATGTGAATTTTGAAGCTTTGGTTTGAGTGTGCAGAAGGTAGTAGCTGGGGGGTTGGAACAGAGATGGGGCTCAGTTAGGAGCGACCCCGACAGTGCAGCTGAAAGGTGGGTAGCATGGGCTGGGATGATAGCGGTGGAGGTGGAGGAAAAGGGTCAGGTTGAAGGTATCCTCAGCAGGCAAAATCGGAGGACCGAAGAAGGGGAAGGCGTCAAAGACCATTCTTGGCGATCCAGATTGTTCGCCTGGTTGGATGGCTTGTTTGTGTGGCGAATAATGGAGGATACCACCTCCTCCTCCCCCTGGGAGAGGGGGACATGAGGGCACGAGCCCATTTGCAGTGTGCCAAGTTCACAGAGCCCTTAAGACATTCACAAGATGTGGACTAAGCTTTTGGGTACAAAGGTCTGGAGCTCAGAGGGGGAGTCCAGGTGGGAGATAGAGATGCATGAGTTCCCAGCACTGAGGTGGTATCAGAGCTGTGGGTCTGGATGGGATTTCCTAGGAAGAGGGTACACGGTGAGAAGGTAGGGGAGGGGCGTGATCCGTAGTGAACACCTACATAACGGGGAGGATCTTCAAAGAAGATGGGGAGTTAGAGCCCAGACCTCTGGGAGGAGCCCCAGGAGGCTGTGCATCATGGAAACCGTGGTAGCGAGGGTCAGAAGATGAAGGGAAGTTGTCCACAGGCTTGAATGCTGCTGGGAGTTCAAGCATCGTGTTTGTAGAAAATGCTGAGGTTAGCCCACAGCTGTCTGTGGGGCTGGATGAGAGCATGTTGTTGGAGGGGTAGGGCAGCAGTCTGGGACTGAGTTGAATTCTAAAATCCCTTTTAGATTTAATGCTCTGTGATTATATGATGTGCATTCATGGTAGTGTTTAGATAAGCAGAAGTATACATATAGAGAGAAAGATATTATACATGCACACATGTACACACGCACAATGATATAAACACAGGTATGTATGTGAAACGCTGCAGTTAAAATCTGCAATGCCGCCTGCCCTCTCGCTGAAGACACGGTAATTCCTCCAAATGCTCTTATTACTCACCAAACCATATGGTTTTTCAACTTGGAAGGTTGTTTTCTTTAGAATCGTATATGGGAGAATTAGTTTGTTCCACGGAACAGTAAGCCCACCAAATCCTTTTTTCCATGACATTTCTGGCTCGCACCTCGCTTGCTTTTCCCTCCAAGTGGCACCTGTGACCCGTGAATTATGTGGAGCTGAGTGACCACCTCACCACGCCACAGGTTAAGCCCTCTTAGAGATGCACATAAAACACCAGACAGATGTTTTCCCCAGGCTTGTCCGATGGGCAGATCTGGAGCTTTGAATCATAAAGCTTTAGCCGGATCTGTCGATGACTGGGAACAGACTCCCGCTCCGTCCTTTTACTGTCATCTGGAAAGTCATTTAACCTTCTGGTAGATTCCCCCTTCCCCTCCCTGCTTCTGCCTCCTCCAACCTTCAACTCCTAAGTGGCTTTGCTTCCACTGATTATTAAAGACAATTCACGAGACCTCGGTACCTACATTTCAGTGGGTTCTGAGGGACTCGTGTGGCCCCGCACTGCCCAGGAGTGTAACGGAAGCCAGCAGGACGGATCCGAATTATTTTGAATCTCTAGCTGGCACTCATCTCTCAGACACACGGAGTTCTCGTTGACACTTTAGCACGAAAGAACAAAGCTACGTGGATTTCTCTTCCAAGGTCTGAGAGCAGAAGGAAAAAAATACACCCGCCTCTTGTTTAATTCCATGACTCTGTTTCCTGGCTTGGGAGAGGGCAGCCACAGGGCTCAGACTTCCTCTGGGCTCTCAGTGGGCTCTTAGGCTCCCCTGCTACCCGGGGTGCTGAGAGGAGGCTCAGTCTGGAGGCCCCCCCTGAGACCCTTGCTGGCCATCTGGCCATTCCTCCAGTTCTCAGCTGGAAAAACCTTTCTTTTCTGTGCCTCTGTTTCCTCATCTCTGAAACGAATGGTCTGACCAGGTCAGGGAGTCTAGAGCTGAGTGTGCAGCAGAGTCATCTGTGATGCTGTTGACAAATCCTGATTCCCGAATGTCACCACCACCTACCCCTACAACCTACTAAGTCAGAAAGTCTGGTTGCTGCTGAGGAACGAGCATCGTCAGAGCTCTCCCTGTGTTGTTGTTAGAACCAGTCGGAGCCCCGGGTTTGAGAACCAGCAGTCAGAGGACCTGTAAGGGGATTGTTTACACAGAGATGCTGCTGTTGGTTTCTTATCACCTGTGGGTTAAGTGGCCAATGGCGGGAGAAGGACAAAAGATCAGATTCATAAACTAGACATCTGAGTCATCGACTTTGGGGAAATTCTGGTGAGAGATGAGGTTGAAACTCTATCCGGATCTGGGCCTAAATTAGGATAAGGAAGGGAATGGGGTTATGAGGTGGCAGATTTCCTATTTTTTTTTTTTTCCAGGCGATTCTGAACGACCACACTAGCTATAATGGGATTATTTATTGAAATGACATAGAGATTATTTAATTTTTAGATCTCAGTAAATTTGGGCAATTAACTTATATGAGACTCGGTTTCCTCACCAGTAAAACAGAAATAATAATGTCAGTAAGAATTAAGGGGATTAACATTTAAAGTGTTTACCAGCATAGTGACTGCAAAGCACAGACATCCGAAATCTTTGAGTGACCTGCCTTATCTCACTAAAACTGATGTTGGACGCACTCAGTACGGGGTAAATCTTCCTGGTACTAAATGAAGTCGTAACTTCAGGGAAACATTTTAAAAATTAGGATATGTATTCAAAATTAGCATACGTAGGAGTGCCTGTTTGGTTCAGTCGGTTAAACGACCAACTCCTGGTTTTGGCTCAGGTCATGAATTCAGGGTCATGAGATCGAACCCCACAACAGGCTCTGTGCTGAGTGGGAGTCTGCAGGAGATTCTCTCCCTCCCCCTCAGCCCCTCTTCCATGAGTGTGCACCCTCTCTCTATCTCAAATAAATAAATCTTTTTTAAAAAATCAGGCTTTACAAAAAATTGATCCAATAAAAAATTAAACAGAGTAGTCTAGTGCATCCCCTGGTTATAGAATTCTCTCTGCACATCCCAGAGGGCCTCTGCTTGAATGCACCCAGAGACAAGGAACTCACTTCCTCATAGGGAAGCTTGTGTCATTGGTACAGAGCTCCTGGTTTTTCATAGTTCTTTATTTAGAATCTGAGTACTCCTTTCTGAGTCCCTTCAAAGTTGCCATGTGTGCGTGCGTGTGTGTGTGTGTGCATGTGTGTGTGTGTGTGTGTTGTAGAGAGAGAGGTTGAGAGAAGGCAGAGAGACTGAAGCTGCTATTTATTTGCTTAAAGTCTCAAAAAGATCACTCGGTGGGGTAGAGGGCAGAGAATGAAGACAGAGGTCTCTAGCACTAAGACTCCCAGTGGTATTGAAGACGTCACTGCTGCTGACCCATGAAGAAGGGCTCTACTGGAGGGGGAAGGCTTCAGCAGGACAGGCATGGGGGTGGGCCTCCCTTTGGGACTATCAGAGAAGAGGAACCCGACTGAACACCAGCCTCCTGAGCTCCAGTGTCGGTCCGAGTGTCCTCCCGAGGCATCGTTACCCGTCCCCATCCTCCAAGCCTCTCCGGGCACAGACATGCGTCCCTAAAAGGGCCCTCCTTGTTCTTCATCACATCAACCTCTCCTCTCTCTCCTGACTCTGCAGGTCCCATCATCTGTGGGTTGCTGAGCTCCCCTGATGTCCTACTTTGCAATGTCAAGGACTGGAGGGACCCCGCTGAAGCCCAGGCTAATGCCACGTGTCCTGGTGTGACATATGACCAGGGGGGGCGCCAGGGAACGTTGCATCTGGGAGGCCTGGAGTTCCAGAGTAAGTCCCTGCCTTCTGCCTTACTTCTTTCAAAATGTATGCTTTGCATCTCACCAGCAAGTTCTGCCATTCCTCTCCGAGGAGCCTCCTCGTACCCTGAGAAAGTAATATTTCTGAAAAGAAATTGCAGAAAGACACTGCTTAAAACCTGAACAGAGCATCTCAGCAGCTCTCCCAAGGCTGTAGGCTGGCTGGAGGGAGGCCGGCGCAGCTGGGCAGCCACACTGCTGCAGAAGGTACAGCTGCATTGCCCCTAATTATAGGCGTGCACGGGGCTGTGTGCCCTGCCACCCGCACTCCGTTGACAGAAATAGCTATTCAGCTTGCTCAGCTCTCCTTTCTTTCAGAAGCTCTTCCAACATTTTCCACAAACTTATAAGCATGAGATCTAGACGTTACCCCGAAATCACCTGCCCACCCCCTCATTTTACAGGGCTGGGCATTAGCGCCTGAGATCCCACGGTGGCCAGGCGGATCACCTCTCTGCCTCCCCCAGCCCTGTCGCCTCAGCTGGCGTCCATCAGAGAAGAACCCTAAGCTGAGGACTGACCATACCAGCAAACTCTGTGGTCGGGGCCAGGGAGTTCGGCGTCCCCAGAAGCTCATTAGAAATATGGATGCTCGGGTCCCACTCGAGACCCTCAGGGTAGCCCCAGGAATCTGTTCTAACCAGCTCTCTGGAGAATGCCATGTCCGCTGAGTTTGGGAAGTTTGAGAAGCCCTGACTAGGTGACCTGGAAGTTTCCTTCCAACCCGAAAAGTCGGAGTTTGGTGAGAACCCAGCCCAGAGGCTCACTGACCCCAGGTTCCTCTGTGAGGCCGGCTGAAGCCTGGTTCCATCTTGCCTCCTCTCTGGTTTATTTGCCGGCACATGGTTCCAACCCACCCTCTGCGTTGGGAGGGGTGAAGGCAGTGCAGGTGTCAGCCAGATAGGGCAGGGGAGACCAAGCGGGGGGCAGTCAAAGAGCCCTTGGAGGCTTCCTGTCTCTAGATGTTCGTCCTTCAAAATGGGCAGCCACTATTTCCTGCCTCCAGGAGAAATCTGTAAGACCTACTTCTCAGTGTAAGGCAGCTCTTGGGGTTCTAATGGCAGAGAGCTCAACATCTCCTCCTCCACGGGCCTCCCTGACTACCCTGACGAGTTCAATGTTTCCCCCACCATAGAGCTGCTGTGTTCTGTGTTCTGTGAATGGCTCCGATAGACTATGCGTTGGGCAGTGTGGCGGGCAGGGACCTGAAAGGGTGCCTCAGCCTGTCTACTCTTCGCACTTGCCAGCTGGGAGTGTGCCCGTGCTGTTGAATCCCAGTTTTGGACACCAGTTGTGTGACCTGGAGCAGGTCAGGAGATATCTTCAGGCCTCATTGCTTGTCTACAGAATGGGGTAGCGAGAGGACCCATCTCCCAGGGCTGTGCTGAGGTGGGCGGAGAGAGTGGCGATTATCTTAGACGTGTCTTTCCTATGCTTGCCATGAGCCGGCCCTGCTCTCAGGCTCTGGTCACGGCTCACTCATGCCCCAACCCAGTGCTTGGAGAGAGGCACTGCTTGCCATTCTCCCCACTCTACAGCTGAAGAAACTGAGGCACACTGAAAAGTCTTATTAAGGACCGAGTGCTTCCAAGGAGAAGGACTGGGACCCGAAACCAGGCAATATGGCTCCCAAGCTGACGTTCTAACCCACTCCTCTCTGTAGGTGCTTACAGATAATAGGCTGCCACATAGTATTAATGTTAGATAATACTATTATCATCATTTTTTTAACTTTGTCATAGTCTTTGGTTGTTTTTATGAAGTGGACCCATGTCTAATGAATTTCTAGTTTCCCACCATCCAGCATGAAACCTGACATAGAGAATATACAATATCTGTGGAATAAATATTTACCAAAGCCTAAAAAAAAAATCTTGCCTAATTAAGTGGAATTCCATGAGACTTAACTTTTTTTGGGGGGGGGGGTTAATAAAATCAAGTTGCTTATTGATGTGGTAGATAGCAAGCATATGGTATCTATTATTCTGAGAGGTAGACCAGGGTGAAAACAAGTGTTTGCAGAAAGACGTATGATATCTTCATGGGCAATAAATCCAGAATGAATTGCTTCACATGGAGCATGTGCTTGGTATGTGCCCAAAAATAAAGAATGTGTCCTTGTCTGGCCTCCCTGAGAAGGAGTGATTATCAAATGACTTTTGAGGTTTTGGGTTTTTTCCCCGATGTGTATATTTTCGGGTGTGGACAAAGCTTTAAGAAGGGTACTCTTTGGTGGGGATTTCAGGCACCTTGAATTTATATCCATGATGTTCCAAATTGGGGGTCACCTCATACACAAACGGACCATGAGGCCCTCTCCAACTGAGAAGAATAGGGCACAGATGTTCTCTGCCGCAGTAATAGGTTACTCTTCAAGTACAGTGCGTCCCTGGGAAAAGAAAAAAAACATGGTTTAAATTCTTACTAAAATGTGAGTAACTGATAGATAGACCTCCTTTTCTGACAATACATATTGATAGAGGGAAAGAGGAGTGAGGATTCCATGGAGCCAGACAGCGGCAGGGGGCCACAGAATGGATCGAAAGCACATGGGAAGGATGTAAGGACCACAGCGATGAACTCTCTCTGTTACGGCCTCTGCCTTCCCATTTAGTCCTTGGTTAGATGTTCATTAAAACACAGACTTTGGAATCAGACCCCAGAATTCAAATCCCAGTGTGAATGCTTACTCCTTGTATGGCTTTTCTGGGCCTTGGCCTTCCCCGTTATAAAATGAAGATAATCATGACTTTGGATTCTTGGGAGGTTGGAAGGATTGAAGGAGGAACGTGTGGTGAAGCTTTGGGAGTGGTGCCCGGAGCAAAGGGGGCGCTCCATAGATAGTAGAGATTATGGGGCAACGGCCTGCATCAAAAATCCTGGCGATGATTTCTGCATTTCTCCTCCAGCTCTGTGGCCCTGCTCAAAGCACTTCACCTCTCTGAGCCTCAGGGTCTGCATCCGTAAAATGGGGGCACACTTCTTTGCATATTAAAGAATGAAGGGCTAACATGCTCTATGGGCTGTAGTTTAAGGCACGGTTTCTGAACCTCAAGTCCTCGCTGCCCTGATGGCACACCTCACAGAGGCACCCTGTAGGACTTCCGGTCTGGACATCTGCTCTCATTAATCAGCTCACCAGCCCTCTGAGAGTCTGGTCCAACAGGTGGTCTGGTTAAATTAGCATTTACGTACAAAGTGTAAGTGAATCGATTGCCATTTGTAGGAATTGGCAACCCAACAGAATCCACTAAATTAAAACAGGAAGCACATCAGTATCTGTGTTGCATTTTACAAAGCACTTTCACCCCATCGACTCACTGATCCTTTTGATGCTTGAGTGAGGCCGCTGGTTTCATCACTCAGGAGAGTGCAGTTCTGAGCTGTGACGGGTCATACTTACAGAAACTGCCTTTGCATGAAGTGCCGTGGCTGGAACCTAAACCTCAGGCTTTGGGGAACAGGGCTGTCCGTGGAAGCTCTCCCCCGCCCCACCCCATGGTGCCACGTGCTTGTATAGTTTGTGTTGTCCCAGCAAATTAAGGAGTCCAGTAGTGGACGTCCCTCTGGGGTTGCTCCGCTCCAGACATCGGGTCGTTAATGTCAGGAATCCACACGTTCTCCTTCCAGGATGTTCAAGGACTGTGGGGAGAAGGGGACAAAAGGCCCCGGGAAAACAGGAGGGTCAGGGGTGGGCGGCAGAGGTGACCTGTGTGGGCATGAACAGCCACAGAAGAGGGAGTTGTTGGGCTCACTTGTCTGTCACTCGTCCTGAGAGCTTGCTGAGTGTAGGCGCCAGGCCAAGAACTGGGGCACACACAGGGAGGAGTGGCCTCTGTGTTGGAAGGAGCATGAAGGTTAGTTGGGGTGACAGGAAGATTACTGACGTGCAGTGGTGCCGTTTGTCCGTCTCAGAGGACTGACAAAAGTCCAGAGAACTCAGAATTCCCTTTTAGTTCATTTTTCCTTGTTTGTTTACGCAACCAAATATCAGTTCACGACAAACAAACCCACAAACAAATAACCCTGCAAAGCCCCTGGGAGCCATTTTATCCCATAAGAAGGCCCAGTGCTTTTCCTGGTTGTGAGATTTCTCTTCCCTTTTGTCAGATTTCTGTTTAAACATTACTCTCAAGAGAAGAATCCACCCCGAGTCTGTGTCTCCCAAATTGCCCGTGGGCATCTCTGGATGTTTCAACTGTTTGAGACTGTCTAAGGGGAAAGGCTTAGAGAGCTCTGGAACTGCTTATGTCTTCTTTCTCACAATGTCTTGAAGTGCAAATGAATGAAAACTAGGCAGATTAAATGTCCCTTACTACCCACAGGGACTTATCATTTGACAGGAAAAACAAGCCTTGGCAGAACACTCCTGGGTTTATTCTGAATCCCAAAGGCTTCATGCTTTGGGCAGTGCTGAGGCTCTGCTCATGGCTGGTGTCCTCTTCATAGGAGTCTGTTTTGTATCAGTGCTTGCCACTGTCTCGGGGTGTTGGGAGGTAGGTGGAGAAACATACAATGCCTCTGGGATGCTCACTGTCTCCACGTGAATTCAGAGAAGACGTCTGGTGTGCACATACACATAGGATGATTCTATTATAGTTTTTTACAATAGCAGTCATGTGCTTTGCACTAAGCAGAGCCTGAGACAAGGATTCAGGAAAGCAGTTAATTTAGGAAGGGCAGGGAATAGAAGGTAGACTCCGAAACCTGGGCTTTCTAGTTTGGGATGCTGCCCACTGCCAGGCTGTAGATTTAAATTAACTGCCCAGACACAGCACATGAACTTGGCAGAAGTGTCCTGAAGTAAATTAAGTGCTCACCAACCTCCAGGAATCAGGTTCCGTGCCAAACCCCAAAACTTCTAAATGTGTATGTGTTTGTGTTGCCTTGATTATGGAGAGAGAGGTGATGAGTCAGAGCATGGAGACCTGTTTGTGTCACAGGGATATTCTAACTCAGCTGTCATGGAAAGAATGGAACAAATGTCTGGATAGTCAAAACTGCTTTACCTTAAAATATTGCTTAGTGGGGAAGAGGTGGAGTTATGTTTGCTTCGGTCCCATGCGCTTCCTCACAACCAACAATATTGAGTCGGGGAAGTTTTGGGGAATGGAGGGAAGCATTGGACGTCTGCATTAGGAAAGCTAATTTAGTGGGCAGCCTTCCTGTGCTTAGGAAGATGATGCTCTGTGTTTGCTTGGTGGGCTCTGAATATCATTGATTACTCTGTTTTCCTCATTCATTCCTCCTTGTAGACATTAATGTGCTGAACACCAGTTCTGCAGCAGGCCTTATGCCAGATGTGTGCGACACAAAGAACACTAAGACCCTGTTCCTGATGTCCGAAAGCTCTAGTATGTTCAGTGGACAGTTACAGTAAAGTGTAAAATTAAAGATAGAGATGCTTGTTGAGTGTTCTGCAAATCTAGAGGAAGGGCATATAACCCAGCCAGGGGGTTTGTGGGGGCCTTCTAGAAGGAGGTAGCATTAGCCCTGATTCTTAAAGAACGAGTAGAGGTTCACCAGGTGGAAGGGGGTGAGGGCTCTCGAGGGCAGTGATACAGAAGGCTGGAAGCATGCATTAGGTGGAACTAGGAAGACAGGCCCCTTGGGGATGGCACGTGGCTGCTCACACTGCCAAGAACCAGGTCCCAGGGAAGTGATTCTGAAACCTACGGTAGCTATAGCAAGACTGGAGGTAGGATTGCCTTTGGGGAAGGATTCCTTGGAGCTATATGACTGGGGGGTAGTGGGAGAGAGTCAAGGGGACCGGTCAAAGTCCCTGATGAGGCCTGAGCCAAGAGGGAGGGTCCTGCTGTGGGGGAGGATTGAAGACCAGTTTGGGAAACAGCCTGGGTGGAGGTGGAGTTTGATGCAGGCAAGGAGGCTGGGTCTGAGAGAGTGACCAGGAAGGGGTGGGTACCCTTGACTGACTTGGAAAGTAGGAGGAGGTGAGTGTGGTGGGGGATGGGGAAGACAAGAGAGAGGGTGATGCCATGCCCTTCACCCTGTGGCCTCTATGCCTGCCTGTGGAGACCTGGCAATCAGTTCAGTAGTCAAAATACCAAGGCTGTTTTCACTTTGTGGTGATTTACCCGCATCTACATGTCAGTCTGTAGATGTCAGGTGGCTTTCTGGATCTACCGAGTGCTCAGCTTTTTGTGTCCTGGATGTAACTGAATTCCACTAGTTTGAATGGTGTTGAAATGAGCCAAAACCAAGGACGGGGTTAAGACTCACCATATTTTCCTGGCTAGAATGCACGGGGCTCTACTGCCTTGATATGGACAAAAAGGAGGAAAGAAATCCTATTCTCACCACAGTTCAGTGCATTCTGGCCTCAAAATACAGCGTGAGACCTGTCCACCTGTGTGGAATACCTGTTCTTCTCTGGGTGATGGAGGGCTCCTTCAATTGTCCTTGCCACTCCCTGAAAAGCAGGACACATCTACCACACCACATCAAGATGTTCTGGGCAACGTGAGAGGTTCACCCACTCATCCAAGTCAGAAATGGGGACTGCTGAGTGGTAAAGAAATGCTTGAGGGATTAGTGCTCTTGAGAAGGAGCAATGATGGGGATGTGGACTAATATTACTGAGGGTCCATGATCTAAATGCTCAGGTGTATCCCATGGTAAATTACTTTGTAAAGGGTTCCTCAGTTTCAGTCTTAGATTTGAGAGCAATAATGCACTTAAGATTGATAAGAATAAGATAATAAGAATAAGAATAAGAAGAATAAGAATTAAGATGTTGTTGTTTCTCCTACTTTTATAGAATAAATAAGAATCCTAATGCATGGATGAGCTACACTATTTGGAAAATTTTACCTTATTTATGTATTTTGTGTACATCTATATTACCAAAAGGATAAATCTCTCTCGATATATACATACACACACATATACGTATGTATACATATATATACATGTATATATGTATATGTATATATATGTATATATGTGTGTGTATGTGTATATATGTGTGTGTGTGTGTATGTGTGTGTGTATGTGTGTGGGTATATGTGTGTGTGTGTATATGTGTGTGTGTGTATGTGTGTGTGTATGTGTGTATGTGTATATGTGTGTGTGTGTATATATATGTGTGTGTGTGTGTATATATATATCCTCCCATCCTTTTGAAGAGTCAGTATACCATATAGATTTGGGTGTAAAAAGTTTTAAGAAACAAATTCTCTAATGTCCCTTGGGGTCAGGTCCCAAGTCCCCTTGCCTGCCCTTTGTCATGGACAAATGTGACCAGGAAGGGTAGCTGAAGCACAGCAGACTGCTCCATGTTCATGTTGGAAGAGTGTACTATGGGCTCCTCTGTTGTGTGTTGAATGAGTTTCAAAGTTTCAAAGATCCAAGTCTAGATTTCCCAGACATCATAGGTTTTAATTTCCCCAGATTTTTATAAGAGGCATCCACCCTCTGAGGAGGACGAGGAGAGAATTATGAGTGGGTCTTTTAAGGAAATGTGTAATCCCAATATTGGGCAGTGTGAGATGTTCTGGAATTGCTGCTTATTCCCATTTTAGAAGCAAAACCAAATGGAAGTGTAGCTCAATATTTTGGGCTCACTTCCCTGACCTAGAGCACGTCGCACCATTCTTGGTATGGAAGGGCTCATGACTTGAATGGCTGAGTTTTCCAAATCATTCACTGTTTAATTAAACCTCTTTAAACCTCCTTAAATACCCCTCTAAACACAAGAGCCTTTATAGGTGTTTGCTATTTTGGATGGACAGAATTCTAAAATATGTTATCCTCTCTTCAGTCTGGTGATTAAGAGCAGGGGGTGTGGAGCCAAGCAGGTGGGATTTGAACTCTGACATTGGCCTCTGGATTTCGATCTGCACCTGGAAATCAGGGACAAAAATGCCTACCTGTGAGGTTTAAATAAGCCAGTATCTGGAAGGTGCTCATCATAGTGTTGGGCCAATGGTGAAGAGTTAATAATAATTGACTATAATAATACATGGTTCTTAATGATACTAACATGATGTGATTAACTTCTTGAGGTCTCAGGTTGTGAACCATGTGTTTCCTGCCATGCGTGGAGTTTTTTTTTCCTCCAGAACCTCTTCTTTCTTCTGAGCTCTCTTCCCAGGCTTTCATAGCGCAGGGGATAGAAAAATCTTACGTCTGAGCAGAGGCAAGAGAGGCAAACTTGACCATCAAGGAATGGTGTGGCAAAGCCATTCGCAGCTAGATGATTCCAGAAGAATGTAGTTTGGCAGAAAGAAAACTGAATAACGTTAGTAATGAATCTAATAATGGAACCTACCCATCATAGGGTGCTTATCAAATGCTGAGGGCTCCAGAAGATGGTTCCCAGGATTCCCACTCTCACTATTACTGTCCCCATTTGCCTGCATTGCAAGAGTCTCAGGGGGCTTACATGACATGGACAGTTAAGACAGCACCCGAGTCTCTAGGGGCTTGGTTCTCTTTTGGCCAGTCCCCAGTTTCTTCAGTGACTCTCAGTTTCCCACCCCCTACCCACGATAATCTCTTTGGTGCCTGACCTGGGCCTGACCAGCTCTGGTCTTGTACCAGGTATCTGGAAGACTATTCCATCATGTGTTGTTTTGGGGGCATACAACGTGGTAGGTAGGAGGGTCCTGTGTGGGGGAGAGGAGGGTCAGCGTGGCCGTGGTGGGTCCCCTGTGAGAACAGGCACTCTCAAGCTCATAGAAATAAATATCTCTCTTGGCAGTTCCAGCCTCCGTGGAAGGACCTCCAGACACCATTACCAGCTTCCAGCAGGTTTATCTCTGGAAAGGTGAGTGGTGGGGCAGAGAGGGTGAACAGGACACAGATTACACCAGACTGGCCTCACCTCTCGTTCATGGGGCACTCTGCTCCCCAGAGAGGAAACTGTAGAGATTTGTTTTCCAAATGAGTGCTCTTTGTGGCATAGAAGGACCTGACTCTCATCAGATAAGATACCAAACCCTCGAAGAAATGTGTAAAGGGTAGAAGCCCCAGCAAAGATGGGGGAAGGAAGCATGGCTTCCTGTGAGATCAAGTTCACTGACCCCGAGCTCTTGTTCCTGGAAAGGAGATTTGAGGCTGCTTTGGCCAAGGATGCATTTTTCCAGGGGACTCAGCCACAGATGCCATTCCCCCATGAGGTCACGGCGAGGGGGCATGTCCCCCTGTGCTGATGTCATGACCCCTGCTGAGAGGTAGTGCCCCTGTGGGTGTGTGGAGCAGGTTGGGGCTCCAGATAAAACCAGGGTCTGGCAACTTCTTTCTGCTCTGTTTGTTCTCCTCTGAATTTTCTGAGCATCGCCCAAGTGCCTACTCAGTGCCAGGACCGTGCAAGGCATTTGGGATGAGTCTGAGTGGGACGGGTTGAGAGAGATGGGTGAGGCACAGCCTTCACCTCGGGAGTTCCAGCCGCGGGAAGCAGCGGGGGTAGCCGACCTGTACACACTGTGGCTGTGGGGCTAGTGGGGGGAGGGGGACTGATGCCACCCCATGTCACTCTCCTCCTCTTCCCGGAATCCCTCCTCACTCTTGTGGGGTCTGCTTAGAGACAGGACAGTGCCCTGGGGTGGAGTCACCGGGTGTGATTTCTGGTTGTATTACGCACTGCCTTGTGGCCTCATGCACATCCGTTACACCCTCGCAGCCCTGTCCCCTCATGGGCACCATGGCAATAAGAATGCTGGGCACACAGAGCTGCATGAGCCGGGGCAAGTGGCCCAGTGCCTATTGCAGCCCAGCCGCTGCCGCACACTGGTGGTGGTGAGGATGGATGGAGAGCACGAGGAAAAGGGAGGAAGAAAGGGGTACCTGGGGGCCTCAGTGGGTTAAGCATCTGCCTTCGGCTCAGGTCATGATCTCAGGGTCCTGGGATTGAGTCCCGCATCAGGCTCCCTGCTCAGAGGGGCGTCAGCTTCTCCCTCTCCCACTCCCCCTACTTGTGATCCCTCCCTCTCTCTCTGTGTGTCTTTTTCTGTCAAATAAATAAAATCTTAAAAAAAAAAAAACAAAAAAAGGAGGAAGAGCGGGAGGGACGGGAGGATGCCCACTAGAGTCTCATTTTAAAGTTTAAAGATTTAATGAGATTATACACGTTGTTTCTCATTAGCCGTCCTTATAAGGTAGCTGCAAAAGGGGACGGTATTTTATTCATTTCGCAGACAAGAACAACCAGGCGCGGAAAAGTTCAGTGGAATGCCCTCCAGGCTTCCCAGGGCTGGGAGCCTGACTCTGGCTCCAGGTTCAGAGCTTCCTAGTTATCAGAAATGTCTGACAAATAAGCTGCAAGCTGGTGAGGGGTTACGGACTTGCTTCTCCCGAGGAGATTTGCCAGCCTGAGCAAGAGCACCCAAAGGCGTGCCTGATGCCCTGTTCTCCCCAGGGGCCCACTCTGCTTTCAAGGAAGACACGTTCCCAACTTGGAGATTTTATTTAATTTTCTCAAATTCTGATTCATCTACTTTCCCCCTGAATACTCTGGGCTGAGTTCCTTCATCTCTGCGCATCTCTGTTTTCTCAGGAGTAAGTGACAATCTTAGCCCTCATCCTCGCAGGGCATTGTAAAGACCAAGATTTATGAGCACATCTCACTAGCTTTGCAATGAGTCACTTCAATATCGAGGACAGTAATGATTCTCTTAATGAGAAGGTGGCTGATGTGCCCTCAAAGGCCAAGATGTACAAGTTTCTGCCCTGGATTTGTTCTAGATCCTGTCTCGGGCACCTGGCTGTGGACTGTGAGACTTTCCCAGTTTGCCATTTCATTGACAAGAGGAATACCTCCCTTTTCTCACCCCAACATAAAACAACAATCTTTTTTTTTCCCTCCTAGATTCTGACATGGGGTCTCGATCTGAGTCTCTGGGATGTGGAAGAAACACGGAGCCAAGGCCAGTGTCTCCAACAGACACAGGTACCCACCGCAAAGCCTTTTTCTACCCAGGGGTGCCCGGCTGTGGAGATAAGATGGTGATGCCCCACGTCTGGTCCATGCTTGGACCCGTTAGCATCCCTGCCCCCCGCGGCCAGGGACCACCCTCTCAGCTAATCACGTCACTCAACACAGACGGCTCCTCAGAGGGGCACGGACAGTACAGCAGAACCATTGCAGAGTCATCACTGCTCCGGGAAAAGAAAATGACCAGAACAGCAAAACCCAGCAAAAGTGACTAAACAGCCAGCTTCAGCTGACTGTGGTCAGTGACGTCAGTGATGTCAGTGATGGAACGTACCGATTCCGGCACCGTTCCGTGAGGGAGATTTCCAGAGCGTCCTTGAGAAAGGGTCCTTTTACTCAGTGGAAGATACAGATCCATACGTTAGTAGGGACAGAGTGTATGTGCTGAGATGCTTTATCCCTAGCGTCTCGAGTTGTTATTTCTTAGGGGGAGATAAAACTCAGAGGGGGAGCAGGGCAGCGGGGGGAGGGGGAGAGGAAGGAGGAGGAGGAGGAAGAAGGGGGAAGGGAAGAGGAGACTCGGGGAGGCAAGGGAAGGGTCGACAAGGGAACAGAACAGAACAGCGTGGAAGGGGAGGGAACAGAAGGGGATAGAACAGAAGGGAAGGGGCCACGGGGAAGGGGAGGGAACAGAAGAGAAGGGAGGGGAATAGACAGGGGAGGGGAGAGGGGAGGCAGGTCAATCTGCCTGCCCAGGGGGACAGCATCGCACTGTGGGAGGAACCCCGCACTGCAAAGCAGATAGATTAGGGCTTGAGCCACTTTATTTGCCACTTACGTTAACTGCATGGCCGTGAGTACTTTGCTCACCTTCTAAGAGCCTTGATTCATGTGTAGAAGGCACCTCGATTTCCACTAATCCCACTATAGCACATCTGGGTGAAACACCTGGCACGTTGCCTTTGGCAGTTACCAGATGCCATCCAAGTCACAGGTTCTTCTGCTTTCTGGGGCTTCTGTCCAGCTCGAATGAGAGAAGGTGCAAAGCCTACCCCAAATGGGGCATATTCCGTAGTAGTCTGGCTGTTGTGAGTTCATTCTGCATTTGTAGAGTTGCAGGAACCAAGGGCTATGCCCTGGTTTAGACTACAGGTTCTCAGGCCAGAAGAGTAGGCTTTAAACCCCAGCTCTGCCTCTGTCTGCCTGTGCAACCCTGAGTCACCTTCCCCAGCCTCAGTTTCTTCCTCAGTAATTGAGAGAGAGAGAGAGAGCAGTCCCCATGAGCCAGAGCAGTTGTGGGAATTAGAATAAGTAATGCTGAAAATTACAGGGGCACAGAGAAGGTGCTCAAAAATTGGTGGCTGTTATTACGTGGCAGTCATGGTATTGGTGATGCTGATCCTAGCACCGAGCCTGGCTCATAGCAAGCCTTCTGTCAAGTTCTGTCCCTAGTCCTCTCTCTTCCTGTATTGGGTGTCAGAGAGCAGGTCCCTGTTTGGCGTGGAGACTAGGGTCAGGGTACATACTCCTGTCCAGTGCTCTTCTCAGTGGTGTCTTTTGCACTTCGGGAGGTCTTCCGGTAGGAGCTTTAGTTTTGCCAGCAGGGTGGTGGGAGGTGTGGGTGGGCGTGCAGGAGGCTGCCCTGCCTTGCCCTCATAAGCAAGCATGTAGCTGGCTTTCCTCTGCACAATGACCTGGACCCTCGCCTTTCTGATCTTTGCCCGAGCAAGATGGCAGATTTGTTCTGCCTTGGGAACCTCTTGAACACGTGGTTGGCATTCCAGTTTATCTGTGGCCAGCCATTGTTTTCCTGGTGAGCAAGGGTGAGCTCAACACTCCCCGGGGAGGGGAGCGGAAGAGAGCAGGCTCCCCTTCTTGAGCTTCCTGGTGGCAGGCCTTGCATTTGGTGCTTCTTATGCATCGTCTTGCAAAAGTCAGGGCAACTCTGCTGTCTGGTGTCATTGTTCCCACTTCGCCAATGAGACACATAAGGCCTCAGATACCTCAGTATACCCTGGTTAAGCCAGTCTAGCACGAACTAAGCAGCACCAGGGTTCAAGCTGTGGCCAGCTGCCTCTGAAGCCTGTGTTCTTCTAGAACACCAGCCACTCCTTGGCACAGTGTGGGCTCCAGAGCTGAGTCCTGGTGACCCCCAGCTAGTGGAGCAGATGGGTTTTGGTTTGATTTGCAGAGCAGACTTTTTTTTTTTTTTTTCCAACTGAGCCAGTATTTTTAACTTAGGAGATTTTATATAAAAATTGAGATTTTAAGCTTCTCTAGAGAAAAACAGGACAAGCACTGGCAGCACTGGTTTCAGATTTCTGCCTGGCGCCGGTCCTTTGAGCTGAGGTGAGCTGCCCTTGCCGTCAGGGGCCCGGCTCTCCCGTTGGCCCCAGACCCTGCCTAGCACCAGGAACTCCAGCTGACCCCACCTCCCCTGGGACACTTGTGTTTGGGGTTCCCACACCTAAGCCATGCCATGGCGGCGGGTGGTGGGGAGTAGCCAGACCACTCATGGCAAGGTACAGGTGAATGGCTTCGGGGCGATTCTGGACATTCTGTAAAATCCATCATTATACCCCATGTCAGTTCACATCTATGGAACCATCACACGACTCCCACAGGAAGGACCCCCCCCCCCCCAAAATGCCCTCACCAGAAGGGGAGCTGGGCCCTGCGCCCAAGACCTTGGAGGGAATCAGGGTGAATAGACCCAGCTCAGCTCAGGTTTTCCCTTTCCCAGCTGATTACATTCCTGGGCTGAGGAAGATAACGCCCCTGCAGGAGTCACCCGTTTGATCCGCTCCTGTCTGGCCTAGGGCCACTTCCCTGCCTTGTTTACCTGGCCTGTGCACCTCGGTGTTCCTCTGAATGGTCTCCCCATTCAGGGCACAGTGAGGAAGTCTCCCTTCTCCGCTCCAGGTCAGTCTGAGTGTTTGAGACCCGCAGAGGGAAGCCAGCAAGGAGAGCCTCCTATCTGGCCAGGCCTGTAAATGGGCCCCAGCTCAACTCCATGAACTGTGTCCCCAGAGTAAGCACCTCTACCAAGCCAGAGCTCTCATGAAGGGCAGAAATCAGCCCTTCACCCCTGGGCCTGGAACACTGAGCCCTTCAGCACTGGAGAGCCTCTTTATAGGGCTACAGAACATCAGAGAAGGAGGGAACAGCATTGGCCTTGAGGCACAGGAGGACTTGGTAGGTGAGGAAGAGGGGTAAGCATGAACAGTGGTCCTGGGAGCAAGCAGTGTGGCAAGGCTTCAGGAGTGAAAGTTGAAGCAATTGGAGATAAATCTTAAGATACAGGTAGAGCCTGGACCAAGAAGAAAGCTTGGACTTCTGTCCTATGGGCAGCACAGCACCCAGAAAGAGCCTTTAGTCAGTGATCGTGGCACATGAAGCTATAAGGAGAGACTAAGGGATAGTCAAGCCAGGGCTTTCATGGTTTGGGCAGAGCAGAGCTGAAAGCTGTCTGAGCAGATGAAGGCTGCCATTTGGGAGAGAGCTAGGACTTCCGTGTGGCTTCAAAGGATAGGAGCATCAGTGGTCCACAGTGATAGATTTGACTCCATAACTTCTTAATGGTGGAGTATGGTGCTGTGGTCAGCCCAGACATGTCAAGCAGGCTGTGGGGGCAACAGACAGAAATCCTGTCTGTTGGAACCAGATGGCTCCTAAGATTTCTTCCAAACTGAGAGTCTAAGAGTTTTCAACTCTATAATTTTTAGGACTGTCTGAAACCTTCTGAACTCTTCCTGCCTGGCTTGACACCCAGCCCCATGGCCTCCAGACATGCCCTGAGTTCACACCGCCTAAAGAAAGTGTGTGTGTGCATGTGTGTGTGTGTGTGTGTGTGTGTGTGAGAGAGAGAGAGAGAGCGAGAGAGAGAGATTGGGGGAGAGAGAGAGACAGGGATGGTGGGAGACAGAAAGAGAAACTCATTGTGAAGATAAAGCAAAGGAAGTTGACTCTCTCCTTCCTTTTTAGATTTGGCAACAGACCTTTTCTCCCCTGTGGACCTTAACCAGATCACTGTCAATGGAAGCCAATCCCTGCCCATGCAGCAGCACTGGCTTTTCAAACATGTGTTTTCACCTCAGCAGGCAAACCTATGGTGTCTGTCTCGTAAGTATCCTCTGACCTCATCCTTCCCCTTCTAGATCCTTTGATCAGGCAACACAGACCTGATTAACAACTCTTGATAAATAGATATGATGAAACTCAATGGCATAACTCAGGGATCACTTCAGTATTGTACCATCAGTAATACTGAAGAAAGACAGGATATAACCTATATCTTCAAGAAGCTTATAGGATAGATAAACTCTACTTTACTCCAAGAACCTATCATCCATCCATCAATCTATCCATCCCTTCACTCACTATCCATCTATCCATCCATCATCCGTCCATCCATCCATCCATCCATCCATCCTTTACTCAGCAGGCATGTGCCTATGTTCTAAGTCTTGTGTTTGACCTTGGAGATGAGAAAAAAAAAAAAAAGAAAATGAATTAACTATGACCCCTCCCTGTGAGGGAGCTACCATATACCAGTGGGAAAGTCTGACATGGTAGTGGGAGCAGGCAAGATCATTCACAGAATTCACGAAGTTTTTATAGTCCTGTGGTCTTTGGTCTGAATATTTCAACTGCCTCTGAGATGGTCTTGGGTAGATCCAGTGGAGTTTTGTCCTGGTTCTCCTGCATTTCTGTGTGTACAGCTCATTCCTCATCCTGCTAGACTCTGCTTTTATTAAGAGCCATATGGGCTCTCAGTTTGATGGAGAGTACTCTCTCCAGCTAGTAGAACCCCAGTATTTTTTCTTGGACCTTCCAGACTTGGTAGTCTCAACTCTCCTGGGCCTCTGCCCTCCCAGGAAGAATCCCTACCAGACATTTCTTCCTTGTAGATCCTGTAGAGGTTCCTTTCCTGCAGGCGTCCCAAGGACTAAAACCCATCACTCTCTTTTGCAGGCTGTGTCCAGGAGTCCTCTTTCTGCCAGCTGGCAGAGATAACAGACAATGCATCCTTATATTTCACTTGCGTCCTCTACCCAGAGGCCCAGGTGTGTGATGATGTCGTGGAGTCCAATCCCAAGGGCTGCAGACTGATCCTGCCTCACAGGCCAAAGACTTTGTTCCGGAAGAAAGGTGAGTACTTGGTGAGATCTGCACAAACTGCTTTTCTAGTGGGCTCTGGGCTCTGTGGTTTTAGAAATATCCAGATTAACTTATTCTTTTTAAAATTAGAGTTACTCATGCTCCTTGTAGCAATGTGAAGCCATTTAGAAATGCATGAAGCTGATGGAGAACAATCCTGTTCTGCACTCCCACTCCTTAGAAAAAGCCACTG